>NC_060079.1:33000000-33300000 GCF_922984935.1 Meles meles
TAGTTTCATTTCAGTAATTCAACCTAATGAAGACTTGTCATTTGAATGATTATTCAGTAGTTGGTCCTTGTTTTTCTGCCAAGGTTTCAGAAAAACAAGCTCAGATATTTCTCAATCCTGAGAAAACACATCCTTTCCGTTAAAATAACTTGGAGAAGTTTATTTTATTCATGGATATAAGAAAGCTCACAAGAGAATGACCATCCTATATGATTGTGTAAGTAGAGAGAAAAGGCAAGAAAGTGTTTTTTGAAACACAGCATTTTCATTTCAGAACACATCAAGCAATAATATAAAATAAAGTGCTTCAAATTGATATCTTTAATTTTCTCCTGGAAAGAAAATTCGTCAGCTATTTTATGATTTATTGGGGGCTAAAGGCATATGTGAGGACGTTTTATGATTAATTAAATAAAATTACTTAAGCATAATACTCATAATGATATTATCTTTGAATTAAAATTCATTTGACTAAGATTGATGACATTTTCAATCAGCAGATTAATTAAACTCTTGTTAATTACACATAAGTCAATATGTTTGGATTGTATATCAATCAATATGCTGAAGCAACATCCACTTCCTTTGCTCTAGAAAACTGCTTTGCTGATCTTTTTCTAGCGGCCTCATTTTAGAACTTAGAACCCTCTCATTTTCTTTATAGCAGAGGTCTCAATATTTAGTAAATTTTGATGTGAAAGTAATTATTACAACTTTTTTTTTTGTCTTTGTGAAGTCTTTTTTTGGGGTTTTGATGATGGCTACAAGGACTATTCTTGTAACTGAATTTCTTGGACCTGCCCTGTGCCTGTCGGATCCTGAACTCTCTCATCTGCCCCTCTGCTTCCCGCTTGCAACCCGGGTGCTACCTGACAGGAGGTGTTTTGTGTGGAGCCTTCTAGAGGACCGTTAGCTATTTTGGTACCTTCCTCTTCCTTTGACAATTTAAACCTCTCACCTTCCCCAGGGTCCCCTTATTAGAGCTTTAATTCCTGAGGAATTCTTATTTGTTTTCATAGATAGAGACGGTGGTGGGTGGGGGGTGGTGGTGTGGGGGAATGACTAGTGCTTTTGGACACCAAGCCATAGAAAGATCATCTTCTTACTATCTTAATGAGCTTGTGGACCAGTGATGAGCTCACCTACCGGTAACTTCCGGTTTTGAGTGCCTGTATGCAGTGTAATAAAACTAAATTCTGTGGATGGACAATCAACCCAGAACCCCTCCTCCTCTTACAGCTTTTGAACATTTATTTTCTAAATTTTTTATTCACCGGGCCAAATTCTTGTCTCATTCTGGCGAGAGTTTACATGCTGCAAATAGCTACCCTTGAATGACTGGGAGTTTTCTAGGCTCTCGGAGAATCCAATTTGGGGCTGTCATTTAGCTTCTGTCAAAGCCTAGCTGAGACAACTGATCTTTGAGAAATCAAGTTAATAGAAGTACAGTCTCCTCTGTGTGGTAAACTGTATCCTTGATTACCAGAAAGCTCTAAATGCGGTGCTCATTAGTTTAGACTTTCCCAGTGGAAACCCTTTCATGAATCATGTTTTAGTGCTAAGTCTTTATCTTTTTTTTTTTAAGCATTTAATACCTGAGTGAGGAATATTTCTATAGCTTCTGTAAAAACTGCTTAAAAATACTGCCCATTATGTTGTTCAATGTTCCTTGCGCAAGAACTCATGTGATGAATTCCTTTGAAAATTTATTATCAGAAAAGTTTTGTATCTATTGAAGAAGTGAAGGTTTTGCTTTTTTTTTTTTCCTCCAGAAAATGAACAACATATCCTTTGTTGTTTCTCTTTATGCATTGGCCGTCGGGAAGCTCGGAATGAAAGTAAATGCCGTATCATTGGAAGAGAGAGTAAAAAATACCCGGCAGCTTCCAGGAGGAGCATAGGAGGGAATCTGTCTTTATCCTCCTGAATCTGTTCATTTACTGGTACAGTGGACATTTACTAAAGTAGCGCTGTTTTAGGTATCAGGCCAAAGACTGGGGACCAAGAACATGGCTCTTTCCCTGTAAGAGATTATGGTCTGAGTGGGAACCAAGGTAAATATACCAATGAGTCTATTGATGGGCTGCGCGTGGTAGATAAGGGAGCACCTGGTTCTGCCTCGAGACAGGGAAGGTCTCCTTGATGAATTACGAAGGAAAAAATTCCTGGAAGATCAGGTCAGGGGAGGGAAGGGGAGGGTCAGGGCAGAGCACAAAGACGAAAGGGAGAAGCAGCAAAGCGGCTACAGCTGTGTGAAACGTTGCTGGAGAGATGGGTAAGACCCACACGTCAGAGACCTCAGGGCCTTGCCAAGAAATCTGTGGTTTGTCCTGGGGGGGGGGGGGGGGATATAGATTTGTGAAAGTATTTGAAGCCGCATGATGAGATTTGCGTTTGAGAAAGCCTCCTGGCAACCTGGCAGGGGACGGTTTGGGACGGGGGCCGGATAAGAAGCACTGGGTCCAGGCAGGAGGAGGTTGGACTAGCACAGGAGGCGGGTGCCGGGCACTGGGAAAGGCGGCAACGGGGACCACGGGCCAAGTTTCTTCTGGTTCGGAACCTCTGGATCCCGGGGATAGGAGGCACTGTGGGAAGACAAAGAACTGCAGCGGCGCGGGCCTGCAGATGGCGGATTGGTCCTGGCTGGGTGTGGAGCTGCGGTGCCCGGGAGCAGGGAGAGGGCAGCGGCTCTCAAGGACTGCCCCTCACGAGGGCAATCTGACCCGCTGATGGAGCTCGGCGAGAGCTGTTGCCACATTGGAGACAGGTGGAGGCCTCCAACCCAAGATCCCTCGATCAGTGTGAGTCTAGGAGAGGGTGGAGCGCATGGGGCCCAGCGCGAACACATGTGTCCTCCCGGGAACTGCGAGGGGCACGGTGGGCAGGAAGGGAGGAACCCGGGGAGCCACGGCATGGGCCGGCGCCCCCCACATCCCTGTGGTCAGTGTCCACGCTTGGTGCACCTGCGCCCAGTAAGTCAGACGCTCAGCTCAAGCTCCTCCTCCCCACATCATCTTCTCTGCCCTTGAAGCAGAGACCTACCCATTTCCCAAGCTAGATCCGCGGTGCCCCCGTTGAGTCCTTAAGCCCCCACGTCTTAAAGGGAATATTCTGCTTCTCATTAAGCCCTTCCCTTGTCTCGGTCCCTGAGTCACTGCTTAGTTCAAGCCTCTGCCACTTCCGGCACGGGTTGTGCCCATGGTTCCCAGCGGGGCTTGCTTCCCTCTGGTCTTGCTCTCAAATTCAAATTTGCTCTCCTCGCTTGCATGCTAAAAATAATAAATTGGACTCCTGTTTCCTGCCTGACCAAGTCCAAAGCCTTAGCTTGGTTCAAGAGAGAAGCTATTTAAACAATGCTATGTGAGGCAGCCCTTCTGCGTCATTCTTGTGCATACGCACAGTGCCAAGGGCAAAGAAGTCTCCCTCCTCCAGCCTTGCGCCATTTCTCCCTCTCAAGCTTTCCTTAGCCCTGGATGAAAAGGACAGTCCACTCCTCCGGGGTCAGGAGCAGAAAACGGCGCTGTGTTTTGTGGAGTTGTGGAATCTACCACTACCCTTCCATCTTTGACTGATTTCCTGATCTTGAACTGCAGTGTATTTTCTCTTATCACTACACTTTTGCCCAGGCTATTTCTTTTACCCAGAACGACTTTCCCTTCCTCATTTCGATAGGTGTATCCAGGAAAGAACCTAGCTGTAGTGAATTCTGTACAATAAGGGATGTTTTGTTCTGGTTATAGTTAACCCGGAGGTGGTTTTCTTTCTCTACCTGGTCCCATCTGAGCCGGGATTTATCAAATTGCTACAGTGCAGTTCAAAGAGACAGAAAGAATGATCAGAACAAAGAACAAAAAGTCACCTCTGGGTAACTATTAGAGGCAGCCACTATTTGTAGAGTGCACTTTAGAGGTAACCAAATCTCCTCAGAAATAAGCTTGATGATTTAAAGATAAATTTTGAACTATTGTTGACTGAGAAACCAAAAGTTCTCCGTCATTTGAAAGAAAGCCCCATAGGGTGAGGCATACTTTGCGGAGCACAGAGGTTTCAGATAGAGAATTTTGTAAAGCACTGAAAAGGATCAGCAAATAACGTAGCTCCGGGGCAAAGAAAAAAGAGTATTTGCTCAGTATCCAGGGAGAAGCATTTCTCTTAGCAATATTTGGCTAAAAGTTTCACCAGGTCTGAGGTGAGGAAGAATGAGTAGTTTACTCTGCGTTTTCATGCCTAAGTTAACTGTTGAATAATCCGCATATAATCAACGCCCAAAGTAAGCATTGACTTAGGCATTCTCAGCTGGGGAAACAAAAATTATAAACCTGAAATTAAAATTAAAAGCAAGTATCAGCCATCATGCTCTTTGATAAGCCCAAGAAGAAAATCCTGTATGTCAAGTACTTTGGATTTTGAAAGTACTTCCCTGTTGAGATAGGGATATTTACGTTCTGTGACCACAGCCAGGGAGCACAGTCAAGAGAACAGACGGGAGGGGTAGGACAGTATTGAAATTTAAGTTTACACAGGCTTTGTCTGCTATTAAGTTTATTGGAAAAGAGCTAGAAGCTTCTGGACAGATTCCGTAACTATAAATTTCTCCCTGAGATGGTCATTTAATGTTAAGTACAGAATTGCTGCTTAATATTCATAGAGTGCAACCTTCCACTGCTGCCCATGCAAAATATTCTATTATTTCCTTAATTCGTATTTGTTTTGTAGGAAATGGAATTTGTATACTTAATTTGTAAAGAGCTGCAACAGCCTTTTGTTAATCTATGTAAAAATTGTTCTTGCATTAGTTGGAAAATCCTTTTATCTCTGGGCCTGTTTTTTTTTTTTTTCTTTGTAGGTTGCAAGTACAAACATGCCTTCTGCAGGGTCAGAACCAAACAGAACGTGAGGGTTGGTTTCTGTAACACAAGGACTTTAATGAGCATTTACTGTGTGCCAGGTGTTGCATTGAGCCCGATGCCCATCATCCCCTCATCTAGCTGTTTCGGTCACAGTCCAGTCAAGGAGGGAGAGCCATTGTGAGTGTTATGGGATGAGGGGCTCATTCAGGGGTGAGCTGGAGCCAGCTCATGAACTTCTGAGAAAGCACTTGTGCTCTTTTCTTCACAACTCTGTGTCCAGTTACTTAATGTTAGTAGCATGTTTATTACACAACTGTGCAATGTCTGCAAGAGGGAGTTGGAGTGTTAGAGGTGCCATTTACCAGTTGTCCATTTACCAGTGTCCTGTAGCACTGGCTCAAGTAGACAGCTCAGAGCTCACAGTGAGATCTGGGAACCTAAGTGCATCTGGTCGCCAAAGGTGGATTGCAAGGGGAGGTTCTTGGAGAGGAAGGTACAGCCTCTGTGTGGAAGCTGCCTCTGTGGGTTTGCAGCCAAGCATCTAGGAGTGGGCTTGTGGCTTGTGTTGGTGAGCACAACCAGCTGTAGGAGTGACAAGCTAGGTGTGGAGTAGAGGGAAGTCAGTACCCTCTGGGATCCACCATCCGTACTGCTGTATTGTCCTTACTATGTCTGACTGCTGGTAAAGGTCTCCTGCCCTTTCCCTCCCCTCTGCTTCACTTGCATCTCCCAAATTTGGGGCAAGTTTCTCTTTTGGCAGTGCAGTGTTTCACAGTGCAGTGAAACAAAGAAAACCAGGGTCTGGTGAAGTTATATAAATATGTCACTAGGTCTGTTAGATTCCAAAGCCTGTCTTCTTAATTACTATAGTACACTGGGAGTATTTTTTTTTCACTTGGTCCTTTTGACTGTTATTAAAATAATGGCCCAAATAAAAGAATTGCTTTCCAAAAGTGCTATAGGTAAACATTTGTGGTGGATGAACCCATAGACAAGTACTGTCTATGTTCTCGTATGCAGGATGACCAGATCAGATGAGTGTTTACAAAAATGTATCTTAACAAGGTTTACTCCAGTTTGGTATGGTAGACCTGGCCCTTGCTTCTGGGGGTATAAAGATGCTACGATGGTAGGATAGGATTTCTGCTACCAAGGAGCACATAATCTATTTAACAAAAATAAGCATAACATTAATTTTGGTTCCAGACTATTTTATGTTCTTTTCCAGATTTATTCCACCCCTCCTGCCCCCTTGACCTTGGATGGTTGCTCAGTGCACAGCCTGGCCAACACTGCCATAGTCTGAATCCTACCACAACCATCTGGGCTTCAGCTTGGGCTCCATTTTGTCCACTGAAGCAGGGGCCTCAGGGCTTCTTGGCTGAGATCTGACCTGACCAAACTCACAACATCTGTGACTTCCCCAGCACTTCTGGGCTTACAGAAAGCTATGCATTATTGGCTATGGATTGTGCTTCTCCAGCAGTTTCCTGGAGGGACTGGAGGTCACAACTCAGAAGTGAGTGGTGAGTTGACACTTGGTGAGGTGACCGTGGAGCAATGGTAAACAGGAGTTGGAGGGTCTGGCAGATGTATCCTCCTTTCCTGTCCATGCAGACTATTCCAGACGTGGTTCCACACAGCTGACTATAAGGGGTGCAGAGTCATGTGCTAGAACAGCTGACTGTTCTATCCAGGAATCCTGGTGTGGCCAGTTCAGTAACCCACCATTTTGTCTATGCTTTCCTCTTTCCCTTCCCCCTCAGTGTTATTTCCCTGGGATTGTACCACTTTCAAAGCCTAAGCCTTTCATACCTAACTCATTAATTTACAAAAATAATTCCTAGGTGTTCACATGCCATGATGTGATAATAGATCCTGATCCTCAGGTAACATGTTTGCATTTGAAGAGAGATCTCATTAAGTCGAAAGCAGTCTGTGGACTGCATATCGCACAGTGGGGAAGACATGTAGGAGGAGAGAGGCTCTCAGATCACATCCCACTGGTGGATGTCCACTTCATCCCAACATGATAGTCTTACAAGTAAACTTATGAGTAAATCCTATGAGTAAACATGAAAATTTGAGGAGTAAACATAAGCAAACTTATGAATGGAGGCATGACTTTATGTTCTAACAGTTGTTAAAACTCCTTGAATTATCTGTATTGGCAAGTAAACAATTAAACATTTACTTCAATGGAGCTAATGGGTGACTGATTTCCTTCCTTCCTTCCTTCCTTCCTTCCTTCCTTCCTGTCTGCCTGCCTGCCTGCCTGCCTGGCTTCCTTCCTTCCTTGCTTCTTTTTTTCTTTCTTTTTTGGGAGAGAGAGAAAGTGAGAGAGAGAGAGAGAGAGAGAGTCTTAAGCAGGCTCCATACCCAGCATGGAGGCAAATGCAAGATTTGATCTTATAACCTTGAGATCATGACCTGAGCCTAAATAAGGAGTCAGGTACTTAACTGGCTGAGCCAGCCAGGCAATCCTGGGTGCCTTCTTTAAAAAAATAGTGCAACTATTATTATTATTATATATGACCATGAAAAAAACCCCACTTCAGAAGATCTGTCGTCCATTTATATTAATACCACTACAAAGGCACATTGAGATTCTATCGAAATTTATAGAAAATGGCAAAATAATAGACACCTTGCATTAATAATTAACATATTAGGACAGTTTAAAAAACATATTTCTGGACTTAGAGTCTATGAAATATGTCTATGAACATGCATATGCTCATGTTTTTCAATGTGATTGTTTGGTGACTGCAGAATGGAGAAATTAGCTTCCTTTATTAAAAGAGAAGTCTTCCAAATTGACTTAGGGGACTAAATCCCAAACTGCAAATAATTGAAAATAAAGGTTAAAAATGAATACGCTGATACAGCAGTCTCCTAGAACAGAGTGCGTCATCACTATACAATTATAACTGGGTTTTCCAAGTGGCAGATTAAAAGAGAAACTCTGTTATGACATTCTAGTCACAAGGATTTTTAGCAGAACCTTCTGGTAAAAATTAGGCCCAAGGTAAAATGGTATATTTACCCTAAAGCATCTGAGAATCTTCACAGTAATTAGAAAAGGGGATTTTTTTTTTTTCCTATCAAGATTTCATCTTTTCTTTTCTTGCTTAGAGACAGAATCATCTCAATGGAAAATTAGCAGTCACAGAGCAATGTTCAATTTCACTAAATTATGGCACAATTCTGGTGCTGTGTGTTATGAGGAGCCTTTAATGCCATTGCTGCAGGACAATCAGAGATTTTTCCAGTTCTTGGTACTTGAATTGCAAAGGAGAATATTAATAAGATAAAATCCTAGGATGGAAAAATCTTTCAACTCTGAAATTCTATGCCTGGAAGAATCATAAGATAGCATTTTCTTATAAAGTACCTTTGCTTTAGAAGATCCACAATCCTGATTATTATTCAAACCTAATTTCAGTTCAGAAAACTTAAGTAAAAGACAATCTTCAAGTTCTGAGGATTATAAAAGATGACAGGACGTGTGTACTTTTGATCAAAAATGTACCGGGGGCAACAGCTGCCCAGCAAAAGACAGCTCAGAGAGGCTGTCAGTCAGAATAACAGGGAGGCAAGTCAGAGCAAATCACCGTGTCAGACTCCCGGGCAATAAAACCATTACTCCTTAAATGCTGGGCAGTTAGGAAATGTTGCTGTACCGTGAAAATGACATTATGACATTCTTGGTTTGTTATTTCTCTTTAGTTTTCATTTAACATTTATGTACTTGAAAAGGCAACCAAATTACACATTGTCCTTGTTAGGGTTTGAAACATAGCATAATGCCCATCTCATTTTTCAACAAATATTTATCAAGTGCCTGCTATTTACCAGGCACTATGCTAGGTACTGGGGCTATAAAAATGACTGGATCTTGTTTCCTGGTATGTAGTAGCTTAGAGTCCAGTGGGATATGAGAGTTGGAGGTATACTGAGAGATCATCTAATTTTATAGATGAGAACTCTTGGGCCCCAAGAGAGGGACCTATTAAAAGCCACCTGGCTTGTTGGAAACAGGTGAAATGATTCATGGCCTCTGATTGTCACAACAGAGCTGTTTAGAATTCTTTTTGTTTTTTTTAGATTTTATTTATTTAATTGACAGATAAAGATCACAAGTAGTCGGAGAGGCAGGCAGAGAGAGAGTGGGGGAAGCAGGCTCCCTGCTGATCAGAGAGCCCGACCCGGGGCTCAATCCCGGGACCCTGAGATCATGACCTGAGCTGAAGGCAGAGGCTTAACCCACTGAGCCACCCAGGTGCCCCTAGAATTCTTTATTCATTTATTTATTAATTAACACATATTCATTGAGTGCCTACTCTGAGCCATTTATGTCCTTCCCCTCCTGGAGGTTACAACTTTATCAGTGAAGGTGAATATCAAAATGGTAAAGAAGGTACACATTCCTTAAGCTCTAACTTGGATGTATAAATAATGTCGCTTAATATTTTAGTAAGTAAATTTACACAGTATTTCAATCATCTCCCACTACTGATGGCAGAATGTTTAACATGATCATCTCAGGTGAATCCTGTTCATACTTTTTTTTTCTTTTTTCTTTTCACTCTTTCCTTCTCCCTGTGCTTGATACTAAGTTGCCCTTGGAACTTAGGGATTGTTGTGAGTCCCCATCTGGTCCCAGGTCACCAGTTACAAATGCTGGCAAGAGATGTCTCATTATCCCCATCCTTAACCCTCTTTATCAATCCCATTGACAGCTATTGAGATAGCCCCAGAAATGCCTCTGGTCTACACTGCCTGGATTCCAGTGGTGAAGTCTCTTGTTTGGAGTTCCAAGCCTTTCTGGGTCACCACTCAGACTCTCTGTCTTCTCTGCAGCAAAAACTTCTACAAAGTTGTTTTTAATATATTCTTAGACTGGAAGACTCATTCATATCTTGCCTTCTTCTGAATTTGTTGCTTAAGTCATAAATATTATGCCTCTAAGTTCTTTAGGGCTTTGCCTTTTAATAGTCAAATGCTAGGAATTTTAGATTCTAAACTTTAATTCCTTTAAGCCACTGTCATAGAGATGATTCTTGAAAACTACTTTAATACTCAAAAAATAATTGACACTTTTTCCTTTCAGCAACCTAATTTGAGGGCAATGGTAAGAATAGGGTAGTATGCTGATTACTTATTACTCAACACACAAATACTTTTACCATGTCTCATTGTTTCTGTGGGTCTGGTATTGAGACAGGGCATGGTGAGGACAAGTTCTCTCTCTTCCCATGTCTGGGGCCTCAGCTGGAAATCATCAACACTGGGGCTGAGATCAGCATAAAGCTGTTGGCTGGGGGCCTAGCTGGTACAGTCAATTGGAAGACCCTCACATGGCCACATCGTGTGCTAAGGGCTTTAGTACAACATGGTGGCTGGGCTCCAGTGGCAAGTAGAGAGAGAGAGAGAGAGAGAGAGAGGCAGGCAGAAGCCATATTGCCTTTTATGACAATCTTATCAATCACACAGTGTCCTTTCATTGGTTGAAGAAGTTACAGAGGTCCACTGCATTCAAGGAGAGGGAACCCTGACCCCCACCCCTGGATGGGGAGGCTTGTCCATGCTGCACTGTGAGCATGTGAACTGGGACATATATTGGTATGGCCATCTAAGGAAAATATAATCTGCCCCAAGGTGGTTAGCAGGAAGTATGGGGAAGGAAACATACACACACACGTGCGCGCGTGTACACACACACAAACACACACACACACACACACACACATAATACCTCATAATATTATTTTGTCCCATTTGGTCTATAGGTGATGGTCATCATCCAAGTGTGGCCCAAAAGAAGTAAAACGTGTACTGATGGAAAATCAAACTGTGAGTGATTGATTTTTTAAAAGAATCTCTCTTCTAAAGAGTATTTGTGTGCAGCTATTTGTGTCCCACTGAGAAGCTAGCTTTGCCCTACACATTTGCAAACGCAGTTGTGGTTATCACTCCCGTCCCTCCTCCTGTTTGTTGCCCTTTCTCTCCTTTCTCCAGGGACTGTTTGTTTTTGTTGGATATTCTCACTCCATCCCCAATTCCTGCCTATTTCCCCTTCTTTCCTTGTGCAGATCATCATCTAACGGTTCAGGCTTTTGCCGGGGAATTAATTGGGTTATCATGTCCTTAACTAATAATAGCTTTTTTTTCCCCATGAATTTTAACAGCTGCCTAATTGAAGTATCCAAATGGAATAACTAATAATGAGAAACTTAGGCTTTTATAGCCTGACTGCAGGGCTCGAGGCTGAGACCCGGGTAGAGTGGGTAGAAGCAGCTCAATAGCTCCTAATCATGCCATGCCAATGCCCATCTGTGTGGCCTGCACCCAGGGCTGACCTGCTTTCAGGACGTTTAATTAGCAGGATGAGAAGAATTGCCTCCTTGCCATGCTTGGGCGAAGATGTTGATCTAGCAGAACAGTAGAGCCTAGCTACTCTCCTCTTTATTAGTATATACATTTTAAATGAAGTAATTTTATTATTTTGCTCTGGTTATAAAAGGAATTCATGCCTACTTTCAAAAATCTACACATTTCTGAAATGTACAGGGAGAAAAGAAAAATTGCATGAAAACGTATTATCCAGATTTAACTGTTGTTAACATTTTGGCAAAGGTTCTTCCATACGTTTTCATATGCATGGGTACCTAGAACTATATGTATATATGACTTTGTTTCCATATTAAGCTACACATCCCGTTCTGTATCCTGTTTTGTTGTGTTTTCATTCAATAATGGTTATTTTCCCATGTCAATTAATATAGATCCGCATCATCATTTTTATTGACTGCACAATATCCCTCTGTGAGACGTACCATAATTTATTTAACTAATTCTATTGAACAACATTTATGCCTATTGCATTTTTTTGATATTATAATCAATGCTCTGAAGAACTTTCTTGTACATCCGTTTTTATGTGCTTATTAAAAAATCTCCTTGGGATAAATTCCTATACAGGGAAATTGCTAGACACTCTTTTTAATTACTAAAAAAAATTTTTTTTAAAGAAATAATAGGAAGCCATAGGGGAAAGAAATCTGAGTGAGCAGCCTAATTCCAGAGAATTTGTGCAACAAATATACATAAAAGTCTACATTGTTTCAGGATATTGACCTAGAATCTCAGAATACAAAGATAAAAAAATCTTCAAGGAAATCTAGCTTAGTGTGGGAGATAGACCCATATACAGGTAATTACAGC
Organism: Meles meles; assembly: GCF_922984935.1. Taxonomy (NCBI): domain Eukaryota; kingdom Metazoa; phylum Chordata; class Mammalia; order Carnivora; family Mustelidae; genus Meles; species Meles meles. Next base: position 33,012,078 of record NC_060079.1, read on the forward strand.
AATAAGATCAAATTCCTGGAAGAGGCATGAACAAAGTACCATGGGATGGGTAAAAAAGAGAACTATTAAATCTGAGCAAGAGAAGTGGAAGAAGAGGGGTGCCTGGGTGGCTCAGTCGTTGGGCGACTGCCTTTGGCTTGGGTCATGATCCCAGGGTCCTGGGATCGAGCCCTGTGTCGGGCTCTCTGCTCAGTGGGAAGCCTGCTTCTTCCTCTCCCTCTGCCTGCCTCTCTGCTGACATGTGATCTCTCTCTGTCAAATAAATAAACAAAATCTTTAAAAAAAAAAAAGAAGAAGAAGTGGAAGAAGAATTAACAGAGTAAGCAATACCTGAGCTGGGCCTGTGGTTGGGAAGGGGTTGGAGAGATGAATCCATTCGTTTGCGTGGGGTGCCATAACAAGTACCAGAGAAAAAGTGCCTTTAAAAACAGAAATTTGTCATTTTGTAGTTTTAGAGGCTGATAGTCCAAGATCAAGCTATTGGCAGGGCCGTTTCCTTCTGAGGGTCATGATGGAAGATTCTGTCCTGGGGCTCTCTCCTTGGCTCTGGATGGCTGTCTTCTTCCTATGCCTTCACATCCTCTTCCTCTGTAAGGGTCTGTGATAAAATTTCCTCTTCTTATGAGGATAACAGTCATATGAGATTAGTGCCTATCTTAATGAGTTCGTTTTAATTTAGTTACCTCTTTAAAGAACTTATCTCCAAATACAGTCACGTTCTGAGGTACTGGGGGTTGCGTTCAACTTCTGGATTTTGGGGGTGACATAATTCAGCCTGTAATAGTGAAAGAATGAAGAATGCCTGTATAGAGGTCCAGACTCAGGCCAGGTGCTGTGGCTGGGGGATACTGAGGAAACGATAAGCTAGGGGAGAAGGTCCCGGGGTTGGGAGTGAAAAAAGCAAAAAATGGTGGAAGATGTGCCTGTGCTGGGAGTCAGGCTTGTAAATAGCCCTGAGAAAGGTGGGCTTTATTCTGTACGGGGTGGAGAATCATAGGTAATTTTAAGGAGGAGTGACATGATCAGGTTTGTCCTTCGTTTCGATATTGCTGTCAGAATACCAAGTATTGGTATGGTCGTGGAACATTTGGAACTCTCATGCACAGCTGGTGGGGATATAAAATGGAACAACTATTTTGAAAGATAATTTGACAATTTCTTTCTTTCCTTTTTTTTTTTAATTTGACAATTTCTTAAAAAGTTACCCATATATCTACCTATGACCCAGTAATCCTCTCCTAGGTACCAATCCAAGAGAAAGGAAAGCATTTCTAGACAATGATTTTTTTTCAAGATTTTGTTTATTTATTAGAGAGAGAGCAACCACAAGCAGGGAGAGGAACAGAGGGGCAGAGAGAAGCAGACTCCCCACTGGGCAGGGAGCCTGATGTGGGGCTTGATCCCAGGAACTGGGATCATGACCTGAGCTGAAGGCAGACGTTTAACTGACTGAAACACCCAGGTGCCCCTCTAGACAATGATTTATACATGGATGTTAATAGCAGTTTTATTCATAATTGCTCCAAACTGGAAATAATCCAAATGTCTATCAATAAGTGAATGGCTAAGGAAATTGTGGTATATCCATTTGACATAATACCACTTGATAAAAAAAGGAAAGAATCATTGATATAACAATGTGGGAAAATATAAAAATAATTATGCCGAGGGAGAGAATCCAGCTCCCTGACCCCCAAACAGAGTACATACTGTGTAATTCCATTTATATAAAATTCTAGAAAATACAAACTAATCTGGGGATAAGGGTTGGGGGCACATGGAGCAGGGGTAGGAGGAAGAGATTACAAGGCAGGGACGCCTGGGTGGCTCAGTTGGTTAAGCGGCTGCCTTCGGCTCAGGTCATGATCCTAGCGTCCTGGGATCGAGTCCCATATCGGGCTCCTTGCTCGGCAGGGAGCCTGCTTCTCCCTCTGCCTCTGCCTACCTCTCTGCCTACTTGTGATCTTTCTCTCTCTGTCTCTCTCTCTGACAAATAAATAAATAAAATCTTTAAAAAAGAGAGAGATTACAAGGCACATGAAGAAACTTCTGGGAGTGATGTAATTATTCATTATCCTGATTGCAGTGATAGTTTCTTGGGTGTATACAGATGTCAAAACTCATTAAATTGTATACTTTAAGTACAGGCTATTTGTATGTCCATTATACCTCAATCAAAGAGCAAGCAAACAAAAAGGAAACAAAATCAGAATCAACAAGAAAGGAAGTGTGTAGGGTATATAAAAAAAATTGAAACATAACCTTGAGGAAGGGAGACCAGTTAGGAGACTACTGCAGACCTGCCAGAGATTACGGGAGTCTGAATGAGGCTGGGTAAGGGTGCCCACTTGGCTTTGTTCTGCTTCTGTTCTGGGACATGTGCTTTTAGGAACTAAAACGTCTGTGGGCAGCAGAAGGGCACTTTGTCCCTATATGTGGAGGACACCAGCTTTTCTTCATCTCACTCTCCACTACATTTAGGCAAGTTTTAGGCATTTGTAACAGTGGTGAATAAAACAGACAAATAACCTATTGTGCTCAAAGGGCTGCTATTCTAGTAGGAGACAAAAAAACAATATATATATATATATATATATTTTATATATATATATATTATATATATATATTTATATATATATATATGTATATATATGTCAGGTGATGTTAACTGGTATGAAGAAAAAGCAGAGTAAGGGACCAATTAATGGATGGTCATCTTTTATTAAGGATTTATTTATCTATTTGAGAGAAAGAGAGCAAGTGGGTAGTGGAGGGAGAGAGAAAGAGAATCTTCAAGCAGATTCCCTGCTGAGCATGGAGCCTGACGTGGGGCTGGATCTCATGACCCATGAGATCATGACCTGAGCCAAAACCAAGAGTTGGGTGCTTAACCCACTGAGCTACCCAGGCACCCCAGGTATGGGGACTATTTTAGTAAGATGTTTAAAGAAGACCCCTCTAAAGAAGTGACATTTGAGCTCAGGTTTAGATGAAAGTGGTGAAAGGAGGTTGGTTGAGATCAGGGACAAATAACCTAGGCTGGGAGTCTGGCTAGTGCAAAGGTCCTGAGGGGACAATGGAAATGGCTTGTCAAGGAGAAGGCTGAAAAGAATACAAAGCACAATAGCTGAAACTTAAGTAAGTTCCTGACTTGCCATCAGCATATGCACAAACGAGCTCCCTGAACATTTTCTCTTACAACAGTGCTCATGCTAGAATGTTGAAAATATTAAGTATTGTTTGAAATACTGTTAGGTTAGCCGTAGCTTAGTCTCTCTTTCCTGTCCACTCTCTTTTTGCAAGGTTGGGGTTGGTTATGGCATTTGTTTTAATGGGGTTTAATCTACATTTCCTTAGGGTCTAAGCTGTGAAAGAAGTCTCACGAAGGTGTCTTTATTTATTATGTATTTTAATACCCAGTGCTGGGTCAGATCCCACATTAGAACATATCTGAGTAGGACAGAGAAGTAGATAATCACTAGTGGTTGAAAATTTAGATCATTGATACATCCCTATAAAATCTGCTTTAAAGATATGGTATTAAAAGGGAGCCACAAACAATTTTGGCCACCTGTTAGGAGGTGAGCGTGTCTACCTTAGTTCATTCTCTCAGCAATCCTGTTATTAACGCCATTTTTCAGCCCTAGAAAGTAAGGCTCGGAGCACTAAGGAGATTGTCCAAGGTCACACAGCTAGTAAATGCCAGAGTTAGGATTTCCAGTCACGTCTGCTGCTTCCTGTTTGGAACTCCTGTCGCTGTACCATGTCAGTCTTTAGTGCTATGCCTCAACATACATAAAGCCATGCTGTCATGGTCTGAATAGAGAGGCAGTCCTTTTAAAAAAGCAAACAACTTCCTCAAGAAAGAAGCCTCAAAGCTTTATCTCTTGACTGTCAGACCTACCTATCTGTCTGAACGTTTTAGAGGAGACTATACCCAGCTCAGGCATTCCTCCCTTTCCCAGAAGAATTCCCCAAAGGGACTGGCAGCAGAAGGAGGCAGGGGGAAGGGGCTGGGTCAGCTGGGTATGATTGAACACCGTGCCAGTATCAAAGACCTGATAAAAATCTGGGGCCTCTGGGCACTCGATTTTTAAAGTAATCCTGTCAGTTCCCTAATAATAGTAATAAATTAACCAAACAGCAGATTCAGTGGTATTTTATGTCCTCAGGGTATTGCTTTCACACTTCAACTTGATAGCATGATTTATCAAGAGATAAATTACAGCTGGGAACGAATGGATTTACTGATGTCAGAGAGACGACAAGTATATTCCGAAGATGTTACCAGTGATGGGCATACACCTGACAAGCATACTTGAAAATCCCCAAACAAAAAGCTGCTCTTCAAAGGCTGAAAAACTTTAATCTTCACTTTAGATGTAGGTTATTACAAGGACAGAAGGATTTTGATGGTATAATTACCCCCTTCCCAAATCATTATGACCTGAAAGTACTAATTACTTTGCTCTTTGGAGATGGGTTATATAACCACCTCCAACCTTTTCTGAAGCCCATCTGGAAGATAAGTAAATAAATGAATGTGGGGTTATGCTACTGTAAATGAATGTCTGACTGCCCCCCCTGCCCATCCTCCACTGCCAATCGGCCATTATTTGTGTCTGTCATTCTCATAGGAGTGCCCCTGACTAAGATAGAGTTTTATTGTTGGATTTGCTTACTGAGCAAGACATCCTCATCTTTGGATGTAAGAGAAGGTGGAATTACTTCCAAGAGGTTGCTCAAAAGAGGAACCAAAAAGCAGAGCTGAGAAAGAGAGCCCAGGTGAAGGGTAGGAATGGCTTGAGCTCTCAGCTTTCGATGAGAGCTCCCTACAGATGTGTGAAGATGGCCCCCTCCATACAGAGGCAGACCCACAAGTGTGAGCTGAGAAAGCATTCTGTCTTGTAAATCCACAGATGCTTTCGGGGCTGTCTCTAGTACATCATTTTAAGAAAAGGCATATTAGAAGACTTCTTGGTGAGGCACGGTGTAATGAATGTGTTCTTAGAGTCTTTTTTGAGTCTTTTATGAGAAGAATAAAAATGGACTTATTTTGGTGGGTGGGAATGCTGAAGAGTGGGGTAGGATGTGTGCTGTTAGTCCTTAACAATAACTTGAAGGAAAAATAACTCTAAGCTTGGGGGTATTTACCATATTAAAGAAACACGTTAAGGGTATGTTAAGCTTTGGATATTTAAAACATGATTTTAAAACAAATTCCCAAGTCTGGGCAGTGTACAGTTAACAAACCCACATAACGTTTTGCCCATCAAATCAAAACAAAAAATTATTAGAAAAAGTAGATGTAGAAATAAGATTTAACCTCAGAAACAGCAAGCACATAAGCTCATTAATGACAGTCCACTCAAGAAACAAATGGGATTTAAAATGCTCCCGGCCTTTGGATGGTTTAAAGCTAGCCATAACTAGACAACTATGTACACAGATTAAAAGAGAATGGTGCAATGCAGTTTCTTGTTAAATCCCTTTAAAGTTTTCCAATAGCCTGAAGCATCTGTCAAAATCCCAGGCAGGCACTACAAAGAACTATTTTAAACCTCCAAATTCAGGGCACCTGAAGAAGTAAAGGTGCATGCCATTTTCCCTCTCAGGGACAAACAGCTTTGCCATATATAAATTGTGAGAACTGTTATAAACATGTAACTCTTTCACATCACATAGTCTTTGTGGATCTCTCTAGACTTGGATAAGTTTTTTTTTTAATTGTAAAAATATTTAAACTGCTTCATATATCTTTTCCCACCTCCTGGCCAAATTCTGAATAGGTTTTTACGCGGGGCAGGGGCCAAGTGTGAGGCAGAACTCCTGGACTTTGGGAAGACATCTGGTTTTCAGGTATACTCTCTAAGATGGCAAACCACCATCTTGGACATCGACTTCCAGAAAGATTCTCCAATAAAGCACCTGAGAAGTCATCTTTAATATGCATTCTTCGTACTGTCTTTGAGAGTATGCCTACGGGCAGACGTGAGAGGCAGGGAAGAACTGGACAGAAGCCTGAATCTTTCTGAAATCCACAATCTGGCGTGAAAGTCAGAGTCATGGGTGCGGAGGTGAATTTTGATAGGTGTCTAAAGCAGCTATTGGCCTAGATGCTCTCCTGGTCACCCACACTTCCAGTGCACAACCTGTGTAGTGCTAATATTGGGAAGCAGGTCAACCCACACTAACTGTATTCAAATTAAGGTAGACCAAGAATCCTGTACCATGGGCCAGCTTCCTGTACTACCCATTTCTCAACACCACATTCTATCAGAAGTAGGAAGTTGGGGCAAGGGGTAAACTCCTCCATCTCTTCTGTTATCACTCTTCCTTTAAGGCCCAAGTTAGCCCAAGGGGTAAGAAGAGAGAGATTACTGGTAAAATTTATTTTGTCCTACCCAGAAACATACTACCCCAGCTTTTCATCTTTTTTTTTTTTTTTGGACCAAATGGCTCAACCATTTTTTGGTTTTATTTTGTTTTAAACAGTGGTTTCAGTTTTTTCTGCCTTCAGTTTGTTGAAGCAAAAGTTGCTATGAGTCACAAACTTGGCCTGCTTTATATTAACACTTAAATATATTGCATTAAAAATTATACTGTAGGAATAAATGGAAAGAAATGGCACTATTTTAAGTGAAGTGTAACATGTAGATAGAAAACCATGCACATGGATGAATCTTTACAAATTACACTTTGAATATGCCCATTCATGGGAACAAACCACTTGGGGGAAGAAATAAAAAAAGAAGTAAAAAATTACCAGACCCCAGAAGCTCCCCTGTGTTCCCTTCCACTTCCTATCCTGACCAGGTTAACCGTTGTTTTGATTTCTAACATCACTACTTTGATTGTTCAATTTTTTAAGAAAAAATTTACTTCAAATAAGTGGATTCCTACAGTATAGACTCTTTTTAGTCTCCTTTCATTCAACACTGAGGCTGTGGAAATCAGTGTTGTTGGTCATAATAGTTCATTCCTTTTCATTGCTCCAGCATTTCACTGGGTGAACATGCCACAGTTCATTTATCCTTCCTCTTGTGAGTGAACATTTGGGTTTTTCACAGTTTTTGCCTATTATGAATAACGTTGTTATGTACATTCTTACAGATATCTTTTGGTGAACATATGTACCATCTCTGTTGGTTACATACTTGGGAGCAGAACTGATGGGCCAAAGAGTATGCGTATGTTCAATATGCACAAATACAAAATGTCCAACATTTCCATTTAATCATGGCAGTTAACACTCTGGCCTGAGAGTTCGGGTGGCTCTGCATTGTCATCATGACTTGACATTTTAGGCATTCTGGTAGCTGTGCAAATGGCACCGTTTCTGAGAATATACCCTGTAAAATATAATAGTTAAGGTAGAAATAAAATGACATGTATTTTCATGTTTTGAAGATTAAATAATGTCCTGAGACAAGTAAGTAGATGACCTCACTGGGGAACGCTGGTGACAGCTAACTTATGTATGAACAATGTTTGCAGGATAGCTGCTTTTAATTATTCATTAAAAGACCTGCAGAGTTGCTATAAAATGTAGGATTACAGAATTTTAAAAAAAAATGAAACAATTTTTACTGGATTTTGTGTTTTGTGGGCATTTTCAAGAATTTGATCAATACCTGATTGTAGGCAATGTGACCGTGGGTTAATCTACATCAGCACCAAAAAGTGCAGCAAAAGGAAGTCTGTTCATATGCTAAAGACGCTGAAGCATTTTTCCCTGAAGTAATCTAGATTCTGCTGGCGTTTATTAATTCATCTTCCATTATTTTCATAAACTCAAAGTTGTTGAAGGAAGTCTACATATTTTTTTTTGTTGCATTAGAGCTGTTAAAGTTGGTCATTCATAACTCTAAAATCACATTCATATTCACAAAATATCTGGTTTTGTGCTAACCATGGAGCAACATCTGATCCCAAGCATCGTTAGGAATGCATCTGGTGGCAATAACAAATTAAATGGCCAGAGGTCAATCAAACAAGCCCTCCTCCCTCCCTCCCTCCCTCCCTCCCTTCCTTCCTTCCATCCTTCCTTTGTGTAGAAAGAGAGTGCATGTGCACAGGCAGGGAGGGAGGAGGAGCAGAGGGAGAGGAAAGGGAGAGAGGGAATCCTAAGCAGGCTCCATGCCCGATGTAGGGCTTGATCTCATGACCCCTGAGATCATGACCGGACCCCAAATCCAGAGTCCGATGCTTAACCAGCTGAGCCATCCAGGCACCTGACAAAGTGTTTATTTCCCTCACAGAACGAGAGAGATATATTTGCTGGTTTTAAGACTTACTTACCAGCTGGTTGTGGTTATTTATTGTTCCAGCTGCTCAGCAGTATCTTTAAGCATCCAGCTTTCTGTCATTCTGTTGCATCAGCCTTAATGCACCAACTTTCACACTAATGCTTGTCGCTTCATGGTTGTAAGATGGCTGCTATTCTTTAGGCATTACCCCTGCATATTTAAGGAGGAAAAACAGTGATTCCAACTTGATCTTTCTCATTTGTCTAGAAAGGTGCAGAGCCTCCAGAAGACTTCTGCTTATACCTCTGTATTAGTTATCTATTGCTGTGGAACAGATAACCTCCAAAACAGTGGCAAAACAACAAAACCAACAACAACAGCGAGGCTACTGCCAGAGAAATATCAGATGAAAACAAAACCCAAATAATTATTATTTTACAGTTTCAGTGGATCAGAAATGCCCTGGAGCCTTAGTGAGATAGATCTGGCTCAGGGTCTCTCATGAAGTTCTAGTCATGATGTTGGTAGGGGCTGCAATCATATGAAGGCATACCTGGGCTTGAGGATCCACTTCTGTGATGGTTCACTGCCCAGATGGCCGTTGGTCAGATGCCTCAGTTACCCACTGCATGGATATCTCCATAGTCTCCATGTTGTATCTTCTCAACATGGCAGCTGGATTTCCCCCAGAATAAGCAGTTCAAGAGAGAGCAAGGCAGAAGTCACATTTTATAAACTAGACTTGCAAGACTAACACTGTCCCTTTCACCTTTGGAAGAAAAGAGTACCAAAAAATCTGTGGATGTATTTTAAAGCTATCACTGTCTTGTTGGTTGAAACAGATTCACTTGTTTAGTGTAATTACCGTGGAAATAAATTAATCGTCAGAGGCTATGCCCATTCTTCCCTTGAAAGAACAGGAGCTCCACTGGCAGGAAGAAAGGGGAAAGAAATATTGAGAATGTGACAAGCTCATGAATTTGTATCTAATGGAATTTTTGAGAACTTAACCAAATAATTCTAGATTTTATCTGAAGGAAAGAACAGCTTAGAATAATAGATACAGTTTGAAAAATAAGACTTAAAGGTGAGAGGGGAATGACCAGACCTATGAGACTTCAAAATAATAAACCAATAATAGGCATAGGAATAGAAAACAATGTTTTCATAAATAGATACTAATTTATAGGAAATTAATATTCACAGGGTGAATTATTTCATAACTGGCACTGGAAAATTTGTGTTTGAGAAAGATTCAATTACATTCTTGCTATAAAACAGTAAATTCTAGATGAATTAGAAAATGAAACATGAAAAATGAAAATGCTTCAAAACACTAGAAGAAACATTAGGTAAATATTTACCTCATCCCAGATGGGGAAGGACTATCTAAGTTTATAAGCAATAGATTAAATAGCGAAGGAATAGATTGATTTTAATATTTAAAATTACAAACTGTGTCAAAAACATCATAAAAATTTAAACACAAACAAGGAAATTATGTATTATTGATATTTTGATGGGATATATTTATGAACAAGGAAAATACCTTAGCTTTGCTTGAGGTCTATGGACCTTTTCTATCAAGCAAATATTTCAGATTAAAAATAAAACAGTGGGAAAATATTAATATATAATGAGTTAATATAACTGATAATAAAACCTCTATCTTCTCAATAAAATGGGCAAAAACATAAACCTACAATTCACAGAACAAACAGAGCAAATGGATAATAAACAGGAATAAATGGCCAATGTTATTAGTAATCGTAATGCTGCAAATTAAAACAAAAACAAAATTTGATCTTTTATCTATTGGATCAACAGCTAGGGCTAGCCAAAATGTGGGAAAAAGAGATTGTCAAACACTGTCTATGCAAAGCAATTTGGTAACCTTCATAAAGCCTTCAACATGATGGTACTTTTTTATCTGATAATTTTACTTAGAAGAATTCAGTCTAGTGGTGCCTGGGTAGCTCAGTCGGTTAAGTGTCTGACTCTTGGTTTCGGCTCAGGTCATGATCTCAGGGTCCTGAGATCGAGCCCTTCATTGGGCTCTGCTCTCAGTGTGGAGTCTGCTTGACATTCTTTCTTCCCCTTCCTCTCTTTTCCACTCATGCTCCTTCTCTCTCTAAAATAGATAAATCTTTAAAAAAAAAAAAAAGAAGAATCCAGCCTAAGGAAATAATAGAAATGAATTTAAAAATATATGTATGAAGTGGTATATCTCAAATCATTTATAGTGGAAACCAGAAAGAACCCTAAATGTCCTACAATAGACTCATAGTTAAACAAATCATGGAATGTCCGTATGATGGACATTTGGTGGTTGTTAAAATAGCTTAGTGAATTTTGATGACTTAGAAAAATGTTCATGAAATAATTTGAATTATAAAAGCAACACACTGTACCTAAAATACATGTGATAGTGTATGAGTTATGGAATATATATTATATAAGAGTAAAAAAGTTTAAAAGAAAATAGAACAAAATATTTGTAATATTTCCCGAAAACTATTTGGGATGAGGTTTGTAAGATTATGAAAAATTTGTGTCTTATTTAGACTTATGAACTTCTGGAGTTTTCTATAGTGCATTGCTTTGTGATCTGAAAAAAGTACTCAGGAAACTCTAAATGGACTCTTTTAACCTTATTTTCTAACCTGTCTTACTGCTCTTAGTGAGTTTTAGAGTGAGTGTGTGTGTCTTTGTGTGTGTTTGTGTGTATGTGTGATACAGAGACAGAGAGAGAAAGAGAAGGTGAGAGAATTTGTGTACTATAATTCTAGGGAACTTCTGTATAAAAAAAATCTAAGACTCATTTTGTCAGGAAGTGGTAGATTAAGCCCTACAATAGTGCATTAACTCTTTCAGGTCACTAAGGGACCAATTAGTGCATTATGCTAAGGGGTACTAAATTGTATCCTACTAGCCTGAAGGAGACTGGGCATGTCCCGCAGCTCCAACTCATATCACCACTGGGAAGTGATTCAAGTCTGGGAAGAAGCTGGTTCATTGAATATTAATTGAATGGGTGAATAAATGAAGGAAACACAAAGAAGAAGCTAACAAGCTAACATTTATTGATTATTTTCTATGTGCCAGGGGCTTCCCACTCATTATTTTATTTAATTCTCATGGCAGCCGTATGAGGCCTATGTTATTATTGTCATTACCATTTTGTAGGGGAGGAAACTGAATGTATACCATGGACAAACAAACCCTTACTTGCCCATCCTGTAGGAAGATGCTGTCACTGACCTGAGATAGTCACTTACTGGCTCTGGTCAGGAGTATGAAATCCCTCTTGGCCCCTTCTTTCTGGTTGACTGATTGATGACATTCTGCAGTTTAAGACATCACTCTCCTGTGATGACTGTGGCTTTTCTGAGGGTCCCATAGTCAGTAGTATCTGAGGGGAGAGTAGGTAGGGGAGATGTCTGGGGAAGGGACAACTCTTTGGGCTCTTAGTCATTCACTCTGGAATGAGCCTGTATTTCATATTACTTTTTAAGGACTATTTTTAATTAAAAAAGAAAAAAGTAAAATGGAGCAGAGGGGAGCAAAAGATTGCAGGGGGACCTACAGAAGACAAAAAGGAGGGCCCAACACATGGGAGAAAGGATCTGGAATTACGTCTACTAACCATTGGTGTCACAGGTGTGTTTAGAAGCCATTTCTCCTTTAGTTTCTTAAACCTGAAAGGCACTGGGCTGCCAGTGCAGGCATAGGCTGTTTCAGTACCTTGGAACAAAGGAGATTGGTTCATAAAGAGAATGTATTCCTCACTCCTTTCATTACCAAGAAGCTGTAGCTCAATAGGTTGGCCAGCACAGGCTTGGCAATGGTACTTGAAACGGACACAAGAAAACACAGTACCAGAATTGAATCCATTTCTTCCGGGGATCTTGGGCTAGGGGAAGAGTTAGTTGCTTTGAATATTTCATGTTTCTATTTAGAAGAATTTTTCCGTCTGAGAAGGAGTGCTTTCCTCCTCAGGTGGTGACATACAGTTTTACATTTTAGACATTTAAAGTTTTGAGTGCCAAGTTCCATATCCCTGTAATTTCACCTTTAAAAAAGAGATTTTGAGAAATAAGATGAAACTTCTAAAAGAAACCCTTTTATTCTTTGTTTGCTTCTTAGTTTGGGCACATTTATATTTAGCCTTCCAAAGAATGAAGGGGGGCAAAGTGTTTCTTTCTAGAAAGAAAATTCAAACTGGTGACATCTCTAAATAGATTTACACCCAAATTATACACTGTATGTCTACAAGCAACATTATAAAAAATCACCCACATGGCCTTTTGTACTGTGATCCATTGTATGATACCAAAACTCCTAGAGGAGGGAGAAAATAATGATTAGGCTTAAGCAAAGTGAAAAGATATTTTCTCAGCTGGAAGCTGTTAATACTTGAGCTGATAGAGACTTGGAGAATAACTCCTCTGTTGTGTGTTTAAAAAATAAATATACAAGCACTGGAATAATTCACAGGATGAGAAATCACAGGAGGGAGATAACAGCTGAGCATATCTGAGACTGATCGCTTTTCTGCTTATGGGGATGTTGCTCTTTTGCCCTAAGTCTTAGACTGTCAGTTCTTCTGGATGTTGTCTCCGTCCTCTGGGCCTTGCTGTCTTCGAGTAAATACTATATTGCCAACTCAGCCAAAGGCTTTATGTTTTCATAGAAGACAGACAATTATTGGAAACATAGGCAGAGAATTTAGGATTCTAAACCTCCTCCACACTTAAAATATAATTTTTTTTCTCATTGCAATTTATGTTCATGATTTAAAAAAATTTTAAATGCAGAGAAGCAAAAAGAAGAGTCTATATGATAAGCCTACTCATGAGAGAGAAGCACACACAGTCACAGAGTATATCTAGTTTTCTGTCTCATTTTTAATCCGAGTATATTTTGAAAATATTTTGCAAAAAGTTTTCTTCATGTCATACCTACAATTTTTTAATCTTCTTGGTCTACTCTTCTACCCATTTCCATGAGTAATAACTAAAAGCCTATACTTTGAAGTCAGAACCAACAATAGAATTCTGAGTCTGCTCCTGAGAGCTGGGTGATGCAAGTCTCAATTTCCTCCTGTAGTAAATGAAGATAATGTCATCCAGCTTGCAGGGTGGTGTGGGGATAATGGGACAGAAAGTAAATGTTCAGTACATCGCAGCTATTCCAATTTTTCTTTTTCTCTTTTTGTACTTTTGTCATATTGGGGCCTTACTCTATCTTTTGCTGGGCTCAGCGGCCCCCGTGCTCCCTGCCATACTGATTTCATCTACAACCATTGCAAAGGCCTTCTTTAGTCTTTGGTGTCCTGTTTCCCAAGCCACAGCCTCCTTGAGGCTGGAGGGCAGCAATTTCGCCCAGTTTCTTGTGCCACCACTGGTATTCATTCAACCTCGAGACGGGCTATTGACTTTCACAACCATTAATGAAAATGTACTCCCTCACTGTCTCATGTTGCTTAGTTTAAGTGTGATGTATTTTTCCTGATGGCTCTGTTTGTCAGGAATGGACACCTAGAACCTTTGGATGTCCTCTGAGTCACCTTGGCTATATAGTGTTTATCCTAATTTTCTCCTTCCTCTGTCTACTGACAAATGTCTCTTCTGTTTGACTAGAAGTAACCACAGTTACTAACAGTGACCACACCTGTTATACATTCTTTCTTCCTCCTCTTCCCATTCCTCTGGCCATTCCCCAGTGTCCTTGATATGCTCCTTTCTGTCAGCCAAACTGATGGCCCAAGTCCTTCTAATTTCTGTGCATAAACTTCAATCTCTTCTGCCACCTTGACCATTACCATTATTAGTATATATTATTATAGTTATTTATAAATCTGCTAAAAGCTAAATCTTGAGTTGCTTCCCACAATATTACTAAAATTGTATGTCATTCAAAAATACATATTTCTTTAAATTTTTCCTTGACAGGTGAAGGAGTATAGTTTTCCATCAGGGTATGATTACCTGCATCCAAAAAAAAAAAAAAAAAAGCAGTACTGAAAATGTTCAGGTCTTAGTGTTGATTATACTTTTTTCTATAGAGTATAAATGTATTAAGATTGGTGATGCTTCGGACAGGTCAGAACAACCTAGCAGTAGAATGGTTTAGTTCCTAAGTTGTACTATATATAGCCATTTCTTCAAGTAAGATAAAGAATTCAGCCAATAATAATCAAGGTCTCACTTGCCTGAGAGAGGGATCTATGGACTAGGAGAAGGAGGTCTCTACCTCTGTCATAACACCCTTTCAGGAGGGAGGAATATGGGCAGGAAGAGGGAGGCAGCATAAGAGGGTTGAAACTCCATGAGGAACCAGTGCTGCACTGGGACACGCTTCCCTTGTTTCTAGCTGGAATCTGGACTTTCCTGGGGACAAGCAAGATGGCGGTGTCTGCCTAGAAACTATTAACTCGTGGACTAAGGGCTACCATAGACAGACGCGTCTATTGCCCAGCATCTTCACATTCAGGAAATGCTGAGTCTGAGACACTGTGTTTTCTTGGGTTCAGCTGCGGGGCAGTCTGTGAGGAATGGGAGTCAGGTGCGCTTTCTGTTTCTCTTCCTCTGCTTGCTGTGCCCAGTAAGTAGAGCGACTTCCTTATGCAAGTGCTCAGTGAAATGGAATGCTCCACTTTGTGAGTGGGACTGGGGAGAATTTTTTTTTTAATTTATTATGGAAATTTTCAAACATATGCAGCTTTAGAAAGAACTGTATGACAAAACCATGTGTCACCACACAACTTTGACACTTTTCAACATTTCCCCAGTTTTGTTTTATCTTTTGTCCTATCATTTACCTTCTGTACCCTTCTAGTAACTACAGTATTCTGAAACAAATCTCAGAGTAGAAATTCTCTAAATGCTTCACTAGATCTCTAAAAGATAAGAAGGAAAAAAAATAACATAATCACAGTACCATTCATACCTAACAAAATTAGGAGTAATTCCTTAATGTCATCTAACATGGATTCCATGTTTAAATTTTCCTGATTGTTTTGTCCATTGATTTGTTCAAATCAGACTCTAATCAAGACCCACACACTGCATTTAATTGTTAGTTCTTGTAAAACTCTAATTACAATAGAGTTTCAATTCCCTATACCCTATTTTCTTGCCCTTTTGTTTTTGAAGAAACTGGATCCATTTTTTCCTTGGAATCAGAGCAGAATTTGGATGAGCTGTTTCTTCAGGCCTTAAGATTTGGGGGCTGAGAGGCCTTGTGGAACAATCCAGGAGGGTGTCTGCAGGCATGTTAATATCATTCATCATTGTGGGGCCCAGATGACTGAGTGACTGATGGGATGAGAGGGAGTCACTCTGGCCACAGGATATAGAAGGTTGAGAACCACTCTTCTCATGCAGAGAAGCTCAGATGACAGGGAGCAGAACAGCTGCTTGCCAGTGACCCCATTGATCATCCTTCTGTTCTTTTAAGAACCTCATCCTGTGGGGCTCCTGGGTGGCTCAGTGGGTTAAAGCCTCTGCTTTCAGCTCAGGTAATGATCTCAGGGTTCTGGGATCGAGCCCCGCATCGGGGCTCCTGACCCAGAGACCACAGGATCTGTGAGCTTGGGCTTCACACCTTTTTCTCTATACAGACTATACTCTCCCCCAGCTGCTTTGGTTGGCTGGATTCTGTTGGTAATGTCTGCTTTTTCCATCTGAGTGATTTTGGGCGGCACAATGGGAATGGTTATTCACATACCTACTGTGTGCTCTGCAGAATAGAGGTATAAGATGCCATTAGAAAGATGTCTCCTTTCAATCTCAAATTTAAACAGACTAACTGTCTTCGGTTTATGAAAGCTGCTTAGTTGATTCTTTGGGCTTTGAAGCCACATGGTACTGATGGGAACTGGAAAAGAAAAATGAATTCTTTCTTGACACGACCTCTGGGTTAATCTCAGCTATTCTGCTATCCTTGGGGTTGTCAATGGGGAGGAATGTGGTGATAGTATATTAGAGCCCTGGATTCCTCCATGGTCCATGACCACGTCGCTTACCAGTATTTCTTACACATACTTTATGGTTCTCCAGCAGAGCATGCTGCTTTCTCTTTTAGAGATGTGCTTCTTTTCCACCTCCACTGAAACTTCCCTGAGGTTCAGTTAAGACAGAAACTCCATGAGGCCTTTCTTGAGCTCTCCAGCCAGATATGTGCTCCTCTCCTCTGAGCTTTCAAAGTGCTAGCATTGAGTGGACCTGCTGTAACTTGAACTTGTGCAGAGACCACAGACCAGGACTCTCCTGCCTCTTCTTTCTTCTAAGGCCCTCTGATGGCTGTGGTCAGGTGTCTGACCAAAGAAAAAGGGGCACATCTCTAACTAGCCAACAAAGAAGCTGTACCAATCAGTAATGATAAGAGCTTGGAAAGTGCCTTGTCAGGGAGTGGAAACTTCAGTTCAGCTCAGTAAATAGTTTTGTTTGTCTCTGTGTTTGCTACATAGAATAATAGTAGTTAATATTTATATAATGCTTATGATGGATCAGGTTCTGTTCTAAGCACTTCTTAATTATTATTCACTTAATCCTCAGAACAGTGCTATGAGTTTGATACTATTACCACTTCCATTTTATTTTCAGAGAAACAGAGACATTGTGGGGTTAAGCAAGTTCATCAAGGTTCCCTGAGCTTTGTAAGTGACAGAGCTGGGATAAGAACCGAGGCAGTATGGCTCAAAGGGAAATAAAACATAGTCCTTTGCTCTTCAAGTGTTCAGTTTGAGGGTTCTAACAAAGCAGGGGATATGATTCTCTTCCAGTCTTAGAATCCCGTTACCAACAACAGGGTGGACTGTTGGGTAACAACTGAGACTAGTGTTGAGAGTAGTTGTCCCGCCATGCATGGGGAAGAGAGGCAGCTGTAGCCAAGAGCTGAGTGGAGCTCCCCGTGAGACCATAAAGCCGCCTGCAGAGGGCGTTATTGCGTATTGCCCTTCAGAAGTGACTGGGAGGGGGTGCCTGGATGGCTCAATGGGTTAAAGCCTTTGCCTTCAGCTCTGGTCCTGGTCCCAGGGTCCTGGAATCGAGCCCCCAGCGGGGAGCCTGCTTGCTCCTCTCTCTGCCTGCTTGTGATCTCTGCCTGTCAAAGAAATAAATTAATTAATTAAAAAAAAAAAAAAGAAGTGACTGGGAGAATTCTCTATAGATGGAGACTGGTCTTTCTCTCAGGGATTCACCTTTTGCTTTCATTCATTACCATCAGTGAATCTAATTGCAGGATGCCATTTTGTGCTGTGGACTGACTGAATATTGAGAACTGTTCTGAGAAAACCTTAACATTTAAATAACCATTCGGGTATTTGGAATTTCCTTCCAAAGCAACAGATCATACGGCAGCAGTGAAACTCTGCTGAACCGAAGCCACGTGGAATTGTAACCAAATGTTAGGATGGCATAGTGATCTCCACAGAATTTCTCTGGAGGTTTGGGAATGTTCAGAGTAACCCTCCATCTTAAATACTGTGTTTTTTAGCCAAATGGGTTTTCTGAGAAAGAAGAGGTTTTAAGGGCTTCTCTGGAGATAAATGAGCATATAATCATCTGCTCTAGAGGGAAATGGTTCCAAATCTTGCATAAATCTCAGAAGTTGTTGCCTTAGAAACAACTAATGTTGTGTAACTCTCTTCCCTGGACAACCATTTAAGGTCTCTATAATTTGCTCGCTTATACCCGTGGTTTTTAAACCTTTAACCCCAGATGAGAAATCTTAATCTCTTTCTTCAGTACAGATGATAACAAACAACCTTTCTCATTTCCCCAGACATGAAACATTTGGTGAGGACTGATCTTCTTGAGAGGGATTCTGCTAAGATGGTGGAGAAAAGATCCACTGTGGCAGGGCCATTGCATATTTGACGACATCTGTTCTGGTTTGCTGAGGACTGAGAAATTTCCTGGGATGTAGGATTTTTGGTGTTTTGTTTTGAAAGATTTTGTTTTATTGATTTGAGTGAGAGAAAGCACAAGCAGGGGAAGGGGCAGAGGGAGATGGGAAGCAGACTCCTCGCTGAGCAGGGAGACTGATGCAGGGGCTCAATTCCAAAACTGTGGGATTAGGACCTGAGTTAAAGTGAAGGCAGATGCATAACAAACTGAGCCACCCAGGTGCCCCAGGATTTTTGGTGTTAAAGCCAGAATAGCTGTTCACCATAGTAGGGCCATAGGCAGTGCTCCAAGGGAGGACACCCAGCTCCGTGGCTTCTGGGCTGTGGATGGCTCCAAGTTCCTCTCCTAACATCATCAGTGGAGGGCAGTTCAGAGCATGGTCCCTTCTGAATTGTCTGGTGATTGCGCTTTCAAAGATTCTCTCACAGCAGTTACATTAGAGAAACTGCTGGAAATATTACACACAGCCAGATTCAGTTCAGCTCATTCAATTTTACTCAATTTATCAAGCCTATGTGGAGTTTCTATAAATACTGTACTAGTGGCAGGAGGATACAAAGATGAATAAGGCTCAGCTCTGCTCCCTTGGGGCTCTTGGTCTAATGGGAGAGGTGAAGGTGTAAGCAAAGAGGCACCTTTCAATGTGATGGATACTGTGATAGGAGTGGCAGACAAGACATGGGGAGGGAGATTGTTAGAGTAGTCCACTACATGAGGAGGTCGAGGAAGCCTTACCCGAGAAGATAATCTTTCTGTAGAGAGTTGGAGGATGAGTAGGCATTTGCTAGCTGGACAATAGGGAAGAGCATTTTAGGCAGAAGCAAGAACATAGAGCCAAAGCACAGAGAAAAGAAATAATCTGTCAGGTAGAAACTTTGTGGTATATTTAGGGAACAGCAGGTATGCCTGGAACACAGCATTTGAGAGAGAGAAGCCTGGAGGCAAGCAGGAAGAGACAGACCATGAGTGGTGTTGTAGGCAATTATAGTAATCACTGCCGGCCACCTGCCCATCTCCTTTTCCCACTTTTCTGGGATTTTTTTCAGGTGATCCATCCTCCCCCACATAGTCATTGACTTCTTTGAACTAATCACAGTTATCTCATTTCTCTTGTGAGTGCTTTAACATTTGAACTGAGACAAAAGTCTGGCCAAAGAGATGTGAGATGTATGTCTATTGAGAGCCCTATAGCAAGAGAAGCCCTATTCCCCTACCAGAAGTTGTCATGTCTGTATGTTTGGCAGCCATCTTGTGAGCATGGGGATAGATGGCTTGAAGACAAGCTGAATTGCTGAGGATGTTAGGTCAAGAAGATATGAAGTGCCTGGGGCCCTGGAGTCACCTTCTCAGAATATTTTGGTATATTAGATAAGTTTTACTTGTTGTTCTAACCATTTAGAATTGAGATTTCTGTTACTGGTGGCTGAAAGCACTTAATGATATGGTAAAACATGCTAAAACTTGAGACTTTTGGTGACAGGGGAAATGGTGTAATGTTATGGGTTTTGTTTTAGGACATTTGGCTATTTGTCAGTAGCCATAATTCCTGCCTTTAAATCTAGTTGCAGAAACACATTCATGCAACTAGCACTTTTTTGAAACGTATGCCAAGTACCATTCTAGATGCTATAGGTACAGTGTCAAATAAGATATGTTATTTACTCTTAGGAGATTTGCAACCCCATGGTGGAGACAGGCAAGTGAATCAACCTCACAGGGTAATATGGCCAGTGCTATGGTAAAGTTACACTCAGGGAATTACAGTAGTGCTGTAGGGCTCCTAAATCAGTCTGGTCAGTCATAGAGTACTTATCAAGGAGGTGAGACTTACACTGAACCAACTGAAGACTCCTGAAGCAGTAACAAGTCATCCAGAGAACTTCCTTTGGGCCCAGACATATTCACATCTTCCCCCTTCTGTTTCTACTGTGGTCCTTCTGATTTCAACCCATTTCTGGATATTACTCTTTAGCTTGCCCTCAATTACTCTTCTAGATTTAGTTTCTTGCTCCCGTCTCTTGAATTGGCCAGTTCATCTAGTCTAACTTGGCTTTTTGTTGGTTACGTGGTTCCAGGCTCGTGAGTGTTTTTCTGTGAAGTCTAGACTTCACAGATTTTGGCTTTTGCCTACTGCTTCTGTATGTTTTCTTGCTGAAGGAGATACCTAGCTTATTTTGAGCTCGTCTGATTTTTCTCTACCCTTACCCCTCATATGGTGTCCACGTGTGGGCCAGGGTATTAGGGGCCAGGACCCATGGGTTCAATGTATATATAATAATGACTGTGAGCCTCATCATGTAGTCATTTTGAGACTGATATAGAGGGTCAGATTGGTTTAGAAAACTTTGGAGTAGGTAAAAATTTGGTAAGAAATAATTTCCATTTTCCTTTCCTTTCTTTTTTTTTTTTTTTTTGGTAGGGGTGGGTCTAAACACTTTCCAAATATATGGAGAAGCTATATATGCACAACAGTGTAACTTCCCATGTACCACAAGTATTTGTATTCTGAATGATGCTGTGTAGTGTGGGAAGAGTATTAACTATCCCTTTAACATTTGTGAAGGGCCTTTCTCTGGAGGGTGAAAACCAAAGGTTTTCTGGCTTCTGCAACCTTCCTAGGAATTGATTAAGTGCATTACCCCCAGAGGGGTAGGGAATTTGGAAAGGTACATTGGTCTTCCTAATGGTTTTCTGTAGGTTCAAAACAGCTTAGTGTTTGCTCTCTAAGGTCACTGAGCTTGAAAATCAGTAGGTAGAAAGGGTTTAAGTAAAAAGCAGAGATAAGAAATCATACATAATCCTTTTTTAAAAATTAGAGATGCTACATAGTTTCTTTCACATATTATATATATTTTTAATGAGAACTCCATGGAACTTAGAAAAACAATATAGCTCAGTATAAAGCCATCAAGCAACAAAGAAAGATACAAAGAAGAAAAAAAGTCACTCCAAATCCCACTACACAGACATAACTACTGTTATGTTATCATTAAAGACATCATCATTGTAAACATCATCCCCAGCATCTCCTTGGACAGAGATCACCCCTATTCAGAATGCATAGGTTTAGGTTTTCTATTCTTTCCATTTCCTGATTTCATTAAGGACAGGAAAGGTTTATCTTCCCCAACATTTTTATTGTTATTTTTGGTTGCCTATGGGTTTTGCAAAAAGAGTGGTCTTCTTTGACCAAAATACACTTTTCTTCCAACTAGAAGAAATTCAGGTGATTTTAAAATATCTTAAGTGTGAGATGAAAGTGGGTGGCTTCAGAGTTTTGTGTTACTGATCTGCATGGTATATACTAATCAGTTCACCCCCAGAACTCCCATTTTTGGAGCCATTTATTTGTCATCAAATATTATTGAGTATTTCACAATTGCAAGGAACCACACAAATCCTACTAAAAGGCACAACAATATGACACACTTTTTTACTTTCTAAGACATAATTTAGTGATAAAGAGAAGTCATTCTTTCATTTTACTAATCATTTCTGGGGCACCTGGCATCTGGTACTGTGTCAGATGCTAGAGCAATAAAGACAATAGATAAAGATGTAGTTTCTGCCCCCAGAGGAGTTCAGAGTCCAGTGGGGAAAGTAAACACATCGACAAATAGTAATCACATTGTATGACATGTGCCTCTGATATGCAAGTAAACAACAATAACAAGATATAGCACCTGTCAAGTGTTGATGAGAAGTAAATTAGTCCATGATCATGACTTAGGAAGGAAAGAGTGATCCCATCATGAGGTCTTCAGGGATCAGAAATATTGGAGCTTGTTCTTAATGGATTTGCAGCGTTTTAATCGGTAGGGATGGCTGAGGATAGTACCCACAGAGCAGGCAAGGCTACGAATAAACCAGAGCACAGAGATGGGCAAGAGAGGAGAGAAGCAGGGCAATGGCAAGTCCTGCAGAGAGTGGAGCCAACTGTTCTTTTCTGGTAGTTGGAAGTATATGGCTTCCAAGGTACATTAGGGTGGGGTGGGTGATACAGAGGTCTGGGTTTTATTCTCTGCACAGTGGGAGGTGACCACAGGTTGCAAAGAGGGGAATGATGTGATCAAAGCAAGGTTTTGGTGGATTGGATGTTATCCACAAGCAGAAGGGATTAAAAGAAGAAACACAAAGGAGATAAAATGTATGTGGCATCTGTTCATATGCCAAGCTCTGTGAACTTACTGCACTTCAGTACTTAGGACTCTGCCCACAAGGAGTCACTTTTATTTCCATTTTAAGTCTATGGAAATGGGCTAAAATGGTTTATGAAACTTGACCAAAGTTCCAAATCTAACACGTGAAAGAGTCTAGATTAGTTTCCCTGACAGTCTGACTTCCAGACATGAAACATGTTTTGACCTCTTCCCTCCATGCCATGATGAGGGACTGGCGTCACAGAGCTCATAATAATTACTCTGTTTATATTGAATGTGCCACAATACTGAAGTTATGCAAATGCACATTTTGTTCAGGGTACAATCTCCACTCAGCCTTTTCAATTTGGAAAGAGTTCAGTCGACTTGGAGACAGGTCTAAACCTTCCTTTAACCCTAAATTGCTCTGTTAGATCCTGAACGAGAATAGCTAGAACAAAGACTCTCACAACAAATATTCCATGGGTAAGCTTTTATATTTTATTTCTTCCTATCCAAATAGAGTCTCAAGCCCCTCAGGGAAGGAAAAAAGAGAGGACAAGTCATGATGGGGGAAATGAGAATTTTCCTGCTCCAACTTACTCAGATCATTTTAGCCACCCACTCTACCCAAACCGCCATGCTGGCAGGTACCAGTAGAGAACAAAAAAGAGCATTTTTGGAGTTGTCTAGCACAGTGGGGCTTTTCCTTGGCCCACCTGCAGGTGTGTACCTTGTGGGTGTGTGTTCCCTGCTATACTGATGGAGCTATTAGAATTAACCAAAAGATTTCTCATCCTACTCTCCTGTATTGCCAGGCAAGCTTTCCTAAACTTTTTTTTTTTTTTTTAAAGATTTTATTTATTTATTTGACAGACACAGAGCACAAGTAGGCAGAGAGGCAGGCAGAGAGAGAGAGAGGGAAGCAGGCTCCCTGCCGAGCAGAGAGCCCGATGCGGGACTCGATCCCAGGACCCCGAGATCATGACCTGAGCCGAAGGCAGCGGCTTAACCCACTGAGCCACCCAGGTGCCCCCTAAACTTTTTTTTTTAAAGCAGAAAAATAGTCTGGAGATATGAATATTCATTTAAATGACTTAGAAATACTTTCAAACAGATTCAGAGAAAAAACAGGAGAAAGACAAATTGTAAAAAAAAAAAAAAAAAACTATCTCAAAAGTCTTGCAAGCGGATTTTGGAGAGAACTTTGATTTGAGTTCTTATAAATTTCACCTAGGAAAGAGAGAAGGAAAATCTCTAGAAGCTATTCAGACTGGTAAATTGTGGCACTGGCCACGAATCCTGGAGCAGGCCATGATTTCCTTCTCGGACACAACCGCTATATCACCCTTTCAGAGGTCTCCGGCCTACCAGCGACTGACGGGAGTCAGCAGTGTCCTCAGGAGGCTTTCCTGTTTCTTTGTGTTTCATCTTAGTACAAAAGAAAAAGTCTAAGCAACAAGGTACATGAGGTGGCATCAAAGACTTCCTTTTTTCTAACTGGTTCTTCAGTGTACCTGGGCTTGGCAGCATGTAACTTTGCTATGGAAGAACAGTCAGCTGAGATCATTGCACAGAATATTTTTTATGGTGATTTAGACTCAATGTGGGTGACAGCTGGTGGCTCTTGGTTTTCTCAGTAAGAGACAGCTGTGTGACCAAACCCTGAAACAGCTGTAGGGGTGATGGTTGGCGCAGAGCTTCACATCTTCAGACAGCACCCAGGATGTTGAGTTTTGTCTTGAATGCCACTCTGTGGGGGTGACAGAAACAAATTTGAGCAAATTCAGAAGAGAGCAGTGAAGATCAGGAAGTATCTGGGATGGGGATACTGAGGATGGGGAAGCAACTGAGGATGCTTCATCTAGAAAAAAGGAGCCTGATATGGCACACGACTTTGGAATTAGACTGGTTGTATACTGCTCTAGGCAGACAAAGACAAATGGGTGCCAGAAGTAAGTTTTATGAAAGAAATAACTTTTCTAACAATGATAAAATGGGCTCCTGTCAGAGGTCATGGGCTCCTTAAGATCAGAAATGAGCAAGAATGTGCATCTGATGATCTTCCAAATCAAGGAATCTGTGGTTTGATTGTTTCCAAGGGCCTCATAGGTAAACCACAAGTACCCACACGACTGTCAGCTTATAGTTGATGAGTCTTTTTCCTTTCCTTGCAGTCTCTTTTCTACCCAGTCTCCCAGTCTACACTGGCTTCTGTCTCCACCACCCCATAGGGATTGCAGCTGTCAAGTCAGCAGTGCCTCTCAATCATCAAAGTCCATTGCCTCTGTCCTTATCTTATTTCAATTTTTGGAAGCATTTTGCACAATGTCAACTCCTACTTTCTGGAAACAGATCCTTCTCTTGGCTTTCATGACCTCATACTCACCCAGTGGCTTCTTCCTACCTCACTGACTTTTGTCTCACTCCCTTGCTGGTTCTTCCTCCTCTGCTCAACTTCTAAATGTTGGAATGCTCCAGAGCTGCCTTTGGGATTCCCTTCTCTTCTCTATCTTGACTCTTTGTAGTGGTTTAAAAACATGTCTGCCCATTCCTTGACTTTCTCTTGGTGCAGAGGTGGAGCCTCTGTCTCCTCCCCTTGAATCTGGGTTGAACTACTGACTCATTTGTTATGTAGGAGAAGGTATCATTCCTAACATCAGAGGCTAGATCAGAAAAGGCCCAGAAGCTTCCCCCTGGTTCTTCTGGGACATTTCTCTTTAAAATCCTGAGCTGCCAGGACTGAGGAGGTCACATTGTGGGAAAGCCTAGGCCTCTAGAGAGTCCATGTGTAGTACTCTAGGTACAAACCCAGCTGGGGATACAAGCATTGGACAGCAGAGACAAGCCTTCTCTGTGGTACTCTGTCCAAATTCTTGACCCACAGAACTCGAGAGTGGAATAAAATGGCTCCATTATGCTACTAATTTTGGTATGGCTTGTTATACAGCAGGAAACTGATAGACTCCCCAAGGGGCCTCATCCTATAGCATGTCCTGAAATATTACCTATAAATGCTCATGACTTAGAAATCCACTTTCTAGCCCTAATCTCTTCCCAGAACTCCAGACTCTTTAATCTAATTATTTAAGTGTCTTCTTGATCCCTCCACTTGGGTATTCAGCAAGCATTATTTCAAACTCAATATGACCAAGACAGAAAGCTTAATATTAGCCCTTGACTCTCAAATTTGCTTCTTCCTTCTTCACCTCTGCATATGTCTAGTTTTTCAAGTTAAGGCTCCTTTGGTCTTGCTTCCTCCCTTTGCCCTCAAGATGGCATCCAGTTCAAGAGCAAGTGCTATTCATTTTTTTTGCCAAGTGTCCCTGAGATCTGTCCCCTTCCTTCTACCTCACCTACCTAGGGCCTAATCCAAGCTACCATCTTCTCATCTACTGCAATATACCCATGACTATTTCCCTGTGCCCATTCTTGTCCTCTTAAAATCCATTTTTAACACAGAAGTCTGTATTAGTTATCTATTACTGTGTAACAAATTACCCCAAAACTTAGTGACTTAGAACAAGTTTTTGTGGGTTAGAAATCTGGGCACAGTGTAGCTGGATCCTCTGGCAATTGGTATCAAGCTCAATGGAAAATATCTGCCTCTCAGTGCCTTCATGCGGTTTTGACAAAATCCAGTTCCTGGGAGCTCTTACACTGAGGGGCTCACTCCCTCTTGGACTATTGGCTGGAGGCATCCCTTACTTACCTGCCACATGGGCCTTTCCATAGAGTGTTTCTAAACATGGCGGCTGGCTTTATCAGGGAAAGGGAGGAAGCAAGAGAGGGAGAACAAGCTATCACAAGGTTTTGAAACCTAATCATGGAAGTGACATCCCATCACTTTTGCCATGGTCCATTAGTTAGAAACAATAAGTCACTAAGTCCAGCCCACGCTCAAGTTAGGGGGATTTATACAGAGCATGGAAACCAGGAGGTGGAGATTGTTGGGAGTAATGTCAGAATCTGCTTACTACATTGCCCCAGAGTGATCTTTTTAAAATCATAAATCACATCATGGTAGTACCCCCCCTTCTTAAAAATCTCTAGTGGTGATATATGCCATTAAACATTTGTCTAAACTCACAGAATGTACAATATCAAGAGCAAACTCTAACATAAACAATGGACTTTGGGTGACAATGATGTGTCAACGTAGGTTTATCAGTTGTAACAAGGCACCCCTCTGGTGGGGAGGTTGATCACAGGGGAGGCTGGGTGTTCGTGGGGGCAGAGGGCGTGCAAGACATTTCTGTATCTGTATCTTCCTCTTAATTTTTCCATGAACCAAAACTGCTCTGAAAAATAAATATATATTTTTAAAACTATCCCCAGTGACTTTTATTGCACTTCAGAATGAATTCCCAATTTCTTATTGCTTTATGGAGCCCTACATGCCCACCCCCTACCTACTTCTCTCACTTCTTATTTTACTATACTATCTCTCAACTACTTCACTCCAGCTGCCCTGTTTTTTTTTTTTTTTTTTTTTTTCTGTTCCTTCAATTCCCCAAGTATGCTCCTTCCTGGGGCCTTTGCATGAGGTTTTCTTTCCTTTGGACCACCTTCCCCGTGGTCTGTCAGGATGGTTGGATCTTTTCATGCAGATATCAGCTTCGCTGTTACCTGCTCAGGGAGGCCTCCCTGACCACTCATAGAATCTCTCATCTCTACCATGTCAGCTTCTCTGCTTCTCTATACTCTTCTTACCACCGTTTACTATTACTCTTGCTTCTATATTTATTAATTTGTCTGTCTCTTTCTTCCCTTTCCTCCTGTAGGTAGAATGTAAGCCCCATGAGAGCAGGGAGTATTTCTGTCTTAGCTGCTGTTGCTTCCCCCAATCTCAGATCTGCCTCTTGGGTCCTGGCTTACCCCTGGGCTGGGAGCACCACCTGGCAGCATTTGATTTTGCTGGCTGGGTCCACGGGCACCATCTATCGTCCCCTCATATAGGTGGCCCAAATAACATCTCTGCTATTGTTAGATTTTTTTTTTAAGATTTTTATTTATTTGAGAGAGAGAGGGTGAGAGAGAGAGAGAGAGAGAGAGAGAGCATGAGCAGGGAGAGGGAGAAGAGGAATCAGACTCTCCTGCTGAGCAGGCAGCCTGATGTAGGGACTCGATCCCAGGACCCTGGGATCATGACCCGAGCCGAAGGCAGATGTTTAATGACTGAGCCACTCAGGGGTGTCAGTACATTTAGCTTATATATTTTTTTGTTTAGCTATTATATTAGCTTTTATATCTATGTTTATTACCTTTGCAGGGATTCACCTTGGAATAAATTCCTTGTCTGAAGTCCAAATACCACATGGAACTTGCTTTAGCAGTTCAACTAATGAAGAGATTTGTTTTAATATACTGACCAGTTCCAGCCATGGTTCACTTCACTCCACACCTTTAACTGTACCAATCTCTGTTAATAGAATTACCAGAGATTTTCTAATACACAATTCCCATGACCAAATATATGAAACTAGCTAACATTTACTAGGGTACTTTTAAGGTGGCAGATACTGTTTCAAATACTTCCTGTGTTTCAACTCATTTAATCAATCAACATTCCCATTCTATAGATGAGAAAAATGAGGCCCAGAAGGGTTAAGGAAGTTGTCCAGGATCACACAGATAATAAGTGTCAAAGTTGGAATTTAACCTCACAGTCTGAATTTAGAGTCCTTGCTCTTAACTGATACATGTTCTTGCCACTCATGGTAGATAAACTTCAAAATCCCTCCATCACTATTTCACACGGGAAGAGGCTGGTTACCAGACCCACACAATCCCTACTAGGTATTTTTGTCAAAAGCAGGCAGAACTGTGAGTCTCTTGATTTGTTTACTATCTTCACTGACTGTTCTTCTACATTTCAGTGACTCTGTTTCAACTCTCTAGGAGAGAGAGAGAAATGTCAAAATGCAAGGCCAGATGCTGTCCAGAGTGATCACTGAAGCCATCATGTTACCCAGGGCCCAGACTGCCTCTCCACAATCTGGGAGAGTCTGGAGTCTCTCTGAGACCCGCCTGGCCAGTAGTCATGGCGGGGGGCTTTCAGAAATCTGTTTTTTTTTTTTTTTTTTTTTTTTTTTTAAGATTATTTATTTATTTATTTGACAGAGAGAGATCACAATAGGCAGAGAGGCAGGCAGAGAGAGTGAGAGGGAAGCAGGCTCCCCGCCAAGCAGAGAGCCCGATGCGGGACTTGATCCCAGGATCCCGAGATCATGACCTGAGCCAAAGGCAGCGGCTTAAACCACTGAGCCACCCAGGCACCCCAGAAATCTGGTTGTTTTTGGCAGGAAGAGAAGAGCTGTTAGCTTGGTTATAACCTGACAACTACTCTCTTGTTCTAAAGGTCATCTTGGCTTGGCCGTACTCCCTGTGTTCCACCAGCAAACACTCCCCTTGGCGGTCCCCAGGTAGGCTTTACCATGGAGCAGCTTCACGTCTCGCGCGTGACCCCCGTGGCTGCACTACCCCACCTTGCTCCCCAGCAAGGTTCCCTCCACATACCTTTGGAGATTTAGCTAGTCATTTTCCAGCAAAGGAATCTCTCCTGCACTGATGATACTGATCAAATGGCAAACAACAGGGACAGCACCTGTTGCCAAGTATTGAGATGGAAAAAAAACATCACCCGACTTCCTAGTCCTTCCCTTCTGAGAAGGAACAGCTATGTTTTGAAAGACAGGAAGAAGAAAAGTGGCCCAACAAAGATGATGTATTGAGAGATATTCAGGGTCCCTCTGGGAGGACTGTCACTGGTGTTGTCTCCTTGGGGAGCCGCCGGCTGCGCACACAGAGCCTGAGCACGGAGCCCATTTTCTTTGGTGCAGTGCTGTCTCTGGGTAGGAAGAATGCTATTTTTTGTTTAAAGCTGAACACTCACCTGAACAAATAGCAGATGTTGATGAATATTAATTTGTGCTTGGATTAATGCTTCAAAGTGTCAATTTAATTTCTGTTTTACTATTCAGCCTCTGATTGTAATGAGCTACTTCAGGATGTGGGGAGCATACACCTGGCTTGGGGGCAGGGCTGGAGGTCTCCAAGGAGTGCAGTCGGGTTCTGGGGCTTTTATCTCTCTGCAGTGGGACAATTCCAGAGGGGTCCATGTGGCCCTCAAAAGTCACTCAGCTGCTCACTGGCCCAGTGGAGAGCTGGGAACTCCTCACAGAGAGACAGACAGGCAGACAGACACACCCCCCCCCAAACACCCCTTTGACTTTCAGGGGAGGCTCAGAGCTCAGTGCAAGCTCTACCTGGGCTCCGGGGTAGAGGACAGGCACGAGGTAAAACCTTTATGGGGTCCTTTGACCCTACCTCAGGCCATCTCTGTGGCTGGATTTTCAGGTTCCTGAGACATTTTATTCTAACTGGCATTCTTATAGTTCCATATGGTGAGGGGAGCAGGGCCTGCTTTGGGAGGCAGGCAAAGCAGGGTGGAAATCCCAGCCCTGGATCTCACTGGCTCAGGTACATTTCTGAACTTTTCTGAGCCTCAGTTATACCACTTGTAAAATGGAGCCATTGAGAGTCAAAATGAGGACTTGGTATGTTCCATGCTCAGCAAGGGCCTGGCGTCAAGTTCCTGTCATCCCCCTGTCCCTCAGATGGATAAACCCATTCTCAAGTAACATAAACATTGAACTTCTTCCTTCCTGAGTTTTCAAGATTATCTCTGTTATAAATGTTTCTCTATGTTGCCTGATTTCCTAATTCTCTCTTTGCCTCATTAGTAACTTGGTATGAACTTGGTATGTAAACTTGACACATGTTTGTATTTTGAGTTTCCTGCTGGAACAATGTGAATGCTATGATTCTTATCAAGGATACAGATGGCACCATATTCCACATTTGTCATATTTCTCGTTCATCTGTATTGCTGTTTCTCTGTCCATTGAGCAAATACAATGGATTTTTTTCCCCTTATAAGAAATTGCCTAGTGCAGACCCAGCCTCTGGCCTGCTGGGGACTTGCCTTTACCATTTCACCTTCTTCCTCCTACCTTGGCTGCTGTCATGCCACAGACACACAGGTTGTTGGCATATTATTAATTGTAGTCGAGAGAATCCTGAGTAGTAACAATGTGCAGAATTGTGAAGCCAAGTTGTCCTGTTGTTGAAACTGTTGATGATAGGTTTGGGTACACGGTGTGGAGTTCCTCCTCCCCCTTGATATTTTTCTGAACTTAGGTATTGTATTAGTTTTCCAGTTTCCTGCCTTAACAAAGTACCCAAACTGGATAGCTTAAAGTAACAGATGTATTGTTTCATGGTTCTGGAAACTGAAGTCCCAAATCAAGAAGCTGGCAAGGCCGTGCTCCTTCAGAAGCATGTAGGAGAGAAAGCTCCCTGACTTCTTCTGGCTTCTGCTAGTGGCCATCCACCCTTGGTGTTCCACAGTTTGTGACAGCATAATTGCAATCTCTGCATGTCTTCGCCTGGCCTTCTCGCTGCGTCTTCCCATTGTCCTCTCTGTGTGTGTCTGTGTCCAAACTTCCCCATTTTGTAAGGACACCAGTCATATTGGATTAGGTCCCAACTTAATGAGCTCATCTTAAGTTGGTTAAATCTATAAAGTCTCTATTTCCAAATAAGGTCACATTCCGAGGTCCTGGGGTTAGGACTTCAACATATATATAATATATATATATATAAAATATATATTTTTTAATTTATATTTTATTTTATTTATATTTATTTATAAAAATATATATTATTTATTTATATATTTATATATATAAAATATATATATATATTTTTTTCCTTTTGCTGGAGGGTGGGGGGAGAAACATAATTCAACCTGTAACATATGTAAATTACTTCCTTTTTTGTCTTTCTTGGGGCTCTGGTCAACACTTTAGACTTTATGTCAGTTTCAAGCCAAATAAGCAAAACTTCTCACAATCTGGCCTTTATTCATTCATTCATTTGGAATAAAAATACTTCTTTAACACTTATAACATGCTTGGTCCAGAACTCTTGTATCTATCATCCCATTGAATTTTCAAGCATCCTGGAAAGGTGGGTATCATTATTCCCATTCTACAAAGGGGAAAACAAAAACTCAAATAAATTAAGACTTGCCTTTCTCCTTACAGTGGATGTCAGAGCTCCGTGTTTGCACAAGGTCAGAACTGTATTGACCAGCAACAATCTTTAGTCTCCTTTCAACTATATCTGTCTTAGCTGCCAGAAATCCTATCTCTCTTGATCACTTTTCTCCCTCAACAATCTCTGGTCACCTCCATCTTAGTCTGGCTGTTATGGTGACCTTGACTCCTGTCTCATGGTCAGATTGTCCATACTGGCCCCTACTGGCTGCTTTCTCCCTTGCCCTTCTATTTTCTTCCTTTCCAAGGACTTTTCCCTGCCTCTCTCCATTCTGTCTCACTCTCTTTGTTCTCTTAATTCTTTAAACACACCAACATCCTGACTCCTGGTGTCATTCATCTACACCTAAATTTAGCGGGCAGTCTCTATCCTTGACGTTTATATATTCTGGACATCACTGAGGTTCCTTACCACTTGACACTCCTATTTTTTTTTTTAAAGCAGCATTCATAGCTTCTGATGTATTTTAAACAGCCTGAAGACACCACTTCATACTGGCACACAGCCCAGTTCTTTCCCTCTGCTGCTTCTTCCAAACATGACATTGGTCCCCTGGGGGATATTAGGTGTTCTTTCTCAAGCACTGAGAGGAGGCCTCCTGCTAATGTTATTGTTCGGTGCTTTTTCAACACAACGTATGGAGTCTAGGTGTCAGACTGCTCTTCCAATGAGCTTAGTGCTCTCCCTGGGAGAGTTACCTGAAATCATTTTAAAGATTACCCAGGAGATAGGTCTGCCTGTTAGAATGGCTATCCTAAACTACCCTGGAAGATGAAAGCCCAGCCTTTAAAAAAAAAAAAAAAAAAAAGATACCTCCAGAAGAGGAGATTTAGTTATTCCCTTGAAACCATTTTTAAAAACTCCCAACTACAGAGCTCTGTATTTTCTTCTGTCTGTATTGTACATGCTCATGTCCGGAGTGATCTTGTCTTCTTTATAACTTTGTGGTACTATCTATACACGGGAATGTCAAATCTAATTCTCTCACCTTGATGCCAGCCCCAAACTCCAGATCTGTATTTTTAGCTCTCTACTATCCACCCGAGTTTCCTGCAGGCATCCACCCTTACTGTCCTCCATCCCAGCTAAGTGTCCTCTCCCCTTCGAGTCTGTATTTGATGAGGCTGGTGTTCATCCTCCATCGCTCAGGCTAGGCACTATCATTCCCGATTCTGTGTCCAATCAGTTAAGGACAACCCTGCTGTTCCAGCTCAGAGATATCTATACATCTGTCTTCTGCTGATCCTTGTTCTCAACGTCACTCACCAAACTTAAGCCCTTAGGTGGGCTTTCTCCCCAGTCTCTCTTTGTTCCAATCCCAAGAGGTGTCTTTGGAGAAAGTTAACTTGACCACAGGGCTGTCTTGTTTTTGAACTTGCTGCTGGCTTCACAATGCCTAGGATACGTATCTAAACTCCATAGGATATTATTCCAGGTCCTCACAAATCTGACTGGGACTGTCTTCTTTACTCCTCAGACTCTGTCTTTCTAATCTCTCCCCACCCCAAGAATACCAAACTTCTGCCATATGAGGCCTCTCATCCCCTCTCATGACCTTGTACTCCTGCAGGTGATGCTTCCTCTGCTGGGGATAGCCTTTCTTCCTTTCTTTACCTGACAAATGCCTTCTCACCTTAGTGAGGCCAATAGCAATTCCCCTAGGGAGAGGGCTCTCTCTGCTTACATCATGATATTTTGTTCATAGGTGGGTAGTACCTCTCTGAGTTCTGTAACAATCCGTATGTTCTTATCTGTCTCCTCTATTGGACTGTAAGCCCCCCAGCAGCCAGTACAGTGCCTGGCGTTCCATGAGATAACGCGGATGTTTCTGAATGATTGAAAGCTTCATAGCCTCTAACTCAACCCTGTGTCTCTTTTTATCTCTTTCCCTTCCCTCTTCTTTTCTTTTCTTTTTTTCCTCCATAGAGATGGATCCAGTTGATTATCAAAACTCTCAATGTACAAGCTACAAATAAATATGTAAATAAAGAAACAAGCTGGCATCAAAAACAAGAAAAGAAGGCAAGAGGATAAAACCAAGGATAGGGTGAGCATATCATCTGCCTGCCTGGAGCAGGCAGCAGGACTAATCCCGAGCTCTCCAACAGCCCCAACCAACAGTGCAAGATCGCTTTAGTCAACTATTCATATCTGTATAGGAAAATATTGCTCCGGGGAAAAACAGTAACCCCGAGTCTTTAGGCCCAAGAGCAATTTCTCCGAAAGGTACCATGTAACAAGACAGGACTACTGTCCTCTCCCTCCAATAAAACAGCCAGCACGTGGTGAGATAATTCCTGGCTGAGCTACAGGAGGGAAATGTGATCTTCGCCCTGTGTCTACATTCATGAGTTTTCATTAGAAATTGTGAATATGTTTCCTCTTAGTCTTTGTCTAATGAGCAGGAGCAAGAAATTGTTGGGAGGGGAGGGTCCAGCCCCTTGACTTCAAGTCCTGACATCTTCATTCACTAACTCACTAACTCACTCATTCATTCATTCTTGCGTTCATCAGGCAATAAGTCTTAATTGAATGTCTGTTTTATATAAGGCTTTCTGGAGGGTTTTCCCTGCAGCTCCTCCCGTGCAATCTCTCCCATCCTGAGTTTGGCTAGAAGGCATATTACCATCTATCAGCTCTTTCAATCAGAGGCCAAAGGATGCATCTGCCTAAATTGCTTCATACAGGATTCAGCACTCGAGCTGGAGGCTTTTCAGTGGCAGCTAATGGTTGTCATAGGGAGGAACAAAAAGGGCTCTTGGACATGCTTCTTTTTAAGCGTCCAGGGAACATTTTCTGGCTCTGGAAAGATTGCTTTCACAGAGCAATTTTAGCCATTATCAACTGAGAATAAAACCTACTTTACGAAATTAAATTAGCCAGTCTTCCCTCCCAGATTCGTTTTTCCTCCTTTAGCGTGGCAAAACCCATCTCTATTTAGCAGGCCAAGTAACCTCTCCTACCTCGTCGTTCAAATCATTTAGTAAAATAAAAAGGCTTTAAAAAAGGAGGTTGCAAATATAAACACGAGCGCAATTAAGATCTCAACTCCATTATATTAATATAACTACTTTGCATGGAGTTCATTATGATGCACATCAGGGTTTTAATGTTTTCTCCAGTTTAGTGCCATCCTTAGTTAGAAGGAAACATCGTGCTATAGAAAACAATTGCCTCTTGGGCCGGAAAATAGTTTGCATAGGATTCCATTGTGATTAATTAAGCTCACACACGAGAAAGTAGAAAGAACCAAACAGTTGTTCTTCAAATTGACAGCATATTTGGTGAACAAAAAAGATTTATAACACTAAATTTAAATTTTCCTGATGTAATAATATATTATGGAAATTACTCATCTTGTTTTCTCCCTTTTTGCTGGAAACACGGTGAGCCCTTCTTTTTTTTTCCCCCCTCCCTATGCAAAGAAAAGAGGCACAAACAAGAATGGAGGGAAGAGAAGAAAAGGACTCAATGAACAAGTGCAGACATGACAGTATGGGCATAAGCCTTTCTTTTCTTTTCATTCCCCTCCAGTCATTTCCCACAAACATTTTATCCAAGGATTCTTCTTTGGAGTCAGCTCTGAAAGCCCGCGCTGTCTCCTGGGGGATAAGAGCCCTCCTTCCTGGATGTCATTCTCCAGATTGAAAAGCGGCTCGCTCCCTGTTCCCTTCGGTTCCTCTGCTGGCCTCACCCAGGCTCTGCTCCACTCAGGTCCGTCAGGCAACCAGCACATAGGTGGCGTGGAGATTGGTCCCTCACATGTCTGCAAAGAAAATCAAGAGCTCTGCTTTGGAAAACGTTGTTTGCACTCAGTCTGTTTCGTTTCTGCTTTGTTTGTTCTGTCTGCTCTTTGTATCTGTGTCTCTGTGTGTCCATCCCTCAGTTTGTCTGTCCCTTTCCTTTCCCTGACCCTCCTCTCATCCTGGCCCCTCCTCTGCCAGCTCTCTCTCTCTCCTCCACACCCTCTTTCCTGTTAAATTCTGAGTCTTCAGATTGCAATCAAGATCCTTGAGGCCAGATAAGGAGTGATGGCTCCCGTCTCTGCAGAGTGTCTTGTATTAAGTGGCAAGCCTCGGGAACTGCAATCAATGACTAAATATTGGGTCCCCCCAAAATTGGGTACCCCAATAATGGGTCGGTGATTAAAGGAGCGAGACTGATACAAAGCGAAGGTCAAGCAAAGCTTTATTTCGTGCCAAGCATCAGGAATCAGACCGACCGGTCTGATACAGACCTTACAGAGGACAACCCCTCCCTGCTTTCCAGACTAACTTTCATAGAGCAAAGGCCCTGTGGTTGGGCCTGGCCACACATAGGTGGCTAATTGAATTACAATTCACCCCACAGTAGCCATGGAAACTAGCCCATCACCTTGGTAGCTAGGTGACAGTATGCGCCCCCACTGATTGAATGTCTCCACCTGGCCTTTACCCACCCTTGTACTTGGACTTTGTTACCTGGGACTGGTTTCCGGGACTTGCCTCTAAGCAAGTTCCCTGGCGGTGGCGGCGGAGGGGGGGGGGGGCAAGGTCAATCCAAGTTTTACAGCAAAATGACAGTTCAACTGGGGTGGAGCTGCTCTGGCTGAATAGGCCCTTACATAAAGGTGGCTCCCCAGGGTAGGTCCGGGCTACTCAGGCAGCACACGCTCAAATGCTTTTCCTTCTTGAGAAATTTGACTGGGCCTCCAGCACTGATTCCTTGTCGGCTGGAAGGATGCGTCCAAGGCTGCAGCAGGATCAGTGTGATACTTAAAAAGTCACCTCCCTTGGCGCCGTCCTTTGTCTGTGCTGTTGTCGTGGGCTGCCCCAGAGCTGAGCCAGTGGGAGAATAAGATGAGCCCAAGCCCGACGGGGAGCCAGGGTAAACTCGCCTGCAGCTTCAGGAAGGCCAGAAGAAATGATCCCCCTTAAACATCTTCTGCCTTTGGGAAGAAAGCTGACTTCTCACAGGAGACTGGCAGCTTTCGGGTAAAGAGCCCAGTGGGCTAACACACCCATAATCATCCTCATTTGCTCAAGATGTGCAGGCTTGAGAAGCAGAATTACCAAATCATTCTATAAAGCCGCAGAGATGAAACGTGATAGAAACGTTATTGATTTGGCAAGCTTGCCGCCTCCTTGCTGAGCTCATGATGAGTATCTGGAACGAGTTTAACGAACATTCGTGGGGCTGCTGCTGCACCCTGGTTCCTGACTCTCTCCTTCTGCAGCCTCGCAGGCCTTGTATTACAGACTTTTCAAGACGTCTAATATGATGGATTTTTAAGAAAAATATATGAAATAAAACCCAAGCCCAGGTTTCAGCCTGCTTTATCTAAGAAGTTAAAAACACTTTTAAGGTCAAACTATTGGCTTTCCTCCTTTGCTTTTCATTGTTTTTCAGTTCTTGACGCCATTTGTAAAATTTGTAAAAAGAAGAACTGGAATGCCTCAAGTCAGTCCTCCTAAAAATGTATTCATTAACTATCACCTGCCGAGTACTAATGACAAGCTGGGATTTCAGGGTGGGGAGGACATTATTCTTGCCCTCAAAGAGCTTACAGTCCTCAAGGACACAGATTTTTTCAATAAATGTCACGTGTCTTCCCCACTAATTACAAATACCGCAATCTCACCTTTGCCCTGATAGAAGGACTTTCTCAGGAGGGTGAGGAAACACGCCATAAAATCTTTCCTTAGCTTAGATCTTTCAGTTTCTTCCCACTTCCTCTGGTCTCGTTGGTAGAGCGGTAGCGCGTCTGTACTCTTGTAAGACTGCCTATATTTTTACCTTCAGACTGGGAGCAAGGGATGTTTGTTGAATGAATGACAGCCAGGATTACTTTTCAATTATTTTGATCAGTCTATCTTCCACTTGGGGTTCTCCGAGCTCTTCCAAGAAGGGATAGCTGTGTCTTTCTCATCTCTGTGTCCTCACATTATATGTGCTCTCAGAAAGTCTTTGATTTATGTTCAGTATCATGTCCTTTGTTTTTAGTAAGAAGGGAACGTTTTTCTTCTTGCCTTCATTCCAGAAGCTCTGGGCTTAGGGCTGTTGTCAGGTCCCATGAAGTGTGGGTCTCAGCGGATGTGAGTTTGGAAGGTGGGGTTTGGGAGCCCTAACCCATCCGGGATCCAAACATGGTGGCGTGTTTCTGGCCTCAGTCCTCTGCTCTGAAGCTTCTCGGCAGAGGGGGATCCTTAGTAGTGATGGAGCAAGCATTTTATTCCTTCCCCTGCCAGCTGTGAGGTGAGGGTATTGGCAGGCATCTGGGCTCCCCGAAAACTTCAGAGCATGCCCCTTTCCTGGTTACCAAGGTCCTTATTGGTCCTCTGTAGCTACTTGTTCTTGGATCCATTGAGTTTCTCCCGAGCTCTCCTCCCTTCCTTCTGCTCTGAATCTCCCTACATGGCTGTTCTCCTCTCTCCAGGCCTCTCAGTTTTTCTCCCTCTTCTCTTCTTGCCTGGTTTAGACATGGTAGCCAGATTTTGGAAGACTGGCTTTTTGAGCAACTTGAAAATTTTCAGGATACTACTGCTGTGAACAGCCCCTTCATTTTACTTCCTGATAGTGACCTGGGGCATCGCACCTTACCCACATCTCCAGTCCATGGGTTGCAGGAGCCTATACCCCTTGACCGTGTGCTACATCCATGGAGAAAGCTGCGATTTCCCCAGGATAAGCTGCTTTCCATACTGGTTCCAGCGTCCTGAGTTATGGGGGGAGATAGTACATGGATCTAAGATAAGCATCTCATCTAGTGGATGTGCAGTTAGCCCTCTCTCTCCAGGCACATGGGGGAAGAGGTTTGTGGGTGCCATCTGCATCTGCCTGCTAAGGGGCCAGAAAGTTCCCAGAAGGGGCCGCCTGGGTGGCTTAGTGGGTTAAAGCCACTGCCTTCGGCTCAGGTCATGATCCCAGGGTCCTGGGATCGAGCCCCACATCAGGCTCTCTGCTATGCAGGGAGCCTGCTTCCTCCTCTCTCTCTGCCTGCCTCTCTGCCTACTTGTGATCTCTGTCTGTCAAATAAATAAATAAAATCTTTAAAAAAAAAAAATAGTTCCCAGAAGTTCAAGCTGGCTCTGGAAAGGAGCTGGGGGATGTTGCAAAGAGCCTTCCTGAGATAAAGAACTAGTGAGAATGCTAGCCTCATTAAAAAAAAAAAAATCAGAATGGATACATCTTTTTTTAAAATAAGGTGGGAGGGTGGGAGAGGAGTGCCTGGGTGGCGCAGGCAGTTAAGCGTTCCACTCTTTGTTTCAGCTCACATCATGATCTCAGGGTCGTGAGATGGAGCCCTGACTTGGGCTCCACGCTAAGCAACAGAGTCTGCTTCAGGCTCTCTCCCTCTGCCTCTGCCCCTCCCTCCTGTTCTCCCTCTCTCGCTGTAAAATAAATAAATGAATCTTAAAAAATATTCTAGAATGGGTCAGATATAAGGAGATGCGTCTTCCTGACTCATCTTCCTTCACGTTAAACCTTCCACCCCCAGCCATTTAACTCAAGAGGACAATCTCAAGGAGAAAGGCAGTGCAAACTAAGTTTCTATGGTCTGGCAACGCAACGCTTTTCTCATTGTTGAGGTCATTCCTTAGACTTTGGGAGGCCATCCTTGGAATGGCTCCATCCCCAGATACGGTTCCTTCCAAAGCACTTCCCTAGCACACCGTGCTACCCTTTGTGCCAGCACCCAGCACCCGGCAGGGCCCCTGTGAGACCACAGGGACCCTGAGTATGGGGCCTCGCACAGACAGACCAGACACTGGGCAAGTCCCTGCTGAGTGAGCAGAGGAGGCAGCCCCTTTATTTTTTTTTATTGTTATTTTTAAGATTTTATTGATTTGACAGAAAGAGCGAGTGAGTGCATGTGTTGGGGGGGGGTGGGCAGGAGATGGGGGAGCAGGAGACAGAGAAGCAGAGTCCTTGCCAAGCAGGTAACCCAATGCAGGGCTCCATCCCAGGACCCCAGGATCATGACCTGACTTGAAGGTAGACCCTTAAACGACTAAGCCACCCAGGCGCCCCTAGGCAGCCCCTTCATAGGGTGGTCTGCTCTAGGAGAAGCCCTGCCACCTTCACTTGTCTCCCACGTAACTGGTATCCAGGACCTGACTAGTCGGTGTTGACTTTGGGATTTAATGTTCCCCCCAAATCCCCTGCCCAACATTCTGAAGCACACTCCGTGAATGAGCACAGAACCTTCTCTTCTTGGAGTTATGAGGACTGCCTCTCCTAGCCCCTGACAATTCTTCAGCGAGTGGCAGTTCCCTTCTTATTCCAGGCAAACAACCCTAGAAGAGGTGGCATTTTATAATGTCCGACTGGAATTAGAGAGCAATTAATCTGGGGAAAACTGGGGTGAAGGTTCCTGTATTAGCACAGGGCATGGGGGGAACTAAATATTTGAATAGCACACAGTAAGTACCACAGAAGTGTTCGTTAAGGAAATAAAACAGTAACCGCTCCCACTATTATTACCAGACACTAAGACGCCATGCGGGCCAGCCAGGACATTTCTTCTTAAACTACTGAAGTTCTGATTGTTTAAAGGAAAAAAAAAATGTATAGATGTGTATATATATGCTTTATATTTTAGAAGCCCCCAAAATAAATCATGGAAGCACTCTCGGCTCGAGGTTTATTCTATTTAACACCTTTCAATAGGGCGACATCTGGATGTTATCATGGCTTGGCAAGACAAGATGCCGAAATTACGAATTCTGAAAATGCTGTGCATTAGGCCCTCTTGTCTTTGCCTGTAATTGCCTTAAAGATATAAAAGAGCTTGATTGTAATAACTCCCCTAGTGTAACTAGTCTTTGTGTCTATTCTGCAAGAGAAGATGGCAGGAAATGGGATCACTCTAAGGGTGTGAGTGAGGAGAGAGGGGTGCTAATTCTTAAATACGTGTGCCCTGCATCTCAAGTAAGTGGAAGGATTACTAGTAATCATACACACACACACACACACACACACACACACACATCCATGTCCCCTAACCTATTAACTGGAATAATTGTTGCACCATGATAAGAAGCCCCTGAGTATTCCAGGCTAGGTGGCCCTAGGTCCTGTAGCATTTATTATTTATTTCCTAAAGTCCTGTTCCCTGGTGATAGGGATGGAAATTTGGTAGACCGTGTCTCCCCTTGTCAAGCAAGGGAAATGGTTGTTTCATTTTTAATCTGGTTTCTTGGCCTGGACAGATAAATCTGAGGGGGGCCGTTAAGGATGTGATGAATTGGGCTCCTGGGGATGTCTGTGGGAAAGGGGGAGAGATATGGCAGCCCCGGACATGGTTTTTTGTCAGGCGACCATAGGCCTTTTGAAGTGAAACAGAGCCAGCCATTTCTGAGAAGACTTAAACAAGGAGAAAAGTTTGTCTGCAACATGCCTCGAATTCTTTCAGTGGACCGTTGTCTGTCATTTCAGAGAGTGTGTTGAAGGCTGAGCTGGAGGGATGGGGGGAAACGGTACAGTTGGGGCTGGGTTTGTTTCATCTGGGGGTACCCTGGAGCTTGGTGGGCAGTGAGTGGGTGCTTCTGGTTTGTGGTCTGACAGCTTTAGCTGGAGGTGAGCTGCGGCAAGCTGGGGGGTGGGGGTGGGGGGTGTCTGAGTGACCCCTGGGTGTCACGTGGTCAAACGTCATGTCCATAGGGCACAAAAGCAGCCAAGTGATCTTGACTGGGTTCCTCTGACCCATGGAGACAGCCAAACTGTGTGGTTATAGTTCCCAGTTAGACTTTTGTTTTGGGCCCAGAGATAATTTAAATTTAATGTTATACATGATGAGAAGTCATGCAGATTTTTAGCAGGAGTTGATATGATTTGATTTATATTTAGAACAGAAATAGTGAACCAGTTAGGATTCAGCCAGAAGACTAAAAGCACAATAGCAATTTGAGCAGGGAAAATTTAATACTGCATACAAATTACTAGCTAGTTAAAGGGTATTACCTACTAAGAAGTATAAAGAGAACGCTCAAGGATACAGGAATAAGACGTAGGGAGCAATCATTTCTTACAAGGCTGAGAGAGCAGGCAAGCAGAGGACGAACTTGGAAGAGCCATCCCTGTCTACTGCCAAGGCTATGATTCATCTAGTGTGGTCCAGGAGAAGGCAGTTAGGTTCACTCAGGTGACGCAGGCTGGGCTGGCTAGCAGCAGCCACCTGCTGCCGTGTAGGCGGAACCCACAGGAGGGTTTGCGTCACTGGATCTCGCACATCACTTGCAAGGGAGCAGTGGGTAGGCAGGGAGGAATCTACACACAAAGCTTTTAGGAAGAAAAACTCTGGAACCAAGAAGACGAGCCCTTTCCTCTTGCAGCCTCCCCCCAACCCCTTCCACTCATCAGGTCTGACTCTGAGCCCCCTCGCAAAAGAGAAATGGCTACCTGGGTTCAGCTCCAGTATCTCAGAGAAGAGCAGGGAAGAGTGTATTTGGAGCTAAGAGGCAATAAATCCATAGATGTACGGGTAATGAAGGAACGATGGGCTTGAAGAGTGGAGAGTCTGGAGGCTAGAGTGGGTGGGGCAGGGGGAAAGAAGGATGAAATGGACAGACTGATGCCCTGACCTTGATCCTGAAGCAGAACTTGAGACAGTGGGATGGCAGGGAGGGGGATTAGAATTGGTACTGCTGAGGCTAAAGAGGTAGGTCTCTGTGGCTGACGAGGTGCAGTTTGCGAGAGGGACGCCTCATGGGTATCCCCAGGTTTGATGCTTTCATGGTTTGGGAAAAAGAACAGGTTTGAGTTTGAGAGGAAGAGAATGAATTCTGTTTTGGACACAACATTTTATGGCACCTGTAGGATATCCCAACAAGACTCAGAATACCCTGGAAAAAGCCCCATGGATTCAAATGTGTACTGGAGGTAAGGATTTCCACAACTGCTACAAAATTCACAGGCAAAGGAAAGGAATGAAAAACAAATTTCCACCTTAAGAAGAGTTTCAATAAAAATTCTCTTTCAGAGGGGCGCCTGGGTGGCTCAGTGGGTTAAAGCCTCTGCCTTTCGCTCAGGTCATGATCCCAGGGTCCTGGGATCGAGCCCCGCATCGGGCTTTCTGCTTGGCAGGGAGCCTGCTTCCTCCTCTCTCTCTCTCTGCCTGCCTCTCTCCCTACTTGTGATCTCTATCTGTCAAATAAATAAATAAAAAAAATCTAAAAAAAAAAATTTGCTTTCAGAAATCAGCTTTCCTCAAGTTCATGAAAGTCTTACAAAATTTCCTTTTGTAATTACCTTTTCTTCAAAACGTCCTGAAAACTTTCTTTTAGACTAAGGGTCAGAATTCAAGGGGTGTGTGTGTGTGTTTCCATATGCTTTTGTTGTTGTTTTGCAGAGAAAGAATTCTTTTATATGTATATAATTTCCAAATGAGCAAAGTGTCTATGTTAAAGTGTCTAGAAAATATTAGTATTTTACTATCATAACCATTTATTGCAAGTTAAAGATTGGTTAGACAAACATGCATAAATTCAAAGGAAGGAGGTGAGGTTAATGGGCTGGGAAGACATAGGTATGAAATCCCCCCGGTCCAGCATTCATTTCTTGTGCTACATATCATGGCGCTTAGCTGTGTTCTCAATCAAGCTGCTTTCTGTACACAAGTTCTGCTTCCTTTTCTGTGCTAAGTTCCTAGAGGACAGGAAAGATACTATTTGTTATTTATTCTTCACATTTTACTAATAGGTTCTCAATGAAGACTTCTTTTTTATTTGTCAGTGAATGTTTATTAAGCATCACGCTGAGCCAACACAGGCTTAGGTGACCCTTGAAACCAGCATGAAAAACACACAGTCCATTTCTTGAGGAGCTCATGTTTTAAATGGAGAAAACCAGGGAAAGAGTCCTGTTGATAAAATACGGAGAGGTGTTTAAAGAGTTGATCCTTTTTCTTAGGCACGCTCTTCAATCTGGAGTGAGTCTCTGGACTAAGAAGTGGAAGTACCAACTATTCTTTACACCAATGTTCTGGGAGCCCACTAGGTATCAGATGCCAGGCAGGCTA
The DNA here is from genome assembly GCF_922984935.1 of Meles meles. Lineage (NCBI taxonomy): Eukaryota > Metazoa > Chordata > Mammalia > Carnivora > Mustelidae > Meles > Meles meles. Next base: position 33,055,501 of record NC_060079.1, read on the forward strand.
CTCAGAACTCCAGTGGTGTTCGTGTGCAAAAATCAAATGAATGTTCACGTATTATATGGGATTATACTGGAGGGAACATCAGAACAGTCTAAAGCTTTATAAGCTTGACAAGAATGTTGGGAAGATTAACAAGTTAATATTTCAAAAGATGCTTTGAAGATAGAAAGTGCCAACGTTAAGTGCTAATTATTATTATTAGCCCCACGACCTTTTCCCTTTTCCCTTTACTGTTAGATCTATTATAAAACTTCTTAACCTCAAGGGGAATTATTTTTCTTTAGATGAGAATTTTTTACCAAGTCAAATATTAATACATGCATTTTTGGAAATACCATTTCTTCCATTATTCTTTTTATCCTCCCTAGAGGATAGAGATTGTGTCATTTGTGCATTTTGTAAGGCCTCTGGTAATGCAATACATATTTTGTCACTCTTATTAGTATCTTGGCAATGCCTGGCAAAATCTGTAAGAGGGGCAAAATATATGTTTGGAATCCTACAAACAGTGACTACAAACCAGTGAGGTTAAAAAAAGAAAAACCCAACCAGAACTTAGGTATCTAAAGAGATTTGCATTTTAAAGTGGTCACCAGGGGAGACTGTAGAGTCTACTCGACCAGAGATGCTGACATTACTCCAAATATTTTGGTTCTCCTCATTTGGAATTGCTTTCAGAAGCACTTTTACAAACCATATTAAGAGCTAGTGTCATTACTTCATATTGCCTCTTCTATATGAAAAGAGCATGAGAGACCAAGAGTGGGAAACCTGTTCAAAGGGACTTTTCTGTATTGCTGTGTGGAAGGCCCAGATAGTTAATGAGTTAGAAACCCACTGCAATAATAGGAAACAAACCATCCTAATGCTCTACACACCACAGAGCTTGAGAAAATTTCAAACACAAACATTGAAACGTTTTAGAGCATGTTATTAGGTTGTTCAGGGGGAAAAAAATCAGAACTATGCTTAAAATATATTCACTGAAGAAGGAAAGGCAAACAAAATGACAACACACACACACACACACACACACACTCACACCCATTTACCCCTCTCCTTTCCTTTTCCAGTAGCTTGATCAAGTACTCTGGAGGAAAAACAAAACGAAACAAAACAACCCTAAGCTCCCCTCCCCCACTCATGCGCAGAGACGCAAGCGCGCATGCGCACACATGTACACTTCGGTCTTCCTTTCTTCTATGACGGGAAATGATAGCCAGAAATTTTTGGTTACTTTCCACCTTTTCCTCATCAACCTGGTTTGTTGCCAGTAAAGAGGAAGAAAGAGAAACAGATAATGGGCAGCTGGGACATGGACTTGGCTGAATCGTCATGAGCTTTTATTCCTTTCCCGTCTGATGCATCTGTTCAAGGCTTGTACTGGTTGGCGCTGGCTTCTGTCACAAGGCACCACAGCCTGGGCGGCTTACACAGCAGAAATGCATCCTCTCTCAGTTTTGGAGGCTGGAAGTCCATGATCAGGGTGTCAGCAGGGTTAATCCCTATTGAGGGCTGCGAAGAAGAATCTGTTCCATGCGTTTCTCCCAGCTTCTGGAGGGTTTCTGGCAGTCTTTGGCATTCCTCGGCTTGTAGACACATCACCCCGCTCTCCACTGTCATGTTCACTCAGTGTTCTTCCTGCATGCATGCCTGTCTTCGCAACTTCCCCTTTCATACTTTACTGGTCATGTTGGATTGGAGTCCACGCTAGTAACCTGACGTTAACTTGATTACCTCCATGAGACCCTATTTCTAAACAAGATCGCGCATTCTGAGGTTAAGACTTAAACATATAAATTTGAGGGGGCACAGTTCAACCCACAGCAAGTCTAGAGGGGGAGTGTACAGAGAAATGAGAATGTGGGGAAATAGTAGCCCTAATGGCGTGAGTTTTGCACTGGGGCACATATGGACAAGTCATTCTTCTCACTTTCATAAATTGCCATACACATAAGGACCTAAGCTAAGAATCTTTATCACATGCATCTCAGATAGACTTCCATGGTGCTTTACCTATATCTACATATGACACTCACAGTTTTTTGCTTTGTACTACAGTTCTTTATGTACACAGTTTATTTCTCCTACAAAATGGTAAACTCCTTGAAAGCAGTGTCTAATTCATATTTTCTTATATTACTTGACCTAGCATAGTGCTTTGTACATAACAGATATCCAATAAATTGTCATTGAATCTATGAATGACCATCTAGATTTTATAGTTACAGAGTTCTTAAATTATACATGCTCATTGTCAAGTACCATATCAGTCAGGACAGGTTAGGTTGTACTTCTGGAGCAAGCAAGTCCTGACTCAGTGATTCAATACAACAAAGTTCATTTCTTGCTCAGGCAAAATCTCCTGCAGTTCCAGGCCTTTCTCCAAGGGGGTCATCTTCAATGTGGAAGCAAAGTGCTCCCAGCCTATTGGCCTGAACTAGTTTTATGACCCTTAGTCCAACTGCAGCAGAGCTAAGAAACATTATCTGCCATGTGCCAGGAAGGGGAGGAGGATGCAGTAGTAATTTCTATCTTACCCACTTCCCTCCCCCTATTATATTAGCATTATGGTTTATACAGTATTTTTTGAGCCCTTACTACATACCAAGGAATGATCTAAATGCTAGTGGTCCAACAGAAAAGACAGACTAAAGGTTATCTTCCAGTGTGGGGCAAGAATAACAAAGGAGGGACCAAATAAATAAATGAGATATTTTCATACAGTGACAAATGGTATAAAGAAAATTGAACAAGAAAAAATGATGGAAACTAACTTCCCTAAGATTCCAGCACCAGTATGTTCAAAGAATGTTCAGCTTATTATATCTGAAAGTAAGTTAGTATTTATTTTCTCATATAATTCAAATATAATTTGAAATAATATAATTCAAAATGTTATATAGTTAACTCTATTATATTAACTGAAACCCAATTGAAGAGAACCTTTAAATTTTTGGAATTTGGAGCCCTCCAACACACCTTTTGGGTATTAAAATCAAGTATTGGGAAAATTAAGTCATGTAGAATATTTATAAAAAGAAAAGAATAATTAAAAAAATGGAAACATACACAGTTTCAATTACCTTCCATATAATAGGCCACCTGAAACTTAGTGGATTAAAACAATAGCAATCATATATTGACTCATGATTCTTCAATTTGGTCAATACTCAAGGGAGAAAGCTCATCTGTGTTCCATGTCTTTTGGGCTGGAATGGCCAAGATATCTTCTTCATTCTCTGTTAATGACTTTGTTGGATGACTGTAATTGCTGAGTTTGCTCAGATAGCTCTATCCCTTTGTGGCCTCTCCACATGGCCAACCTGAGCTTCCTCATGGTATGGTAGCTGGCCTTCAAGATGGCGCATTCCAAAAGTATAAGTCCAGTATGTACGTGTTTATCAAGCTGTTCCTTGCAATGTACTTGTTAAGGTCCCATTGACCAAACTTGTCCTATGGTCAAGCCCAGAGTCAGGCAGGGAGGCTACTATATATAGGCATGATTTGCTGGCAACTAACAAATTATTTGTCTAGCACTGCCAACTCACTAGACTCTAATAATTCTCATTCCTCCTATGTATTCTTCCTATATAGTCTGTCTCTGAGACTCCTTAAGTCTCATTCCATGATAGAATCAGGTTGAGGTTTGAAGTCTAGAACCTGAACCTCATCTAAGTCAGGTCCAAGGAGAATAAAGACTCACAGGTGCGGCTGCTTCAATCTAAGTACCTGTATAATGAATAGATAAGTTCTTTTTCCCTCTTATACACATCATTGCTATGGTGAAGAAAAGACAGGAAAACTGTAATAAAAACACCCATTCAGAGGTGCCTGGGTGGCTCAGATGGTTAAGCCTCTGCCTTCAGCTCAGGTCATGATCTCAGGGTCCTGGGATCGAGCCCCACATCAGGCTCCCTGCTCGGTGAGGTGTCTGTTTCTCCCTCTCCCTCTGCCTCTCTCCCCATGCTCCTGTTCTCTATCTCTATCAATCAATAAAATCTTAAAAAACAAACAAACAAACAAACACCCATTCACAAAAGGGGAAGTGGAAGAAATAAACAGTCACTAGCTTTGACTAAATCTGAAATCTAGTTGGGTCCATGTTGTCAGTCTCTTGGCTGGAGCCTAGGTCTGATATCTGGGGGTGAATTTCTAGGGCCCATGATTGAAGCTTAGCCACTTTTTTCAGTCTTCATCCTGTTCATAGAAGCTTAAAACCACAGGGGTTTCTTTACATTTTGAAATTCAAATTTCATTTTGAAATGTTTCTGTCTCAGTTCAATCTGGCAATGTTTAATGCAATATAATTCTCTTAAAGACTTTGTGGGTTGCTTATAAATCTTGTTATGGGTTCACTTTATTAGACATTAGCTTTATCATACTCATAATGTTCTTCAAGACTGACTCTTCTCTAATTTTGCCTGCAAGTCAGACTGCCATGGGACAATGCCCTTAATATTTTTAGAAGGACTTGTTTTACCCTCCTCAATGAAAGTCTACGAGTTCTGCGGATTATTAGAAACCCTTTTGTCCAGCTGAGAGTTTAGGAGGCAGTGCCCTAAATCCTTCTGAGTTCTCATACACAATGCTCTTGATTTGATCTTTACTTTGAGACCCTGTTTTACTGGTGGTGTCTCGGATGTGATATTTTTCCCGAAGCAATTTTTTACTTTGAGAATATTTTTCCAAGATACACTGGGGATGAGAACTAGTTTTACTTTTGAACCCCCAAGTCCTTTATATTTCTTACAAATATTAATGAAAGCCATCATTCGTTAGCTCTTTCACCCCTCCTGTAACTCATCTCAGACAACTACAGAACGCCAGGTGCTACTCTCCACATTCTGCATGGGGCCTTAGCCGGATCCACAAGTTAATTAGGTATCCTTTTTATTGTCCATGTTACTGTAGGTGACAGTTTTGCTAATTAATCTGCTCATACATAACTCATGGTTTCTTTTCTCCGGCTTCCAAAAGCAATTTTCTCACTGCCCTTCTCACTAAAACTAAGCACTGTCTCGAGGTTTGTCAGCTCTCCGTCCACTCCACAATTCCAGACGCTGCATATTTCATTTTTTCTGTAGCCACTTTCCACTTCTGGGTACTCATATCTAATTTTCAAGTTACTGCAAGCGACTGTTTTACTAATTGTTCCGCCAGTACATAACTCAGGTCCCCTTTTCTCCAGCTTCCAATAGCTATTCCCTCACTGCCCTTCCGTGTTCTCTATTAACACAGAAACACAAAAATCTCTTCCAAGTTACCTCCTCAGGGCAATAAGTACACATTTAATTTGATCCTCTATATTTTCTGAGGTGACCGTTATAGTGCTGAATAGCCATAATTGCAGTTATTAAAACTTCTCGACTGCCAAAGGGTCAGTTTTCTTAGACTTAGAGAAATGTGCAGTCGACCATTCCTTCCTTCCTCCCTCCCTCCCTTCCTCCCTTGCTTCCTTCCTTCTCTCCTTCTTTGTTTTCTTCATTCAACATTTAGTAAGTACTTCCTATGAGACTTAGGGTAGGGAAATCAATAAAACACTTTGTTTGCTTGCATTATATTCTAGTAAGGAACTTATTTCTCAGCCTAAAATTCATATGAACCATAAATCCCCTTCTGGTTTTTGGATAACCCAAGTGAAAATTTCAAAGTGAAAGAAGGTGGTCTTTGATCCACTTCGCTTTATCTGTTGGTTAATTCCTCTGTACCTCAAGGAATCCTGACCTTGGGGCCCACCGTCCTTGGTGTTTTTCCTAGGAAGCCTTGTGCTCTCCTTGGTTTCCCCCAGAAAGGGCCTCAGGATCCATCCGTAGTTTTCAACTGCCTTTCTTTATGCTAATAAACGGATCTGGGGCCTTTCTTCTGACTCCAGTTTTCCAAACTCAGTTTCAGGAATGTGATCTTGAGTCATCACTGCTTTCTCTGATAAAGAGTAACATTTAGGTAGAGATTATCTGGAGATGTCATACCCTGATTCAAAGAATGTCTAAAATTATGCCCCGGGCTTGTGTTGGAGATACGGAGGGATACCTTGGCTTTTCAGGTTTCCTTAAGTTGCTATGGCAACTCCACATGGCTTTTGTACCTTCTGAGAGTCTCCACGTGAGCCAGGCCATGTGCTAGAGAAGGCATGCTTTCAGGTGTAGGTAAAATCAATTAAATTTATACTTTTTCCCCCCTAAACAGAGAGGTTTGTAATGTAGGTCTGGCTTCAAAGCTTTACTCTGGAAAACACTTTATGGCCCCTCGAGTTGCTGAAAGAACCTGATCAGTCCACTGATAAAATCTATGCTTCATGGCTACCAAAACTTTGACTCTAAGTGCAATAACTTTGCAACTAGCATGTACTTTTTTTTAATGATTTTATTTATTTATTTGACAGAGAGAGGTCACAAGGAGGCAGAGAGGCAGGCAGAGAGGGAGGAGGAAGCAGTCTCCCCGCCAAGCAGAGAACCTGATGCAGTGGTTGATCCTAGGACCCTGAGATCATGACCTGAGCGGAAGGCAGAGGTTTAACCCACTGAGCCACGCAGGCAGCCCTGTACTTTTTATTTTGCTTAAAATAAATATACCTTGATTTATCTCTTCCGAATTTCTAACACCCGAGAAAGAAGATTTCCAACCCCACCCTCTTTTTTTCTGTAGTACAATTGTCTTTTATGATTGGTTATGTCATAGTCTGCAAGAGTTGGCCTGGACATCAGCAGGGATGATAAGGCAGTGAATGTGACCCACTTGTAGGGTTTATAGTTCCTCAGCTAGATTGGGATTTTTAATCAACGAGGATCAAATAGAGGTATCTGAACCCAACAAAGGCAATTTGGCTAGGGAAGTTGGTCCAGAGCCTGGCTCCCAGGAGAGAGTTTGAGGACAGAAATTGCTGGAGTCCTGCCCTGCCTCTTGATACCTGTGGGGTCTGTCAGGCTTGGAAAATGCTTCATTTCTATAAACACCGAATGTTCTCAAGTGAAGAGAATAATGGCAAAGACTCACTTACCCTCTTCAAATGATAGTTTCTCAATGTACAAAATGTAGATAATAACATCTGCTTAGCCTCCCCAAATATAAGTTATATTTATGGTTTCAGCAATCCTGGGAATGAAGGTGTTCATCAATTTCTGAAAGAGTTTCTGCAAACCCAAACCAAACATATATTCCTGCAGGGGGGTCAGGTCTAGCTGACTTTCTGACTCAGCTTGAGTTGCTGTTGGTAGTCAAGTCGAGTTACTTTTCTGTGCTTCTCTGAGAGCAAGTTGAGATGCAGAGACCAAGAAGGACATTCTTTTGTACTTATGTGGCCACCTGGAAGAATTTTCTCTTTTTTTCGTAGGAATAAAAATAGAATCTAAAAATGTTCCTTTTCTCTGGGGGTAGTTAGGTGTGAAACGGCTTAAAACCATCATCTAAACAGTTAGGACAAAGCTGCTTCTCTTTTCTGGGAGGGAAGATATAATCCTATTATCTTTGTGTGGTTATCAGCGCCACTCGAAATTCCAATTAGTGCTTCTTAATCACTGTGGGCTCCTCTGGTACTTAGCTGGCAAACAGCTAAGTCTAATTAATACTTTGGAGTGGTGGGTAAATGGCATTTATTTTACTCCTCTAGACACATTTTCTAAGTAAAATTCTGATTTGGGGCTCGTTTCATTAGAAATGAACAGTTTATAAAAAGAAACCAAAATTCTGTGTGAAGCTAAGAAATAAGATCCTTAAGCGATGTCAAATCGGATAACTTAGTGGCCCAGGGAAAAAGGGAGGCTATCCAATGGCCAGTCAAAGGCATATTTCACACCCATTTATAGGTAAAATAGTAATAATAATAATAATAAATCTATAAAATAGGAGAGGCATTACTCAAACTCAGACTTGTAAAGAGAGTCATTACCGTTTGACTCATTAACAATGATTCTTTGCTTAGAAACAGGATAAAGTATTAATAACCCAGGTCTCTGGGCTTTTAATTCAAATGGCTTAGAGCCAGTGGTCTCTGGCAGGTCCATTATAATTATCTGGGTGGTCTCCAGGCAAAATAATAACTTCCCTGTGACCAGCAGGCATTTTAAGGGAATTAGGGCCTGGCAACCTCAATTCCTTTGGGCAGAAAATCTCTATTAGCACCAGACTACCCCAATTCAGAGTCCCACCAGCTCCTGGACTAGTGAGGTCCTGGAGCTGATTTGGATGTGGGTCGAATTTTCGCCGGGAAGCCAGGCTTGACCACATGCCCAAGGGTGACCAACCTAGTATCCTTGAGTCTTGGAGGAAGAGGCCAACATGCTCATAGCCGAGTCAAACCCAGTGAAATCCATTCTGGTGATTATTGTCTTCTCTATGCCTGAGGACAAGCATCACAATATTAACATTAACCCAAAGAGTGCAGGATCTGATTTTCTCTTAAGGATGTCTCCCTCCCTCCCTCCCTCCTGGTAGAGTCCTATGCTTGTGTTCCAGAGTAACTTGTTTATAACGAAACAATTGCTTTGTTCTCCTCCCTTGAAAAAAGTCTGGTATTTGAGAGACTACCAGAGTTTCTAAACCAGAAAAGGCTGTAGAGAAGAAGAATAAGCCTCAAAGAACTGCAAATTTCTTTGGTTTGGAGCTCCAGTCTTTGATTGGGCACTGGTCTGGGAAAAGGGATGCTTATTTTTTAAGACAAGAATTCTGTGTTTAATTTTTAGGAATATGAAAGAGCTGAATGTTTACTTGAGAAGGGATTTGAAACCTTTTGTAGGCTTTTTGAGTTTTTCAGATAAAGGCAATCCACATCCCTGTTCTTAGGCAAAATAGTTCTGCAAGTAGCTCTCATAGGAAAGAAGAGCTGCTCCCCAACGTGTAAGCATTATTCTGTATAATTATGGGTATTTTCTTTCCAAAAAAAATTTTTTTTTTTCTGGAAGCTGCTATTTCAAAGGCTTTCAATTCTGTGTGTCATTATCAAATAATCTTTTTTGTACTGGGGTGTTTATTATTGGATTGCAACAACGATAAAGCTCTAGGGGTTTTTGTCTCCTTTGGTATGCTAATTAGCCAGTTTCCTTTTGATCTTTTTCTTACTAAAAAGAGTGAAAAGCTATCTCGGTAGGAAATCTCGGTGCTGTACATTCATCCCCTCATCTCCATAATCTGAGGATCAGAGGAAGACAACAATTTCACTGCTGAATTAGAGCTTCTAGAAGCTTTAGTTAGAGCTCACTGCTGCCAAATAATTCTGCCGGTACTCAGAGGTGGGCTCAGAGGAGGAAGACACAGGAGGAAAAAGGCACAAATATTTCAGGTGGCCCCAGTGAGTTCAGTCGCTTTTATTTCTTCTTCAAACATTCAATCCATGCCAATCCGTGTCATTCCGCCTAATTTTTACCTTTTAGATTTCTTTCTCCTATTGATATGTTTTTAGTGATGACTGAATACCCAGTTTAAGGAAAATGGCTTGAAGAGTAGGAAAAAGTACACCATTGATAAAATCTGTCAGACTGCGAAGCCATCTTTTAAAAGACACAGTAAACTCACACACGCAGAGTATTTGGGGGAAATGCTGCAGCTCGTATGGGTCGGTTACACATATTTGTATGTTACATTACATTTGGGAATGGATGGAAAAAAGAACTTACTAGATTTTTAGTTTGGTAACTGACTGGTCTACTGTAGCTGTGAATATTTACCTTTTTATTAAGATCTAAGGATTTAGGACAAAGTCTGGGAACTTGAGTGGGGGAATTCCATTGTCAATTTCATCACCTAACATCTACTGGGGATGCTCTGAGAGCAACAGTGCATTATGAGGACAAAGTAAGTTGATATTTAAGTATCTAGTCAGAGGGACCATGCCCAGCTCATACAGACAGACAGACACACACACACACACACACACACACACACACACACACACACACACACTAGGTCGAAACATGTGAACTCATTGCTTTTGTAAGTCAAAGGCGATTTTACATGCTCAGCCTAACACAGTTTGAGAAGTATGGTTGATTCTAAGGTACAAGCTTTATTTGAAAAAACAAAAAACAAAAAACAAAAAAGCTCATACATCCAAAGAGTGCTGACTTCTTTAAAATCATCCTAAATGCAGCCATGGCTCAGGGCAGTTTTAGACTAGTCCTAAACCTGAGGGTTTTCATGGCCTTGACATTTAGACAGCAAACTTTACCCTTTGGAGATGACCTTGAGTTTTGGAAGTAAAGTCATTCAAAATCACCTCTTTTGAGCAAAATAATTTATACTGAATAAAGCTACTTTGAATTTTCTTTTAAATAAGCAACATTTGAGTAGAAATAATGCAACAATTTCCTTGGGTGCCAATGAACTGTCAGAGCCAGATAATTTTCGATTTAAAGGGCTAGTCCAGCATTCTTTAAATTTTATTGACCCTAAAAATCCTCAGGGGAATTATTAATAATGCAACTTTAAACTACAGTCTGATTTATTAGATTTAAGAAGAGACTCAGAAATCTACATTTTAAATGAGCTTGTCAGAAGATTCTGATGCAGGAGGTTGCAAGCCATCCTTGGACCTACCTCTCTTATCTGTAGAGATAGATCTTGAAGTTCAGGGACATGCTGCCTGTTATTCTGCTACATAGAAATTGGCTCAGAAGCAGACCTCCAGTCTCCTGGACTCCTGGGAGAGCTTCAGGAAGGGACTTCTGGGGTCTGAATCACAGACCGAATTTGGTACCTGTAGACTGAGTGGCATTCAACCACTTTTAAAACCCTTATTTTAAGCCCATTTCCTCATTTGTAGAAGGGGGGTAATACTGATAGCAAGTTCAGTGTTGTGTCTGTATAAGTTGCTTACTATGGTCCCAGGCAGATAGTAATTGCTCAATAATCATTAGTTTCTCTGTTTTTATTCCCAAATCTCCATTATGGCTCTTTGTATTTCTTTTTCTGTACTTGCCCCCTTTCATGGGCCTTTTATTATTAACAAATTAATTATTTTTTTAGAGAGAGATGGAAAGAGAGAATCTTAAGCAGGCTCTACGCTCGCTGTGGAACCTGACATGGAGCTCGAACTCACAACCCTGAGATCATGACATGAGCTGAAATCAAAAGGTAGACACTTAACCTACTGAGTCACCATCTGCCCCTTCATGGACCTTTTTTAAAATAGGCATTTCTGCTTGGCTTTTCTTCCCCGTGACGTTGGTCATGCCTTGGTTCCTGGTACTGTCATTGGACTACAGAGTTCTTGTTGAAAGGTAGCAATCAGTTACACAACCCCTCTGGAATCCTCCCTGAGAGGAACAGCTGGGTCTTTGTACATTTTGTCTTTATGCCCAATTAACCCCTAACCATAGCCCCACTGGCTTGTTACTATTGCAAAAAACCCAAAAAAACCAAAACCAAAAAAACCCAAAGACAAAACAAAAAAAATAATCCTCAACTGTGAAACCAGAGTGTGTAGAGATTGAAGGCAGCAGCACAGAATGGCCTTTGTCATGCCAGATGAGTGGAGGGCAGGGAAGAGGCTGGGGGGAAGGGCAGCCAGAACAGCGGGTGGCATCTGCACTTGCCCACGGGCTCTCAGACTTGGCTCAGAAGCCAGAGGCACTAATGATGGTGCTGGAGGGAGAAAGACAGCATGAAGCATCCATGCAAGGTGCCAATGAAGTACTCGTATCTTTTCCCCATCTGTTCCTGTCACCCCTACACCCTCCCATTTGCTCACAGATAAATAGGCAATGGGTGACCAAATGCTGCCCAAACTACCTGATGCTGCTAATTACTGTGACTGTTCAGTGCCAATTAGCTCCCCAAAAGCAAAACATCTTCATGTAGCATTTCAAACGGACACTGTTTTGTCTGGGGCAGAGACAAATTGAATGCTGTGCCTTAGTTGAAGCTAAAAGGGCTCCATTTTGGCACAGTTTTCAAAGACCCATTAGAATATTTTGTTTTCTTTTAATTTCTTTTAATTTAATTTCTTTTAATTCTTTGCAGATGCTACAATTACTAAAACTGCAGGAAGCATGATTGGGGTGGGATAATTCTGTATGTATCTTTTCACCTATGTATTTGTATGTTTGTATGTATCTTTTCACATTCAAAAAAATGATATATAGATCTGAATAGAAACATAAATATAAATACATATATGAGAGAGAAAGAGAACCAGTTAAGAGGCATCATGTACATGTACCACTTCCGATCTCCCTGTAATGCAATCATGCCTATATTTATGAATACTTTTGTTGGGACTCTTGGACCTCGTATATTTAGTAAAAATGGCTGGAAAAAAACCTCTAGGTTAATTCTCTTATTGTTAGTATAAATGAAATGATGCTTACAGAAGACAAATGAGGTGTAAATCTGAAATAATTATCTGAAGTTCTGGTCAGAACATCTCGAACTGAAGGAAAAGGTAGGCTTCAGGCTGTTAATAATGCATATTTTCTGCTGCTCTGATTAGTGTCTTTGGACAATTACTCAGCTCTTCCTCTGTTCGTAGATACAGGCTGAGTCACCACTTTCCAGGGCCACTATGGAAAGGAACAAGAATAATTTATATGAAAAGTACGTGCATGATTTTAGTCTCTTCTCTAAATGAAGGAAGCTTCCATTGTGAAACCAAGCATCCGGGGAAGATGGATGCTGAGAAATGCATATCTGAGCTGTGGAAACACCTGGGGAAGGCTGAGTCTTGGCGAACAGGCTTCTAATTCCCCGCCACCCCTGGTTTCTCTGGAGAGGAGGGCCATAGTATGTCAGGACAGATATCCACATATTAGCTAAAGTTGGTGTTAAGGAGAGAGTTTGCCACACCCGCCCAGTCCTCTTTCCTTCACATGTGCTAACCACGGGCACTCACTGGTAAGCAGGACACAAAACCACCTGTCCTGATGGGGTTTTGAGTACAGCTAAGGTGACTCGAGTGGGAAAAACAGGGACAGCTCGCTTACTAACTGGAGTTAGAGAAGCAACACCAAGACACTCGAAGGCCTAAGAAATGCTGTTTTTATTAGCCCTCATTCTGGGATCGCAACTTATTTTTCTGAGATTTAAAAATATCAAGATTATTTCTGATACTGTCACGACCCACCAGCTGTCCTTAATATTTAGAAGACACTTGCATGTATGTGGTAGTACGTGCTAGTAACAAACGAGACTTAAATTTCGGGGCTGTGGCTTGCTGCTGAGAGCTAGCAGAAAGTCCGGCCGGTGACTCACCTGAAACTGAAGAGGTATCCCCTTTGCATAATAGCTGTTCTGAAAGCAATCGAGCCCCTTCCCTGGTTTAATTGGGAGTGCATAGGTGTGAGGGGGCGTGAGGGCAGAGAAATGAGTATGCGGGTGTATGGGGGAACACACGTGTGAATGTGCTTACACACTTGAGTGTGAACGCGCACATGTCTGAGAGTGTGTGTGTCTGCATGTGCAAATGTGTGCCTCCATCCTATAGATTTCTTTGCTCCCTGCAGAGAATTTATGAGAGTCTTTTGGGGAAAGTCATTTATTTAAATTATATAGCTGTTGAGTAATTCTAGAAAGTCAGTACATAGCTAAATATATTTTTACGAAGAAGAATATTGAAAAGAAGTCGACCTTTTTTTCAATAACCTTGGGTTCCTCTCGTGCTATGAGGCAACATTTGGACAGTGTCCATGGTAATCTGTGCGGTGGTCCATGCGGTGTGCATTTTAAATTGGTGCTTTTAAGTATAGCGTTAAGAGGCTGCTCATACACAGGCCTGAGCAATTTCTGAGTGGGAGGAGAGCCTTCTAATCCGCACCCATGTGACCTGTAACACTGATGTGGGTGTAAAACATTTCTGCCCAGGATCTAATTATGTAGCACATGGGGATACTTCAGGGTAAATATATTTTTTTTTCCTGATTAAAAAATGCACCTATTTGCTAACATTCCCTGGGAAAATGAACCAAGAATAATAGAAAATTATTTTGTGTTAGCTTTTCTTATAAAAATTCTTCTCACCTACACTTATTGAAAGCTGAATTCCTAACTGGGTGTGTTCTGACATGCTCCCCGTATTTCAGGCTGGCTCTTCCTGACACATGGTGAGAGGAGCTCTATTAGTTGCCTAATTTCAGTGCCTGGGGTCTTGGCTTCTTTAATGTTGGCTATTTGGATTTATTCAACATGTATTTATTAAGCATTTTTTTGGCCTATCCTGTAATGTAAAGCCCCAGGGAGAAAATGATGACAAATCCACACCTACAAGGTGCTCTTAAAATGGAAGGCGAGGGGCGCCTGGGTGGCTCAGTGGGTTAAGCCGCTGCCTTCAGCTCAGGTCATGATCTCAGGGTCCTGGGATCGAGTCCCATATCGGGCTCTCTGCTCAGCGGAGAGCCTGCTTCCCTTCCTCTCTCTCTGCCTGCCTCTACTTGTGATTTCTCTCTGTCAACTAAATAAATAAAATCTTTAAAAAAAAAAATAAAAAAAAAAATAAAATGGAAGGCGAGACCTTCTCTAAAAAGGGGACTGATTAAGTGAGATGGGAGGGCAAAGGAGAGAAAAGAATTCTTTCTGTGGTGATAAGGGAGCTCTACAGAAGAAATGATGTACGAGCTGAGGCTTGAGTAAATGTATATGAATTTGTCGTGTGGTAGATTATAGTGGGGGTAGGGGGCAAACATTCCAGACAAAGGTCTGAGTGTATAAAAATAAACCCAACTGCATGTATTGCGTGGAGCATGGGGTGTGGTGCATAAACAATGAATCTCAGAACACGGAAAAAATAAAATAAAATTTTAAAAAAGAAGTTATTCAACAGAATTAAAATCAGAAAGTTCTAGATCCAAAGCTCCCCCCGCTTCCCAAGAAATAAATAAATAAACCCAACTGTTGAATTTCTAGCCTCCGGAGGAAGTTGTCACAACTAGAGACCTGTTTATCATTTTTTCCCTTCCTTGCTGACTATTCTAGACTTGCCATTTTCCCTCTTGTCTTGTACCTGATTTTCTCCCACAGTCTTCTGAATCAAGCACTTTGTCCAGTAGAAACATATAAGACACCCAGCCTGACAAAGAGAGAACTCTAGTCTGTGTTGTTTATTATGCTGCTTTCTTTGTCTGGGACAAATTGATTACTTGGTTTGGAAATTTTTTTTTTTTTTTCAGTTAGAGACCAAAACTCTTTATATTCCCTAGAGCCACCTCAGCCTCTAGGCAATAATCCTGGAAAAGGAACCAGCCCTGCATTCCCATAGAAAAGACAAATAGCATAGGCAACCCATAGGTCTAGCCAGGGCTTCTTTGAGGCTAGGTATTCAAGAGGCTCACATGAAGTAAAAACTAGTTGGAGATTGGTCTCCCTCTGTGTTTTTTTTTTTTTTTTTTAAGACTTTGTTCATTCATTTGATAGAGACACGGCAAGAGAGGGAACACAAGCAGTCGGGGTGGGAGAGGGAGAAACGGGCTTCCCGCAGAGCAGGGAGCCCGATGCGGGGCTTGATCCCAGCACCCTAGGATCATGACCTGAGCCAAAGGCAGACACTTAATGACTGAGCCACCCAGGCACCCCTCCCTCTGTGTTTTTATTGTATTTAATGTTTTTGAACTGTGAGGCTTGTGGGGCTCAAGTGCCCTTCAGATAGTTCAAGGTGGACAAACCTATAAAACCAAACCAAAATAAAACCCAAAACAAACCAGAAAGCAAAAAAGCACCTTGTCTAATATTGCAATAAACTTAGACCTTTTGTGTGTAGGAATGGATGAAAGAAGTGCCCTGTGTGTAAACATAAAGTGAAGATTTATTGGAGTAAGGTAATGAAAGCATCAACAAGGGGCTAGAGCAAATATTCTTCAGAAAACATCAATGACATTCTGCTCCATTTCATAGTAGGTAGGACAGTAAATCTGCAAAGGTCAAAAAATGGCTTCCCTTCAGGCTCATATGAAATGTTTAAAGACATTGGTTTGCAACAATCTTAGTTACAATGTTACACAGCAAACAAGGCTAAATTGTGATTTAATTCTCCCATGTATGTTCTTTTTTTTTTTTTTTAAGATTTTATTTATTTGACAGAGATCACAAGTAGGCAGAGAGGCAGGCAGAGAGAGAGAGGAGGAAGCAGGCTCCCTGTTGAGCAGAGAGCCCGATGCGGGGCTCGATCCCAGGACCCTGAGATCATGACCTGAGCCGAAGGCAGTAGCTTAACCCACTGAGCCACCCAGGTACCCCTCCCATGTATGTTCTTGATTTCTCTTTTGATTTATGTGGAGCAAAGGATTCCATTTATGACCCCTGAGATTATCTATTCTTGTACTAACACCTGTTTCTCCTTTGCTTTGCATAAATGATAGTCTCTTTGTCTAGGAGATAATTTTTATATGGTATGAAGAGAGAATTCTATCTTTTGCCTCTGGAAAATTACATCCCCCACCTCCATTCCCACCCCCGTTTTCTCTAATTCCACACCATACAGTGTAATACAAGCATGGCAAATATGACGAGGAAACCCTGGGATGATTAATATTATTTACTGTTGATACTTCTTCTGGTCAATTGCTGCAGAAATGAGAGGTATCAGACCTTACCTGGAAAGAGGTAATTGGAGCCTCTGGTTTCCATTATCTTCCATATATCTGATTTCTGCTTTGCTAGTGTTAGAAAATTCTGTGATTGGGCTGACAATGCTAGTTCCACAAATAGTTATCAAATGAATGTGCAAGACTTCATATTAGGTATGTGTTGGAGGGGAGCTGGCGGAGTAGGGGAAAGAGATTGTGGGCAAACAGAAATAAGAATTAGTCCTTTTCTACAAAGACCCTAAAAGTTTGAGGGGGGAAAGTTGACATGTGAACAAGAAGGAATGAAATGAGTTTTATAGTAGAAGCATAAGCACAGTGCTCTGGCAACCTAGGGAAGGCGAAAGCTTTAGAAAAGCCAATTTCTCTTGAGCTGTAAAAATCCTTACAAACTGGAACTCATTACTTCTAGCTTGATATATTCTCTGGAGCTGTGATATGAATAGATCCAACTCCATTTCACATGTATATTTCAAAATTGCCCCTGGTTTTGGATTTTTGTGGCAATGTATTTTATAGACTGAACTGGTTCCAAAGGCAGGTAGTACATAGTTAAATAGCCATAAAATTCCAAGTATTTAGTTTTAGAAACCCAACTTTTTGAGTCTCCTTTGTCTGGGCAGCTTTATCTTCCATGCTGTCTTGAACATCAGTACTTTTTGTTGTGGTTCAGGAAGTTTCGATCATCAATTCACTTCCTTCTTTATTATGCATTATGTTTTCTTAGTCATGAATGAGCTTCAGGGAATCTCTGTCTCCATGTGAATGTATACAAAAATGTCTTTATGGACTTTTTCTTGGACAGAGTCCATTGTTTTCATCAGATTCTCAAAAAGAGACATAAACCAGACAATGCAAAACTACTATATGTTTTCTCTTCATGATTTTATCTACTGTCAATATTTCAATGCCAACTAAATGCTGATGACTCTAAAATCTGTGTTTCTAGCCTAAATATCCTTTGATTTTTATTCTTATATGTCCAAATGTTTATTATTTATCTCTGCTTATTTGGGCCAATAGCACAAAGCCATCAATTCCAAGATTAAATTCATGATTTTTCATTCTAAATCATGCCTACATATTTTTCATCTTCACTGATGTCCCCAACATTCACTCAGTAACCCAGCATTAAAAAAATGAGAATCACTTGGCTAATTTTTACTCATCCTTTAAGAGAACTTCTAGAAGCCCCTCTTGACCACCAGGACTGGCTGGTTGCTCTTAATCATTGCTCAGCTGTATATTAATGATCTGTTTATTTTTTCTGGTTTCCTCATTAGTCTGCAGGCTTTTGAGGGAAGTGACCATTTCATACTTGGTTTTGTGATTCAGCACTGAGGGCAAAGTCGAATCCTCAGTAAGTGTTCAGAAATCAATTAAGAGGAGTAATTAGGACTCTTCAAAGAATATATGTTATACCTGGCTTCCTGAAATTCAGACATAGTGACAGTGGCTTGAAATATTCTAATTTCATGGCCCATGAAAGTGCAGAGGAAAGAGAGCTCTGTCTAATGCAGTCTGCTAAAATGAAATTATTTTAAAAGTCAGATCTTAATACCGATTCTGTGTCACTCAGTGGGGAGAAGATGCCAACTGTGTAGTAATAGCCTATTTTCTATATGTTCTTTTTAAACTTGACAATCCTCCTCTCCAGAGGAAAAAAAATCTATTAAGTTAAACATTAAGGTTTTAAAAATAATGTTTTAGAATCAAGTAATTAATAATTCATAGCATCTGTGGCAAATTGTGTTAGATACAAGTATAAAATTTCTGAGGCTCCATGAATTCTGGTAGAAGCAGAAAAGGACAAGCATACCAATACTTTGCTCACTGCAGTTAGGACAGAAATGCTCTCAAAATGTGGACTTCTTGAAAAGGACTTAGAGAGTGCCCCTTAGTCCTTCACCTACCAAACATCTTGTTAGTCCTTGTACTTCAGTTCTATACTTTTCAAATGAATCGGAATTTTGTTTCCCTTCCTCTCCTCATAGGTTAAGGGTGAGGGAATACCTCCCTCTACTCTATGCCATGTAGGAAGGACATAAGAGAAAATGGTGTTTGCCAGATAAAGAGCCTGATATCTCATCCACAGTGACTGGTGGCCGAACTGTTGAAAGAAACTCATCCATCCCCGTGTCACCATGGGAACACAGTTGAGTGCAGAGAGGGGTCTAGGGAGAGGTTAATGTGCATCCTCTGGAGTCTGGTGCCAGAGATTGGGCCCTGACTCTGGCTTGGAAAATCCTAAAGACAAGAGGCTATGTGGAGGTGCCCCTGAAATTTAGACCCATGGAAGAAGGCGATAGAAGGAGCGTTCTAAACATCTAGATTTTGGAAAGACAGAGAGTCAAGCTTTCTCATGGCTTAATTGGATACTTGGTGAAGTAGCAAGTTCAGGGGAATCTTGAAAGGACTCTGCCTAAGAGGTCTGCTTATCAGGACAAGGTGTTCCCAATAAAATGGCTGCATGGGGTATATCACTGGGGCAGCAGTGAGTGCTCTAGGAATGGTGTTGCAGGTACTGTGTGCTTATGTGTGTGTGTGTGTGTGTGTGTGTTTGTGTTCTGGGGCGGGTTCGATTCTCCTAATTCCATTCTCCCTCTCTACTACTCCAATTGTTGAGGGGCCAGGGAAAAAAAAGTGTTAGTAATGGAGCAGGTAGAAGAATGGGAAAGACCTTGATAAAAAAACTGAAAAAGTAAAAAAAAATTGTATTATTGAAGTGATTAGGATATCTGTTGCACTCAATGCTATTGATGCCCTCCCAGGTCTCCGTTCTGCCTGACGCATCAGTCTGCCAGCTGCTGTAGATGCTAACTGCTAATAGCTCACAGCTGTTCTGTGCTGCTGAGACTTGCCCTTGGCCAAACAGGAGACACCTCACCCTGGAAGCTCATGAATCTCCCCTTAGCTTAACCTAAGACAACTAGTATTTTATAGGAATGGTCAAATTTCTGCTACTGCTAGGATTGTGTTAAAAATATTAGAAGTATTTTTGGGAGGTTGGAGGGGGGTATCTATTCCTGGTGATAGTGAACTAAGAAATCTAGAAAAAAAATGCATCTTACAGAAAGTCTGTTGGAAGCACTGAAGAACTACCAAAGCAACTACAACTTGAGGGGCCAACATCTTGGGGAGAAAAATGCAGAGAGGTAAATTTAATTGCCAGGGATGCTGTTCTCTTCAGGCACTGGCCAATTCTAAAGAAGCAGCAGAAAGGCTGAGAAATTGAGCAGACACTGATGGCTGAAAGGTGGAGAAGCCCAACTAAGCTTTTGGTGGTCTTATGAGTTAGGGGACAAAAACAGGAATTCAGAGCCAGCTCAAGGAGGAAGACCTTGGCAAACCTTCCAGGGTCTTAATTAGGCCCCTGGACAGCCCATCCCCTAGGAATGAAGATGGACCAGAAATAGAGCAGCCCCACAAAGCAGATTATTCTCTGGTCAGATTAAGATGACCTTTCTCTATTCTGTCAGAAGCAAAAGTAAATTCTATTTTGAACAAGATGAGATTACCTACAGTCTCAAACTACTTCTTCAAATTTTGATATCTAGAATTCAGTAAAAACTTACTGGTGACTCCGTAAGATAAGCATATGTTTCTGAAAACCAGGAGGAAAAAGGAAGCACAACAGAAACAGACTTGGAGGAGATCCAGATACTAAAGTTATCCAATAGAAAGTTAAGAAACATGACAAAAATAAAGGGTAAGATGGAGAATTTAAACAGATAATAACTTCTAAAAATAATCAAATGTAAAGTTTAGAAGTGAAAAATAACAACTGAAATCAGTAACTCAATAGATATGGTTAATAGCAGGTAAAAAACACTTGAGAGAACTAGTGAATTGGAAGATACACCAGAAAAAAAATCTCAACATAAATGTGGGACCTGGGCGCCTGGGTGGCTCAGTGGTTTAAGCTGCTGCCTTCGGCTCAGGTCATGATCTCAGGGTCCTGGGATCGAGTCCCACATTGGGCTCTCTGCTCGGCAGGGAGCCTGCTTCCCTCTCACTCTCTCTGCCTGCCTCTCTGCCTACTTATGATCTCTCTCTGTCAAATAAATACATAAAAAAAAAAATCTTAAAAAAAAAAAAAGAAATGTGGGACCTAATTAAATAGACCAAACATATTTTGAACATTTTTTCATTGAGGGGTACTTTTAGAACCCTTCAATGAAAAAAGAAAGACTTTGGAATAGAAGGCATATCTGAAGGGATGATGGCCAAGAATTCTTCAAAAACAATGAAAGATACCAACAGTCAAGGAGCACTACAAGCATCCAGTAGGATAACATAAAAAATACCATACTAGGTATATCATAGTAAAACTACTTCAAACAAAAGAAGAGAGTCTTAAAAGCAGACAAAAACCAAAATAAGAAGTCATATGACTTCCCCAAAGAAACAACAGGTTAGCTAACAATGAAACTATCTAGTCGAAATTTTGAAAAATTGATCTGAATTATTTACTCAAAATTGTAAAAAAATAAACTGACCTAGAATTCTATCCCAGTAAAAAGATGCCCTTTAGAAAAATAAATCAAGGGTGCCTGGGTGGCTTAGTGGGTTAAAGCCTCTGCCTTCAGCTCAGGTCATGATCTCAGGGTCCCGAGATCCAGCCCCGCATTGGGTTCTCTGCTCATCAGGGAGCCTGTTCCCTTCTCTCTCTCTCTCTGCCTGCCTCTCTGCCTACTTGTGATCTCTGTCTGTCAAATAAATAAATAAAACCTTTAAAAAAATCAAAAGACATAATTTTAGATTCACCCAATGCCCCCCTCCCCAAAAGTAAGATGATTTTGTCATTAGTTGACCTGTGTTATAGCAAATACTGGAGTGAGTGCTTCTGAGATGATTCCAGGAGCATGGAGAGACAAGAAAGAACAAAAAGCAATGTGAAGGGTAAATATATGGGTAGATCTAGATGAATATTGAAAGTATAACACAATAACAACAACAACAACAACAACAACAGTAAAATTTAAATACCTAGGGAGTGGGTACATAACAAAAATTGAACAAAAGGCTAGAAAATGGATATATAGAACTATATTGATCTATGATCCTTGCATTTTGTTGTGATCAATGTCAAGGATGCATGTTTTAATCTAGGGTAACCCTTCAAGGAATAGTAAAATTATAGTAAACAAGGTAATAAAAAGGGAGTGTGGAATAGTAAAAATATTTAATTAGAAAGCAAAATAAGGCAAGAAGTGAGAGCAAAAGGAGCATGGGATGTATGAGAGAAAGAAAAAAATGTATAGCAAGATAGTAGATTTAAACCCATATATATCAGTAAGTACTTTAAATGAAAGACTAAATACTCCAGTTAAAAGACAAATATGTCAAATTGGATTTAAAAAACTTTTTTTGCTGCCTATAGTAAACAACATAAAAATAAAAGTGCAGAAAGGTAGACAGTGAAAAATGACAAAGATATTCCTTATGAACATTAACCAAAAGAAAGCTGTTTTGCTAAACATATTAACAGGCCAAGTAGACATCAAGGCTGGAAGAACAACTAGAAGGATATTTCACAATGATGAAGTGGTTAATTTGCCAGGAAGTAACACGGACAAATTTGCATGGATATAATAAGAAAAATCTCGAAGTTCCTAAAGCAAACACTGATAGAACCAAACGGAGTCAAAAGCAAATCCACAATAGTTTTAGGTCATTCTGACATACCTCTTTCAGCGACTGGTAGGATAAGCAGAGGAAAATAATTAGGAAGGATCTCGAAAGGTGGATCATGTTTAACACACCTGACCTGATGAACAAACCGTGGCACTGTATCCGACAACCGCAGTGTGATCTAAAAGGAATCTCAGCAAATTTCCAAGCATTAATTTCATGCAGAGGATGTTCCGCGATCACAGTGGAATCGAGCTAAAAATCAATCATGAAAAGATAATGAGAAAAACCCATAACCATTTGGAAATTAAGCAACAGGCTTCTAAATAAACTGTGGGTCAAAGAAGAAATCCCAATGGCAATTAGAACTTATTTAGGCTTCAGAAAGAGAACCGGTATCCTTGTGCTAAAGTCCTAACTGCAGCAGTCAAGGAGCTAGAATAGAATCTTCCTCATTCTCTTTCTGTAAAAGTTTCAAGGAATTTTGTATCTGTGACATGGAAATGTCATGGTAGGGTTTTTATATAGTTTGCTGTATTCATCTTATGGGTAATACGGTCACCTTAGAGTGGCTTTCTGGAATAATCATGATAATAATATGAGAAATACTGAAGACTGTGCCCAGGCATAGGAGGACTATTTCTATCAGCCAAAAGATCTGTCTGATGACCTGAGTTATTTCTTTTTCTTACTTGTGTAAAGTGTTACTCTTTCCCGGGAAAGTTCTGGTAGATGTTTGGGAGCACGGTGAAGCACTTCACACCATTATTTAAGCAAGCATACTGTGAGAAGTAATTAAGATTCCTGGTATCTGTTTGCTCACATATGAAAGAAAGGGATATATAAACAAAATGAGACAAATTAGATATTTTCGTGTTCAGAATAAGGACAAAGATGGCCCTTTAATATTGTTTTTATGTGCATACCTTCAAATGAAAGTTGTTCCAAGGGAAGATTACATTATTAAATAATAATAATTATATCCACAAGCTAAGAAATGGAAGATGATGCCATACATTGCTCCTTCTGTCCCTCTGATGAAGACCATAGGCTTCCAATGCCAAAAGTATTCAGGGTGTGTCACAGGAGAGCCTTCTAGAAGCCTATGAGGCCAGAAGCTGTGTTGAGTTTTGCTAAAGTTAGCTCCTGTGCTCTGAGGGCCTGAGTCTTCCGTTGCATTTGTCACAAGTTAAGCATCACAGTTTCATCACTGGAGCTAGATTTGGGGGTTAAGGAGTTTGTTGGTTCTCTCCTAGCCTTCCCATAGCTTTAACCTTCAAGCCACCAGCCCGTCAGCTGCAGAACACTGTTGGCTTCTATAAGAAATGCAAAATTCTTCCTTGATGTTCAGATGAAGAGGCTGTGTTTGTAATATTGTGCTCATAAAACAAACTTCATTCTTTCCCCAGTAATTGGCTTCCTGCTGACAGGAGCGCTAAAGAGATGTCTGACAAGAGTTTGAATTGGTGTGTTAGTACCTTTCTTATGTATCTCTCTCCATACGCTGTTTATATTTTCTCCAGTTAGCACACCCTTCACTTGCTAAAGATGAATTTGAATTTTCAGTGTCTTCTTGTACAGTCTTATTAGTGATTTGTAGTTGCTTCTTCGAGTGCTCATGACTTTGTAACTGTAAAAAAAATTCATGGTTAAGGCTAGATCACATAAAATCATAAGGTCCTGGAAGTCTGAGTAGCCCCAGATGGCCCAGGTGGCTTGGTTTGTTTCTTTCTCTTTTCCTGTTCTGTGCCCCTTTGTTTGTCCAGAAAGACTCACTTGGATTTTTTAAGATGTAAAAGATCTATTTCCAGTGTCTTGCCCTTTTGTCTATTGTGGAATGCAATTGGACTCCTCTTTCGGAAGACAGTTCAAATCCACTTTAAATGATTACTTTTGGGGGAAAACACCCCGGATCCTTCATTTGAGACTGAAGTAATCCTGGGGTGTGTATGATTAGGTGACTAAATCAGAATGGAAGCATTTCTGAGGGTGAGAGCCATGTTAAAGCAGTAACAGAGGTGCTGAATTTTCTTGTGTCAGGGCTTAGTTTGGCTTTTCTGAGATAATGGGTGAGAGAATTCAGAAAGAAGGTTTTGCATCTGTGCTTATAATAACACTCCTTCCTCATTCCCATCCTCCCCTAAAACCACGAGATGGAGTTGCAGTGATGAAACATGTTCCTATTAAACTCTGTAAGGAACACAGAGTAGGAAATTCCAAATGTCTTCTGTCTTCTCTTTATCAATTAAGAAAGTTTACATTTAAAATCTGTGACCCAAATGCAGATCTTAAATACATAAGCCAAGGCAGCAGTTTAAGAGACTGTCGTCCACAAAGGCAGAACTAAATCACATGAAAATCAGTTGTGATACTGCTTAATGAAGAGCGCATTGGTGAAACTATGGAAAGACTTGGATTCCGAGCGTAGTTCTCCTATCTGCTTCTTGTGTGACCTAATTAGAACTAAAGTCCCTTTGATCCTTCTGGGCCACAGTCTCTCCAAGTATAACCTGAATGGCTTGGGCAAATGCTAAGGAACTTGTGAGCCTGTGAATTATACGTAGCATACTTATCAGACTTGGATTGGTGTTTTGCAAATAACTGACATATACGGCAGGGTTGATATTCTTTTTTTTTTTTTTAGATTATTTATTGATTTATTTGACAGACAGATCACAAGTAGGCAGAGAGGCAGGCAGAGAGAGAGGAAGGGAAGCAGGCTCCCCGCTGAGCAGAGAGCAGGACCCAGGGCTCGATCCTAGGACCCTGGGATCATGACCCGAGCCAAAGGCAGAAGCTTAACCCACTGAGCCACCCAGGTGCCCCTGATATTCTAAATATTTACCAGCCCCAGCATAAGTACTTACTGGTTTAAATGGAGGTTTGATATAAACAACCAGTGGTACTGTACCTATGCACGCCACCTACAACTGCACTTGTGGGAAGAAAGCCCAGTCTATTTGTGCCAAATTGCTAAGGTAAAAAAGTTTTAGGAATCACCAGTCCCTCTTCCTGTCTTTCCAAGTTGTTGCATCTTCTGTTAGAAGCAGCACATTGTGATAATGAAGAATTGCAGAAAGATGACACACATGCCCCAGGGCATAAGCATATGATTGGAGATCCCAGTAACATGGTGGATTGTTAGAGTAATGGCACCTGTGAATCATACCTCCCTGTATCCACACCCTCTATTAGTCTTTTCCCACACTGACTCTGGCTATGTGACTTGCTTTGGCTATAGGGTGTTAACAAACATGACCGAAGCTGAGACATAGGAAATGCTTTCTCATTAGGGCTTGCCCCATCTCTTGCTGCTTTTGGAACAAAGCCACTCTGTGAAGAAGTCTTCTGGTGAAGGTGACAGCTGACAGCTGGCACCATTGGCCAGATGTATGAGTGAGGCTTGGACTAAAGAGCCCTCTATGTGCTGACAGATGATGACAGAAACATGAGCAACCCCAGGGGAAACCAGAAAAGGAACCACCTAACTGAATTCCACTCCATCTGGCTACCACGAAATCAGAGCAAATAAAATGGTGGTTATTGAGGCCACTAAGTATTGGATTGTTTCGACATACAGTGAGAGGTAGTTGATACAACAAGAAAGGAATCTCCACATCCGGTGGAGGGGAGGGGCACTGGTGGAAGGAGAGAGAGCGCAGGTCTCCCTCATTATTTTCTTCCTTGAAGCTGGGGTCAAGGATTTGTGTCTAGTTCCTGTAAACAGATCCTTGCTTCCTAGATGGGCCAGGAAGCTCCTTCTTACCTATGTGGTCAAGCACACTTGGTTTCAGGAAAAACATAGGTAGTTTTTCCCATTCCCTCTTAATGAAGCACACAGGTAGATTTTTCCCTCTTGTGCTTTTCCTCAGTCACCATTTTTTCCCTTTCAGAATACAACAAGGATCAGTTGGCCTGACCTTTTCTTGTTGACCCAGTGGGTGGCCATTATCAAGAAATTTCATGGAATATTAGGAGAATGAAAGGGCTTTGGGAAGGAGATGAGAAGATAAGCTTTTAAAATGACTGGGAAATAGGATATTTTCCAAATGCCTCTCTCTATATAGCCTGCAACCATCTTGCCTTTAGCACATCTTTGAGACAATAAAAAAATCCATTTTATCTTTGTCCTTTTGTTTCTGATATCTTCCCTCTGGCAGCAGTGAGTCAAAGAGTGGATATAAAACAAAGCCCTGAGGACTTCTGCTTTTTGTCATAAATGACTCTAAAATTCGACAAATACATAAAGGCAACTATTTTTAGGTATTGAAAAACAAGCAGCACAATCCCCTCCAAAGGGAAACTCGCCCTGTGCATTCAGTTCACTGCCCAAGTTTCCAACTGTGGTACAGAAAGCTGGAGTCCATGCAGAGTGTGATGGTCCCATTGATCTAAAGGGTTCGGGGCTACTCAAGTGGATGGAAACTGCACATCAGGGCACTTGGGTGGAGGGAGCTGTGGATGGTGAGAGAGGGAGTGAGAAACCTACATGGGAGTTCCCATGAATTCTTCACTGAGGACTGGGACACAGCTTCTAGGGCAAGGTCACACAGAGCTTACTATGGCCTGAGAGTGAACACCACTGGAAGATGTAGGAGTTCTGACCTGGCCTAAGGAGAGAGTATTGTTAGCACCTCAGACATTTATCTTGGACACCAGAAAGGTCCTACTCTAGAAACAAGGACCATGTCTTATACTAAGGCCTATTCTAGACCCACCCTATGAAAGCCTAAAAAGCCAAGCTTTGCCAAGTTCTTTAGGAGACAGAGAGTTTGGAATTTGAGCCCACTAACTTTTAAAGAATGAGGAAATACTAGAGCTTTCCGTAGCAGGAAACCTAGGCTAACAAGTTCAAATGTACTAACCAATAATTAATTTGCCTGTCAAAGACATTACAAGAAAAAAATTTATAAACTAATGTCCAACATTAACATGGGTGGAAAAATTAAAATTTTAGCAAATCAAATCCAGCAATAGCTAGGAAAAAGGTATTATCTCATGACCATGTAGGGTTGATCCTAGAAATACAAGGTTGGTTTAACATTTGAAAACCAACATATGTAATCAATCACTCCAACAAAATGAAGGAGAAATAAATAGTCTCAGTAGATAAAGAGAAAATATTTGATGAAATTCTTACAACCACATATGAAATCTCTCAGCAAATTAGGAATAGAAGGAAAATTTCTAACCTTGATAATGAACATATTCACTGTATTTGCAACAAATACCATAGTCACTGATGCAACATTGAATGATATTCTCAAAGACTGAGAATGTGGCTAAAATATTTGCTCTCACCACCTCTATTCAACATTGTGCTGAGGTCCTAGCTAGTGATATAAAGGAAAAATGGAATAGAAGGAACAAAGATTCAGGAAGACTGTTTTTATTCATAAATAACATGACAGAAAAACCTGAGCCTGTAAAAAACAAAGAAAGAAAGAAACAATTAGAATTAATAGATGAATTTAGTAATGTTTTAGGATGTATCCAAGTTAAGAAAAATCAACTGAATTCTCCGTATTAGCAACAAACAACTATGTAAAATAAATATTAAAAAACATTAGGATAGTATCAAAAACAAAATACTTTTAAATAAATGTAACAAATGACATCTAAGATTTGTGTATAGAAAACAATAAACATTCCTGAGAGAAAATTTTAAAATTCTAAATAAAGAGATATACTATGTTTATGGATTAGCAGACTCAATATGGTTAAGATGTTAATTTTCCCCAAATTGAAAAATAAATTCAGTGTCATGCCAACCAAAACTGCAGAAGTCATTTTTGTAAAAATCGAGAAGCTCATTCTAACATTTACACAGAAATGCAAAAGCATAGTAAAACAACAAGAATAGTAAAAACAGTTTTGAAAAAAACAAACAAAATTGGAGAAATTGTTTTACCTGGTTTCATGACCTTCTATAAATGCTAGAGCAATCAAGACAATATGGAAGAGTCGAAGGGTAGACACAGTAAATGGAACAAAAGAGAGAATTCAGAAACAGATCCACAGGTATGTGATCAATTCGTTCTGACAAAAGTGACAAGGTAATTCAGTGAGAAAGGGATAGGCTTTTCAACAAATGGTAGGGTAACAACTGGACATTCATACTAGAGAAAATAAACCTTGGCTTATGGTCCATAACATACAGAGAAGCTAACTCAAAATAAATCACACATTTAAATGTCACAAATCAACTATGAAACTTCTAGAAGATAAGGTGGAAAAATATTCATAATCTTCGGATAAGCAAATATTCCTAGATAGGACACAAAAAGCACCAATCCCCAAGTTTAAAAATAGTAATTTGAACTTCATCAAAACTGAAAACTTCTCCAAGATATACCATTAAGAAAATGAAAAACAATCTATTGGCTGGAAAAATATTCTTTTTTTTTTTTAATTATTTATTTGACAGAGAGAGAGACAGATCACAGGTAGGCAGAGAGGCAGAGAGAGGAGGAAGCAGGATCTCCAAGGAGCAGAGAGCCCGATGTGGGGCTCGATCCCAGGACCCTGGGATCATGACCTGAGCCGAAGGCAGAGGCTTTAACCCACTGAGCCACCCAGGCGCCCCGGCTGGAAAAATATTCTTGCATATACATATATCTGGCAAAGAACTTACAATCAGAATATATAAAAAATTCTTATAATTCAACAATAAGAATGAAAATAACCCATAACCCATTAAAAAATGGGAAAAAGACTTAACACTCTACAAAATGAAACATATAAAGAACAGACACACCTTAATAATAAGGAAGACAATCCTTTAAAACAAGAAAAAGACCTGAACAAACACTGTACCCAAAAAATATAGAAACTGGCAGTAAGGATTATCAGAAGATGCCCAACATCATTATTCATCAGGGAAATGCAAATTAAAACCACAGTGAGATACCACTTCACATATATGTGAATGCAAAAATTTAAAAAGGTTGAATATCAAATGTAGGTAAGTATGTGGAACAACAGGAAATTTCACACACTGCTGGTGAAATGCAGTAGTGCAACCATTATAGAAGATGGTTTGTCGGCTGCATATAAAATTAGACACGCACTTACTACATACCCTAGCAATTGCACTCGTACATATTTATCCTCCATTCTTTCAAAATAAAATCATGTCCACCA
Organism: Meles meles; assembly: GCF_922984935.1. Classification (NCBI taxonomy): domain Eukaryota; kingdom Metazoa; phylum Chordata; class Mammalia; order Carnivora; family Mustelidae; genus Meles; species Meles meles. The sequence goes on from NC_060079.1 coordinate 33,084,777, forward strand.
AAGATTTGTATATTGTTGTTCCCAGTAGCATTATTCACAAAAGTCCTATGTCTCAGTAGCATTATTCACTAAAGTCCTATGTGGTAAACAACTCAAACGTCCATACAGGTGAATGATAAAAAAGAGTAGTATATTCATACAGTAAAGGCACACTCAGCAAAAAAACAAACAAAAAGAAATACGTGGGGGCGCCTGGGTGGCTCAGTGGGTTAGGCCGCTGCCTTCGGCTCAGGTCATGATTCCAGGGTCCTGGGATCGAGTCCCGCATCGGGCTCTCTGCTCAGCAGCGAGCCTGCTTCCCTCTCTCTCTCTCTGCCTGCCTCTCTGTCTACTTGTGATCTCTCTCTGTCAAATAAATAAATAAAATCTTTAAAAAAAAAAAAAAAGAAATACGTGGCACAACATGGATGCATCTCAAAAATACACCGAGTGAAAGAAGACATTTACAAATGAGTACGCATTGTATGATTCCTTTTATGTGACATTTAAAAATAGGGGTTGCCTGGATTGTAACTGACTGCAAAGTAACACTCAGGGAACTTTCTGGAGCTGGTGGAAATATTCCACAATGATTTCATAGTGCATATACTTGTCAAAACTCATTGAGCTGGACACTTAAAATGAGTGCATTTTACTGTATCTAAATGATGCTTTAATAAAATTAATTTTAAAATTGAAATCCTTTAGTGATAAAAATAACAAAAAACAATAGCGAAAACAATAAAAAGCCTTGAGGAAAGTCTTATGCAATTTTCTTTTTATTGAAGAAAAATAATTTATTTTTCATGTCCATTCAGTTATGAAGGATATAAAATATCGAATTGTAGCATCATAAAATTTAAGGAGAGTGCCAGTTTCGATTCAAATACAACTATTATCAAACCTTTTCACACTGACAAATTTAAACTTTACAAAGGAGAGAGAGGCATCATTTGACCTATTTTTATAATAAAGAAAATGAGCTAAGAGAGGTTAAATGGCTCACCGAGAGTCATAATAAAGTAGAGGCTGGGTGATTCAAACTCAGGTCCTTTGGCACTAAATTCAATGCTCTTTACACTACATTATGTTGTTTGTCTCCTTCTGCATCCCTTTTAAAATACATTCAATAACCTAAGCCAGTAATATCTTTTCCATTGCTAGGCCTTAAATTGCATTTCCTCTGATGTTACTAGATAGAAAAAGGCTTTTTCACTTGGCACTAAGTTGTTTTGTTTTGTTTTTTCTTTTTCTTTCCAGAAATCTTCTCAATCACTACCTTTCTAGAGATGCAAGGAACTTTGCCTTTCTCACAGGAGGTATGGAATCTTTGAATAGTCAAATTAAATTGAATCTCATAAAGCATTTTTCTCTCCCCAACCTACATTGCTGGTGGGAGTAGAAATTGGTACAGTAGTTCTGGAGAGCAATTTGGGAATAGGTATCAAAACCCGTAAAATCTGGCCTCTCCTTGGACTGAGCAATTACCCTTTCAGGAGTTTATCCCAAGGAAATGAGAGATGTGTGTGTGGGTTTCTGTGCAAGGATATTCATCACAGCATTATTAACAGTAGTAAAAAATGGGGAACAAGCTCCACGTCTGTGTCAGAGACTTGTTTTTTTTCTTCCATTGTCACATCTCTTCCTCCTTGGCAATGACCCGGGTTTGTAGATGGGCAGATTGCTACCCAGTAAAGCATCGCATACATTGGCCTTTCTTATGGCTAACCTGTGGCCATTGGCAGTGTGGTGTGTGTGAACACGAAGTAAGAGCTAGTCTCCGTTATTTGGCCATTTCCCTTCGACTTACTGGACTGTGGGTGTAATGGCTAGATCTGAACCATTTTGGAACATGAAGCCATCCTCTAAAGATGGCAGAATAGCAAGACAGAAGGAGCCTGGGTACCGGCACAGTGTGAATCCCTATGCGTGCCTTAAGACGTAATTTGCATGAAAGAAAATAAACTCCAGTTTCCTTTAAGCACTGTATTTAAAATTCCTATACAAATAGCCAAACTTAATCTAACAAACATTATGCTCAACAGCAAAGGGATAGTTAAATTATGATATATACATCAGGCATAATAACAAGCAACTGTTTAAATGACATCATACAAGACTCTATTAACATGAAATAATTTTCACAATGTAAGACTAAGAGAAAAAAATAGGCTACATTCAAAAGCAGGGTATGGATATTTGTAGATATCATTTTGTCATATAAACATGTGTATATTTATATATAGATATGTATTTCTATGTGTACACATATCTTTTGTATGTCTCTATATAGAGAAAAATAGTATATATAAATATGCACAAATATAATATAAAAATAAATATAAAATAATAATAATAATAATAATAAACATAAAATGTTGCCAGCTGTTTGAAAAATGGAATTACAGATTTTTAAAAAAAGATCTTATTATTTATATGAGGGAGAGAGAGAGAGAGAGAAAGATCACAAGCGGGGCGGGGGGGGGAAGCAGAGGGAAGAGGAGAAACAGGGTCCCTGAGGAGCAAGGCGCCTGATGTGGGGCTCGACCTCAGAACCCTGATATCATGACCTGAGCTGAAGGCAGTCGCTTAACCCACTGAACCACCCAGGTGCCCCAGATTTTTTTTTGTAATGTGAGGTTTCCTTGTGTTTTTCACATTGGGTGTGTACTACATTGGCTAAATGAGAGGAATAGCTGTCGAAATAAAATAATCTTGTTCCTAAAACAAAGCAAGTTAAAGTGTGATTCACCAATTTTAAAGAAACAGGCTATATATTGTAAGATTAACAAAAGAACTAGAAATTAAATATTGAGGAAGTCTTGTTACAGTGTGCATTTTAAAATACATGCTGCTGTTGCATATCTTGTTATATTGATGCATGAATGATTATGATTACTTTATAAAACTGTGTGTGAACCAATTATTTAGTAGACGAGTGAATGTATATACATCATAGCTCCTACTCAAATAGGATGTGAAGCAGAGGGACATTCTAAAGATGACATCTAGCGGTTGCTGTGGTAACCTTATGGCTACAGTTTAGTGATCTTTTATGTCAATTTCTAGAGTTGGAATTGTCATATTCTTAGCTTTAACATGAAAAAGGAGACGGCGATTGGTGGTTATTAACCCTTACAAACTGTATTTGTGATTGCTCTTCAGCTTTAAAGAGAGTACTGGAGTCACAGGAGAGGTACAGAAGAACAGCCCTAAAATTATTAAAGGAATCTAAAACCTATCTTAGAATTTTCATAGCAACTTTAAAGAACTGTCACTCTAGGCAATAATAGTCATGATTATTATAGAACACTTACAGTGCAACAAGCACAGTGCTTCGTGCTTTATAAACACCACCTCATTTACCTCTGTCCCTGACTTAAACCTTAGGAATGTCCAGCAAAGTGGTATTATCACTGTTATTTCATAAGAGAAGACAAAACTGAGACTGAGAAAGTCTCGATGAGCTGTTCAAAGCCACATGGTTAGGATACGGTGGTGTCAGGATTCGCATCCAAGTCATCTGCCCACACATGTACCGCCTGCTCTATGCAGTGTTCAGGTGGTTGTCCATGGTACCTGATCTGGGTGTATTATAAATGTTCCCTTTAAGGGAGACACTGCCGCAATGCTAGCTTATCCAGTCTACTCTTAATTAGCTACACTTATCAAACAACAACCACTCTGAGCATGTTACTGTTGCTATTTATAAAAGTATGATGTGTCCTTCTTATGACAGGAAGTATACAACCAAGCTTACAAAAAAGCCATGCCATGTGATAATTTGATTTGGAGTCTAGCTCTATGGTAAGGCAGAATGGAAGTGGGGAAAGTCTAATTATGCATGAAAAACGCTGCTTTAAAGAAGGTACAGCATTGTAACAGCACAGGCAGGAAGGACCACCCTGAAGGCGCAGGAACAGTGTGAGCAAAGGGATGGCAGTGGGAATCAACAAAGCAGTTCTAGAGAAATCTCGTATCTGGTTGAGCTGTAGTATAAGCAGTGGAGTGCAAGACGTCCAGTAAGAAAGATAGGGCTGAATTCAGAGGGTCTAAGAGTTCTGTCTTATTCTAGAGGTAGTGGGGATAATGAAATGTTTTTGATCGGGAAACGATCATTTTTATTTAATAGTCTCTTTAAATTTATAGAGTGTTTAAGTTTTGTGAAAAATTTAGAACTTGAGCTTTGTGTAATATGTAATTCTCTCATATATTTCCTTTCGTCTTCACACTACCAAACAAATGTGTTATTAATAGGTGTAAGTTAAGGATGTTATTAAAAGACAATGCAGTAAATCCTGAAGGCAAGCAGGAACACTTGAGAATTCTGTAGCCATCACCCGTTCGCTGTGAAGGATTGGATGGTTAAATTGACCTGGGAGATTTAAAAGTCCACCCCACGCTGTCCTTCAGGAACAGATGAGGCAAACAGATGAAGTACTGTGCTACTGTATTTTGCCTTGGTCAGGCTCTCTGCTCTCAGTCTGAGAACGGACCTCAACTCCCTTCCCCCAGGCTCCTTTGATGAGGTTTCTGGGAGAGACAGAAGCTATTTTGTAAAGTTGTCAGCAGTCCTGAATAAGGGAAATAGATAAAGCAACCAGGAACAAGAGAAACAGATCAGAGACGAGTTCTCGGAATGAGGGGGAGCCTTGTCTGCCTTGGATTAAAAGGAAAGGGGAAGAAGATTTTGGAAGGGTGGGGTGTAAGTCCACGGATGGAATCTTCAGCTGCTGTTTGATAGCAGGGTTCCAGAGACAAAATGAGGCGACAAAGATATCCAGTGGCTCACTGAGAGACAAAGGATAGGGCAGGGATAGGTGCAGCTGGACGCAGGATGCTTCCTATCGGGATGGCTGCATTTATCAGAGTGGGTGAACTGGAGGGAAAAGGTGATGCTCCTACATGTTGGGTCCTGTTAACTCAGACATTACCCCCTCACCCCTCCCCCACCCCCGTTGGTGACTTAATTAGTTCCCTTGGGGAAGCTTAAACACTGATATGGGATCTTGGAAAGATTTGCATTGCTCCCAGTCAGTGTTGGATATAACTGCTCATGATCTGACAACCTATCTGATACACTTGACATCCCCCCCCCACACACACATCTAATGATAAAGAATTGCAATTAAAAAACCCCATCTGGAAAGAGGAAAACCACACACAGTGGTCATTGCCCATAGCACATAAGCATATCCTGTTGGCCAGAAGATGCAAAGATTCCCTCCCCTCATTGAGGTGTGGGTTTCTAGATCTGCTAAGATGGCCTCCCCAGATTCTGGTCACAAGGAAGATGTTTCTTAGACTTTGTCCTGTGTGATCTGAACTGGGTATTGGGAATATATCCCAGGGGCTTTTCAAAGGTCACATGCCTTTTTTTTTTTTTTAATTAGGGGTTCAGGAATTTCAGTCCCTCATTTGCCAGGCAATAGTTTAGACTGATCAAGTCTGCAATCAAAGCTGGAGACAGTGCTCAAATTTACTCAGCATCTAGGGATCTCCATCTCCCGGCAACCACTCTAGATGCTCTGTTCATGCCCTTAGCCCTCAGCTTAAATGACTTCCACTGGGGCCTCTACAAGGCCATTCAGAACAATTTCTTGGGGTAGGAGTCACAGCTAATGTATGCCCCTGTGCTCCGAGGCTGCATCCCCCAAATGGATTTTTGTTCTGGGGAGACTGTCATTTTTCTTAACTTAGATATTCCAGACTTAGAGGGAGTTTGAGAGGTATAGGAGGGCTCAAGGCTCTGTTAGATCTTGGTGTTACCTTCCTCATTATTTTTTGCCTGTGGTTTTAAAATCTTATTTTCTTTTTTGCACTAGCTTTAGTTTGGTGGAGACAATTTTGTTTTCTCTACCCTTAGAACTTGCCAAGATTGCCCTTTCAGCCCTCTTAGATTACTGGTCTCAGTTAGAAAGGGATAGTTTAGTGGCATTATATTTTTTTCTCTTTCTGCTCTCAGAAAGACTATATTTAATTGGAGACTATCCTTTTATTATAAATGTAGCCAAGCCCTTCCAATCTCTGGCACCCTATTCTCTAGCTTTAATAAACACATAATCTGAACCCCAAAATATGAGTAATAGTTTACCAGTAGTTATGCAAATATGTAATAAGAACGTAGGTCAACCTCTTAGTATGGTAGGTCTCCATGGACCTCAGCTAATTATAGTTTTAGAGTCTGTTACTAACAATTCCTTTCCCAATTTTAGAATTTGTTACGATTGTTTGTGGAACAAATAACAGAAATCCAACTGCTAATTGTCTTGAACATAAAAGGGGGACTTGCTGTTACACTTAAATGAAAAGTTTAGTGGGAGATCAGGCATAGTTGCATCTAGGTGCTCAGTGCCATTTCAGCATTTCTTTGAAAAACGTTGGCTTTGTATTCAGGCAAACACTCCCAACCTGATGGTTCATATGCCAGCTTAAATCTTTCTAGCTCAGCAACTCCAACAGAAAAAAAAGAAATATACCCTTCTAAGTGATTGCAGAAATAATCCTGGACCTGTTGTCCAATAGCTCTGATTGATCTGGGTTGGGAAAAAATGTACCTACCTGAAGCAATCACTGAAAGGATAGAATAGTTTGGCTAAGCCTGTGTCATGGGGCCATCGTAGCACCAAGGGTGGAGGCATCTATCATAACTTTCTCACATGGATCAATTGGTGAAGAGGTAGTTTCTCAAAAAAAAAAAAAAAAAAAAAAAAATTGGCTGCTGGAGCAGGCAAACACAACAAATATCTTACATGCCCTGATAGGCCAGTTTTGAAATGGACTCAAGAAACCAGATTTTTAAAATGTGGCTGCACCAAGTTTTGCACATTACTCAATGAGTCTCATTGCAGGAGTCTCACATAATATATAAGTTCCATATACAAGCTTTAGAAAGTTTTCTAATTTAGAGTTCAGATGATATAATAGGATTAAGAATTATGCAGACGTGGTGCCTGGGTGGCTCAGTCATTAAGCGTCTGTGTTCGGCTCAAGTCATGATCCCAGTGTCCTGGTATTGAGCCCCGCATCCACCTCGCTTCTCAGTGGGGAGCCTGCTTCTCCCTCTCCCTCTGCTGCTCTGCCTGCGTGTGCTCTCTCACTTTCTCTGTCAAATAAATAAATAAAATCTTTAAAAAAAAAAAGAATTATGCAGAAGTGGCATATAGTGGTGAGACCCTCACAAATATTCCACAGATATTAATGAACTCCTTTCATGTGGTAAGTAATGACCTGGACAGTGGGATACACATTTGATAAAGACATGGTTAATACATAAAAGGGCTCATAATGGGGGTAGAAAGAATACCTTCAAACAAATAAATCACAACATGATAGGCAAATGCATATAACAAAGGATACAGTTGTCTTTTAATAACCACAAAGTGGTAGGCACTGGGCTTTTTGCTGTCCCCACATTTTCTCACTTAAACCTCAAAGCAACCCTTCAAGGTAGGCATTATTCCCTAAAAACATTGAGATTTGTAGAGATAAAGTTTCCTGTGTTTGGTCCTTTCAAAGGACCTTTCTGTGTTTGGCGAGTAGCAGGGGCCTTGGAGAAATCCTATTTGGGAACTGTATATCTGTTTTTGGCAATACTGGGAAAGCATAATCATTCTGTAAGCCATCCAATAACTTTAGAATAATTTGTTTTATCCGTCTTCTCCATCCCTTAGAGCTTATCTGTCAGTAAGTCCTACCAATTCTTCCTTTGTGATGTTGCTCAGGTTTTCACCCTATGATCCTTCCAACTCATTGTTCAGGTGTTTAACATCTTGTACCTGGATTGCAGGGGCCCTATAACTGGTCTTCTTGTTTCCAGTCTCCCTTTAATTTGTTCTGCAACAGGTGGTTTTGAGGTGGGCCAAGGTTGTAAACCACACTGCCTCAGTCATTTATTTGGCAAATATTTATGATAAGTAAGTCATAGTGTGGGATCATAGTTTAAATCTTCAATTTAAAAGACAGTCATTTTTGAGGATTTACCAATGTTCAGGGAAGGCAAACATCTCCCTTATTTGTCATAATGGAATACACATCACTAACTCCTTGCTCCACAAACCTCAACGCTATCTTACTGCTGCCTTAAAAGTGTTTAAATTCTTATATCTCCTCAGGCAAGGAAAACAAAAGCAACATTAGATTAGTGGGACTACACCAAAATAAAAAGCTTTTGCACAGTGAAGGAAACCATTAACAAAATGACAAAGCAACCTACTGAATGGGAGAAGATATTTTCAAGTGATATATCTGATAAAGTTCTAGTATCCAAAATATATTAAGAACTTATATAACTCAACACCCCCCAAAAACTCCAAATAATCTGGTTGAAAATGAGCAGAGGACCTGAGTAGAGATTTTTCCAAGGAAGGCATACAAATGACCAATAGATGCATGAAAAGATGCTTGACATCACTGATCATCAGGGGAATGCAAATCAAAACCACAGTGAGATATCATCTTATACCTGTCAGAATGGCTAAAATAAAAAATACAAGAAGTAAGTGCTGGTGAAGACGTGGAGAAAAAGGAACACTTGTGCATTGTTGGTGGGAATGCAAACTGGTGCAGCCACTGTGAAAAAACAGTATGGAGTTTCCTCAAAATATTAAAAAATAGAATTACCATATGATCCAGTAATTCTCCTACTAGGTATTTACCAAAGAAAATGAAAATACTAATTTGAAAAGATATGTGCACCCCCATATTTATTGCTGCATTTAATACAGTAGCCAAGATATGGAAGCAACCCAAATATCCACTGAAAGATGAATGCATAAATAAGTGGTATATATATATATATATATATATATATATATATATTCCTCAGCCATAGAAAAGCATGAGATCTTTCCATTTGCAACAATATGGATGGACCTTGGAGGTATAATGCTAAATGAAATAAGTAAGTCAGAGAAAGAAAAATGCCATATGATATCACTCATATGGGGAAATTAAGAAACAAAGCAAATGAACAGAAGAACAAGAGGAAGGAAGGAAGGAAAGAAAAGAAAGAGAGGGAGGGAGGAAGGAAGGAAAAAAGGAAGGAAGAAAAACCAGATTCCTAAATACAGAGAACAAATTGGTGATTACCGGGGTGGGGGGGGTGGGTAGCATTGGTGGGAGGATGAGTGAAATAGATAAAGAAAATTAAAGAGTTCATGAATCATGATGAGCACTGAGTAATATAGAACTGTTGAATCATTACATTGTACACCTAAAACTAATATGACTGTACATTAATTAAAAATATATTCAAGAGTTGGGATTTAATAAAAATAATAATTTTTACCCCTTTAAAAAATTATTTGAACTCTTTAGATTAGTATCCAACTCTTCAACTAAGCCACCCATTCAAACTCATTCCTGTAGTGTCCTCAAATCATCTCTTCTAACCAACTCTACTAGGTCTCTGTAGAAGGCTCTGGGTCTGTCCTCCTGCACAGCTTGTTCACACTACCCCCAGGCTTTATCTGTCCTTGGCAGTTCTGGCTGCTTGTGATTTTACCTGGAAACTTTGAGATTACTTATTTGCACTTGGTACACGTTTCTCCATGATATTTGGCACTTGTGACCCCTGAACTCTGATTTTTTTAAAAAATTTTAAATTTAGAGAGAGAGAGATCACAAGTAGGCAGAGAGACAGGCAGAGGGAGAGAAGGAAACTGGCTCCCTGCTGAACAGAGAGCCTGATGTGGGGCTCCATCCCAGGACCCCGAGACCATGACCCAAGCTGAACGCAGAGGCTTAATCCACTGAGCCACCCAGGTGCCCCTGATTTTTTTTTTTTTAAACATTTAAGTATGTTCTTCTACGGGACTGTGTGCTTTATTGTATCACCAATACTTGATCAAATATTTGTTGATCAAGGCCCTGAAAACATTCTGACTAATGGGGGACCTGAGCTTCTCTGTAGAGTAGGAATAGAGAGGATCAGGTAAGAGGAAGAGAGATGAAGATAAAATAAGGCACAGATAAAAAGTTGCTTCTCAGTCTTTATTCTTTTATTCTTCTCTTGCTTTGCTATAGTCTCTGGTGGGGGAGTGAGTTTCCTCTCTATCCGGTGGCAAGGATACAAAGTATGATCCTTGAGCCAAAGACTGAAATCAAGTACAAAAGTCAATTTTACTGGCTCACTTGGGGTTTGAGGCATCCCAGAGACAAAAAGGTAAGATGTTTTTCATTATTCATTGATTTACTGTCCTTCATACTGCTAGACTAATAAAATCAGCAGTTTAAAAACTAGTTTTATGTAGTATCTTAAGATTATACAGTTCTGACGTTATCTTTATTAACCATAATGATCCTAGGGGAAACTTTTTTCTAAATAAAGATTATATCATTTAAATCCTTGTTTTATGTTAAGGGGAATTTGTGATTAGTGTTGATACTCTATTGTGGTTCTCTCTGATTTTCTCTAGGTTGAAGCACTTAAGTAGTTGATAAAATATCATTTTGTTCTTATTCTACTGCTTGTAGACAGTATTTTGGTTGACTTCAGGGCTGAATTATTTTCCCTGAAATAATTTTACAAAAAGGACCAGCAATTTGCCGATAACTTTGACTATAAATGACTGTACAGCTATAGTAACACATCGATTACATAACAGAGTAACAGGAATGAGAACATGGTACTTCTTATGTGATGTCTTAAAACAATTTCCCCGTTTTAGGAATTCATACTGCTGAAGATTAATTATAGTATTTTTAAGGTATGATTTTTAAAAAGAAAAAAGAGAACTGTTAGGTTGATTTGTTTCCTTTCCAACAGTCATGATAGCTTCAATTTCTGGAACTTAACTCCTTGAAGACAGCAACATTGCACTGGATAATATTTTGCTCATTTGTCTATAGGATGTTTGTTCAGTTGAGAAATTAAGACAGGTGTCATATGACATAGAGTGATTTGTTCTAAATGGCACAAAGACTGTTTCTGAGCCAGGACAGTATTAGTTCAAGGTCCTGTGAGAGTTGCTGCTTATTCTGATGCCTGCATACCATGGTCTAATGAAATCTGCACATTAGGGACTTTCCTGGGGCTTCATCCCCCCCCCAACATACATTATTAGTTTTGTGTAATAGGAAAGAGGAAATATGTAAAGGCACATACACCATTCTGAATTAGGGGCCAATTTTTTTCCTTGTGTTTATGATGAAAATGACTTTAGTTTATGTACAGTGTGCTTTAGTGTGTAAAGGGACACAACACACTAAGGTGTTGCGTGCTCAGCAAAACAGAAAATCTTTTCTTGAAGTGATTAGAATGAAAATACTATTTTACAGTTCTGGTGTCCCTGCATTGTGGGGAGCACATTAGTATATTGGTGTTTTTGTTAGAAACAGAAGTGAACTATATGGAGTTCACCCAAATCCTGCCCCCTCACCCCTTTTAAAACCAAACTGAGCAAGAGGACCAAATTGCTGTTTTATTCACAATTTGGCCTTACTGTGGTGGTGGTAGTCCTCTGCTCCCATTGTTTGTTTTGCTTTATGTTGGACACCAACAGAGATCAAAACTCCATTTAATGGACTTCTAGTTTGGCAATAGCCTGGCAAATGGGAAAACAAGAAACATAAACCAAATTTCTGCCACAATGCTTTTAATATTGAGACAGATTTTTATCTAACAGAACCAACAGAATGGAACATGAGAGCACCAGCAGCTCTGGGCTGTAAACACAGCTTCCCGATGACACATCCCTAGGGGGACAGATCAGACAGTTTCTATATTATTCAGCTTGTCATTCTGCTGGCACAGAACTGATTTTTGCCTCAGAAAATGTCTCTTTCCTGAAACTCCAGCTGTCCTTCATTCATAAAGCAGCGTTTTAATAAGGTGGTTGTTTACTAGGAAAACAATGTTAGTGTTAATAATGAATCACTAACAATATAGCATATTCCTTATCGTGGATGGTCTGCGCGCTGCCAAACAGCTGGAGGAAAAGTGAGGAAAAATGCAATCAAGCATTTAAACATCATAGCTGGATGTTTCCAAACATAAAGTGTCCAGATGTTTAGCATTGTGGAGGTAATGTGTTTGATTGCTTGCCTTTTTCATATTTTATCTGGATCCTTTGATGTTCTGTAGATAGAGTCAAGACTATTCTTCATTTTCAGTGTGTTGAGCAGTTTTTCTTGTCATGAATAGCAACTACAATGCTGAAGACTGGCAGAAGCCAAGACTGACAGGGATTGCTCGAAATGAGGGAGAAGAGGAAGAAATGAGACTCGGACTATGGTTAAATGGGTCCCTCTCCTGGCTGATGTGCGTGGAAGCATGTGCCTTTTAAAAGACAACGGCTGAATCAGTTTTCATGCTTCAGTTAAGGGGACAATTAGGAATTCAGAAGATGGATGGAGGGTCAGTTCCTCTTGTTTTCCTTGAGTCCCAGAGGCTGAATAACTAGGTCCTTCTTCAGGATTGCTACTTCCAAGGAAGAAAGCTAACTCTCTTTATGCCAGTGAGGATACTGGCTTCAAAGGAATGTGATCCAGCTGAACAGTAGTAGAGGTGTTCCCTCCCTTAGACGGATGCCTCTTCAGGCAAAATGACAAATCCAAAGTAAACAATATGAAGCACTTTCTCCTTTTAGGATCTCAGAGTACCCAACCCAAATCAATTCATGCTTCCTACTGCAAACTTCTCCGACATTGGGTTATTGGTACTTACAATTAGAGTCATTGCAGAATGCTCCACTAAATTAAAACCACTGCTAATTAATTATCTCATCAGAGGTGGCTCAGTTTCAGAACTGGATTCATAGATCCTGTTGCTAAAATAGATGCAACTCCCTCCTAAGAGTGAAAGCAAAAATAGTCATTTACTGACATGTCCCTGCAGGAATCAATAACATTACAGATCATGGAGGAGCCAAGAATAGCTGGGGCATATTAATAACTCAGTCTGCTCACTGATTTTATTCAAGATGACTAGTTAAAGTACACTGCACTGATGATGACTCCATGGCACGAGGAACAATGTCATCATTAACATGGGGACCGTTTAGCATTTAGAACATTTCACACATAAAGAGAACTTAACACAAGACTATTTATTGTGCTTTAGACAGACGGTTTAATGTTTCTTTAGCCTTCAGCCTATCAGGCCACCCATGGTTTTCTTCAGCCAAGGGCTTTTTAAAAATAAATGGTGTATAGCAATTTTCTAACAAGACTGACTGCAGCATGTTTCGCTAAATCTTTTTCCTACCGTTAACACTCCCTTACAGTGGTTTGTAGTTGACAAACCTCCCTGACTCCAGTTCCTCACATATAAGTAATTACTGACATAAAAGGAGATGAAGGGGCTGAAATTTCATCATTAATGGTTTCTTTGCTACAGAAAGCTATTTAGAAATGATTACTTTGGAAAACAGTTCTTCCCTGATTAGACACTGACTGACTCTGGAGAAGCTGTTCCCCCAGAATCTTTCAATTCAGGAAATGATACCCCAACATAGATGGATAACTGTGGGTAGCAAAATATGCATATAAAAGTTGGTTTAAAAATGGTAGAGAAGAGTAATGTATCCCTGTCTGAGGAATATGTAAATGTGTTTAAGAAGGGACACAGAGGCTGCAGATTCCCTGTTCCTACCATCAAAGTGTAAATCAAGTACAGTGGAAAAGCAAGCAGGATGCATTCTTACAGTGGAAACTTCTATAGGGATCTTAATGACTTCCTGCACTGCTCTGGTCCCTGTTCAGCTCCCCAGGCAAAATGGGGAGCTCTTCTGTGAACTCTTTTAGGATAACAACATGGCCCAAGACCCAGAGACTCTGCAGATTGGCCCGGATGGATGCTTATTTGCACATTCTTCTCTATGTAACCTCTCCCATAGGGTTCAGAAGAAGCAAGCTTAGACCTGGAGCTCAGAAAAGCGATTACACAGCACAGAGGGTTTAGAGATCAGATGTATTTAGGAGGGCAAGTGTCTCCTGTCTGCCTACTCAGGAGGGCATGAGAGTCTCGAAGTCTTGGGCCGTGCAGAGCCTCTGATTGGCTTTTTTCTCTTTGAGGAACAAAGATGTCTTGCTGGAGGCTCAGATTTCCCGCTGGCATATTATGCTGGGCCAGACTGGAATTCTTGCAAGTTCTGTGGCTGCAGCTGGTGCCCTGGTCTTGCACCAAAGCCATCAATTTCCACACCTCTGAGGAGGAAGCCTACAGCTCCGATATTGGTGTTCTGTCTGACGGTGTCCTGTGTAATTACCAGATCGAGATACCACACCAATTCCGCCTGATGAAGTTCAACAGCTCACTCTTTGGAGTGTGCGAGGGGGATGGGGAGCTGACCCTTGGGGACGCGGGCCTGGACCATGCGCCGCAATGTGGCCAAGCAACACAGTGCGTGCTGGCCTTTGACCTGATCAGTTTCCCACAGGAGCAGTTCTCGCTGGTGCACGTGGAAGTGGAGGTGAGAAACATCAATGACCACGCGCCACACTTCCCCCCGGCCCAGATTCACATGGAGGTGTGCGAGAGTGGGGCCGTGGGCACGCGCGTCTTCTTGGAGGTGCCTGTGGACGAAGACGTGAGGGCCAACTGGCTGCAGAGTGTGCGCCTGGCGGAGCCTCACAGCCTCTTCCGCGTGGAACTGCACACTCGCGCGGACGGTGCCCAGTGCGCTGACCTGGTGCTGCTCCAGGAGCTGGACCCCGAGGGCCAGGCCGCCTACAACCTGGAGCTGGTGGCCCAGCACAGGCGGCCGCTCGCCGCGCTCTGCCACGGCCGCCCTCAGCGTGCGAGTGCTGGACGCCAATGGCCACAGCCCGGCCTTCCCACAGGGCGCCGTGGCCGAAGTGGAGCTTGCGGAGGACGCTCCTGTAGGCTCGCTGCTGCTCGATCTGGACGTAGCCGACCCCGACGAGGGCCCCAACGGCGACGTGGTGTTCGCCTTTGGTGCCCACACTCCGCCTGAGGCGCACCGCCTCTTCCGTCTGGAGCCGCGCTCGTGCCGCCTCACCCTGGCAAGACCGGTGGACTACGAGCGCCAGGACACCTATGAGCAGGACGTGCGGGCCCAGGACCGCGGTCCAGGCCCGCAGGCCTCCACCTGCAAGGTCATCGTGCACATCCGCGATGTCAGTGACGGCGCTCCGGACATCACCATCACCCCGTTGGCCGCCCCGGGCGCACCTGTCGTCTCTCCCTTCGCCGCAGTCGCCGCCGCTTTCGGGGGTGCAGACACGACCTCGCAGACCCGGCCTGGGACGCCCAAGGCCAGCGCCGGTCTCTCTGGTGCCAGAGGGGGCGGCGCGCGAGAGCCTGGTGACCCTGGTCAGCACCTCGGACAGAGACTCGGGTGCCAAGGGGCAGGTGCGCTGCGCCCTCTAAGGGCACGAGCACTTCCGGCTGCAACTGGCCTACGCGGGCAGCTACCTGGTGGTGACTGCGGCGTCCTTGGACCGCGAGCGCATCGCGGAGTACAACCTGACGCTGGTGGCCGAGGACCGCGGCGCACCCCCGCTACGCACCGTGGGGCCCTACACTGTTTGCGTGAGTGACGAGAATGACAACGCACCACTCTTCACACGGCCGGTCTACGAGGTGTCGGTGCGAGAGAACAACCCTCCCGGCGCTTACTTGGTCACGGTGGCCGCCCGGGACCCCGACCTGGGCTGCAACGGGTAGGTCACCTACCGGTTGCTGGAGGCAGAAGTGGGTTGCGCCCTATGTCTCAGTGGACCCCACCACTGGGGAGCTGCGCGCATGATGGTGCTTTGACCGCGGTGAACTGACTGAGCTGCCGCTAGGGCTGGAAGCACTCGACGGCGGCTCTCCACCGCCCCGGGGCCGGGCCGTGGTGTGGCTGCATGTGGAGGACCAGAACGACCACGTACCTGGACTAGTCACACTACCGCTTTTCAGTGGCTCAGCCCAGCCGCCTCTGCCCCAGGGCACGCCCCTGGGCTACCTGGTGATTCGACTGCAGACGAAGGCCCTAACGCCGAGCTAACCTGCACACTTCTCCGCAGCGACTGCGGCCTCAGGGTGCTAGAGCTGCGCCCCGCGACGGGTGAGCTGTCTCTTCAGCGCCGGTTGTCCCCACAGCTCACCGGCGAGCCTCGTGGTGCTGGACTGAGGCCCACCGCCCTGTTCTGCACCACCACTTCGCTCCTAGCGCCGACGGACTCGGCGCCACCTGGCGGAAAAGTGGTGCTGGTGCCGCCGCCGCCGCCGCCGCCACCGCCGCCACCTCGGTCGCTGCCAAAGGAGTGAACAGAGGGACCCTCCTGGTGGCGTATAGTGCAGGGAGCAGGGTGGCTGCCTGGCTTCCCCGTCGTGTTGATGGTTTTTTTGGCCAGTGGCTGTGATCTTATGCTGGTGGCCATTGCCACCGTGACTTGTTCCAGCTAAGACGAGGATAGGACTCGAAGGAAGAAGCTTTGTGAGCCTAGCGGGAGCAGGTCCCACACGGTGAGTGGCCGGCCCGCCCAAGTCTCAGAGCGGTGGGGGCTGCCTCTTAGGACCTCTAGCTGAGGTTCTTCCCGAAGACACAGACCCTTTCCATTTATGCAGAGGCCCAGGAGGCTAAGGCTGCGGAGACTTCCCAGTCCGGGAGAGCAGGGTGTTCTTGTTGTGCTCCTTGCTTGGGGAGAGGAGCGGGATCCTGTGGGCCCACCTAGACCACGCAAGCAGGTTTAGTATCATTGTTAACATTTAGTAGATTTTCATGCCGAGAGTGCTATGAAAACTCAGCAGCTGCTAAGGTTGGGACTTCAAAGGACTAGTTTTTCAGGACTTTTAAATTTTTTGTTTGAGAAGAAAATTTCTTCAGAGATGAAGGCAGAAGGAGGTATGATGGTCATTTGTTCATAGAGGCCCACGTCTGTCTCTGCTGGTCTCACCCCTGGTAACTTACTTGTGGGTCTGGTTAGAACATCTTGGTCCATCATGGTTTAAATGCTGTCTTCCTGAAGCACTCCCCAGGAGGGATGTTGTGCCTGCTCCATCAGTTTTGATATCTGAGTGTCAAATACTAACTGCTACTCTCACACATCTTTTTTTTTAAATTTAATTTTATTTTTTCAGTGTTCCAAGAGTCATTGTTTATGTACCACTCCCCGTGCTCCATGCAATACGTGCCCTCCTTAATACCCATTACCAGGCTCACCCAACCCCCCACTCCCCTCCCTTCCAAACCCCTGTTTCTTTCTCAGAGTACACAGTCTCTCATGGTTCGTCTCCCCCTCCAATTTCCCCCAACTCACTTTTCCTTCCCTTCTCCCAATGTCCTCGGTGACATTCCTTATGCTTCACAAGCAAGTGAAACCATATGATAATTGACGCTGTCTGCTTGACTTATTTCACTCAGGATAATCTCCTCTAGTCCTGTCCATGTTGATATGAAAGTTGGATATTCATCCTTTCTGATGGAGGCATAATACTCTATTGAATATATGGACCACATCTTCTTTATCCATTCATCTGTTGAAGGGCATCTTGGTTCTTTCCACTGTGGCCATTGCTGCTATGAACATTGGGGTACAGATGGCCCTTCTTTTCACTACATTTGTATCTCTGGGGTAAATACCCAGTAGTGCGGTTGCAGGGCCATAAGGTAGCTCTATTTTTAATTTCTTAAGGAATCTCCACACTGTTCTCCAAACTGGCTGCACCAACTTGCATTCCCACCAACAGTGTAAGAGGGTTCCCTTTTCTCCACATCCTCTCCAACACTTGTTGTTTACTGTCTTGTTAATTTTGGCCATTCTGATTGGTGTAAGGTGGTATCTCAATGTGGTTTTGATTTGAATCTCCCTGAAGGCTAATGATAATGAACATTTTTCATGTGTCTGTTAGCCATTTGTATGTCTTCTTTGGAGAAGTGTCTGTTCATGTCTTCTGCCCATTTTTTGACATGATTATCTGTTTTGTGTGTGTTGAGTTTGAGGGGTTTTTTATAGATCTTTCACCCTTCTTTTTAAATAGGATTCAGGCTCAGGTCCTCTCTATCCCCCATCTCTATGTGTAGAGAGGATAAATCTACAAGTTTAAGGTAATTCAGAGTATGTATCATTCTCTCTGAGCAGTGTGTTTGATGTTTTGTACATTTTTATGGACAACAGAGTGAGTCTATCCTTTTTATTTCCAGGACACATTCAAATCCAGATGAATTTCATGTGAAAGTTAACAGAAGAGGAGACAATGAGTTGAGTGACAGAATTTCTGACATCAGTGGAGAGGGAGCTTTAAGAAAGCATCTTTGCAGTGACTGCAAAGCCAGAGGGTAAGTTTAGAGCTGCCACTTTGAAGCTCTTGCTCACAAAGTCATCATAATTCTATATGCCTAAATGAATTTTAAAAAACTAAACAAGTGATCCCAAATGGACATTCACAGAGGAGAGTATGCTGAGTGCTGCTGAACAGAGCTAACAGATTTTTGGGATTACTTCTTATTTAGCTGGTTCTGTGTATTTTAAATACTTTACACTTACTGACTTATTTATTCCCCATAAGAAATCCAAGGAGGCAGGAGACCGAGGCACAGAATTTAAATAATTTACCGAGGTATTGGAGTTAAGATCTTAGCCTGATAATTCCAGCTGTAGATTTCCTCCTCTTAATCACCTATGAAGCTGCCTCTATTAATGCGAAAAGATTAAAACACTAAAAAATCAAAATATGGTGGTTAATAATACCAAAATAATTTTGTACCACAAGCACTAAGGTGAAATTCCCATACTTGGGGATTTTGGAAGTGGATAGCATCTAAGTAGGTAAGTTTTTTATAGGCTAGGATGCAGTATGCTGGGAGCACGTGAATGTGTGGTTTCGTTCTGCTGTCTTTGTGTCGAGAATCTTGTACCCACACAACATCATGCTATTCAACTTAGCCTCCTGTCACGTTTGAGAGTTTTGTTTTAGGTCAAACCTTAGTAACGGTATCTCGTTCTATGGGGACAATCAGTTATGGACTTCGTGTTCGTTTTCATGAAAGTGGGCACTAGATATTTGGTCCCTCAAAGAAGATACCTTACTCTCCAAGATGAGTGCTAATGCTATGTCCTAGTGATTCAGATATATTTTCACATTATGGATATTTTTGTCCAATCTGTGTTTAGTTTCTTCAACATTTTTTTTAATAAGATGACTTCTAGAAGCATCTGCATCCTGGTCCCTTTCTGAATATTCCCTAGTTTGTAAATATCTTTCCTAAAATTAGACTCTTAGAGTTGGATACAGCACTGCAGAACTTGCCTGTCTCCTGAGTTCCAAACTAATATTTCCAGTTGCCTACTCAACATCTCCATTTGGGTGTCTAATAGACATGGTACGTGTTCAAAACTGAACTCTTGATTTCTATTCTACAAACCTGTTCTTTCTATAATGTTTGTATCTCAGTAATGACAATTCGATTCAGGTAGTTGCTGCCATGGCCAAATCCCTGGGCCATTCTTGGTTTGTGTCTTCCCACACTCAGTTCCCAATCCATTAGCAAATCTGATGGGATTTACTTTGAAAATATATTCCCAATCAGTGTTCTTCTCACTACCATCTTTGCTGCTGTCCTCTCCCAGGCGCTATTAGCTCTTGCCTACATAACTCCAGACTGGACTCTGCTTCCATACTTGCCCTCCTGCAGTCTGTTTTCCAGATCAGGTCACATAATTCAACTCTCTAAAGAGTTCTCACTTAAAATGAAATCCAAAAATCCTCATCATGGTGTCCCAATTACTACTGCTCTGTGTAACAAAATGTGACTCAAAATGTAGCAGTTTGTAACAACTGTTTTATTATGCTATGGATCCTGTGGGTCATTTTGGACATGACACAGCAGGGAATGCCTTGTTTCTGCTCCAGAGTGTTTGAGGCCTTAGCTGAGAAGACATAATGGTTGGGGGCTGGAATCATCTGGAAGGCTTGGACACATGTTTCGCTTGTGAATTAGGATTATTTGAAGTCTAGGATTGCTCACTAGGGGGTGGGAAGTGGAGGTTATGTGTGCCCTTTGTAGGTATGTCAGACTTAGGAAAGTCATGTGGGGGGCTCAAGGTTGCAGGCATCAGTGTTCCACTGAATAAGACAGAAAGCATATCATCTTTTATGATCCAGTCTCAGAAATGATATAGTCACTCATGTTCTACTGGTCTGAGCAGTCTTTTTTTAAAGATTTTATTTATTTATTTGACACAGAGAGAGAGATCACAAGTAAGTAGAGAGGCAGGCAAAGAAAGAGGGGGAAGCAGGCTCCCCGCTGAGCAGAGAGCCCAATGCAGGGCTCCATCCCAGGACCCCGAGATTGTGACCTGAGCTGAAGGCAGAGGCTTAACACACTGAGCTACCCAGGCCCCCCAGTAGGGGTAAGGGGTAGCCTACCCACATTCGAAGTGAGGGGATGGAAGACACTTCCCCTCCATTGAAAAATTATTACTTTTTTTTAAATTTTATTTATTAATTTTGACAGAGAGAGATCACAAGTAGGCAGAGAGGCAGGCAAAGAGAGTGAGAGGGAAGCAGGCTCCCTTCAGTGCAGAGAGCCCGACGTGGGACTCGATCCCAGGACCCTGAGATCATGACCTGAGCCGAAGGCAGCGGCTTAAACCACTGAGGCACCCAGGCGCCCAATTATTAGAGACTTTTGAGGCCATGTTTGTAAATAAGCCACACATGGCCCACAAAGTCCTATATTATCTGGCCCCTTGTTGCTTCTCCCAGATGACTTCTTATTACTCTTCCTCTTGATAATTTAGAAACTGAGTTAAGACAAGAATAAGCTGGTCATTCTCTAAACAGAGTATAAACAGTAAGAGTCCCAGGAATTTTTCTTTTTTGGAAAAGGATAATTTAACATTAAATGATCCAAAAAGATAAATTTACTGCAAAATCTTCAAGTTTTGAGATGACACTAAAATCTTATAGAAAGTAACACAGCACAATGAACTTCTAAAAAACAGCAGGACATGGGACACCTGGGTGCTCAGGGGGTTAAAGCCTCTGCCTTCGGCTCAGGTCATGATCTCAGGGTCCTGGGATCAAGCCCCGCATGGGGCTCTCTGCTCGGCAGGGAGCCTGATTTCCCCTCTCTCTCCGCCTGCCTCTCTGCTTACTTGTGATCTCTGTTTGTCAAATAAATAAAATCTTTAAAAAAAAAAAAAACAGCAGGACAATTTTACCCTAATCTAAAACACAATATGATCCTAAGAAGTAGTCATACAGTTGTGATGTATAAGCTGGCTGGACTACACCTCTCATTTATTCATTTATTCAGTCATTCATTTTTTTCGTACATATTTGATGTTTGGTGATTGAACAGGGAACAGGGAACAAATGATAAATGTGTAAAGTAATGTCAGGCAGTGATAAATGATATGAAGGAAAATGAAGCACGGTAGAGAGTAACAGCTGGGGGGAACAGCTTGAGGTATGGGTATGGAAGATATCTTTGAGAGGGCAGACATTTGAACAAAGGCATAAATGAAGGCAGAAGCAGACAATATGGATATCTTGAGAAAAAGCATACCAAGCAGAGAGAACAGCACCACAAATATTAACTCAGCTTGATCCTCCCAATAATGCTATGAAGTAGGTACTATCTTCTAACTATGTTTCACAGAAGGGGAAACTGAAGCAAGAGTTGTTAAGAGGGTTTTGCTCAAGACCACCCAGCTGCAGGGGCAGAGCTGGGTTTTCAATTCCAGAAGTCTGGCTCCAGAGTTCATGCTTTTAATGTTCTGATGTAGTACATTTTCAGTGGGGTTTTAAACACTTATTTTATGGGTCTTCTAAAGGTTTAGGACCGATTTACATTCCTAAGTATGTTTCTGTCTTTGACTTTAAATGAGATGTTCTGATTTATGGTTTAGTTTATGCTCCAGCTCTCTGCTGCATTTTCTTGTAAAACTTTTAGTGGAGTTATTGAAAGGATGACACATGGGCGATGGCAAGATAATTGAATTAGATGTTGATAGCTGGAGTTAAGAAGTTTAGTGAAGTTATTTTAGTATTTCTTATCTCACTTTTAATAGTTAACACAGAGAATAAATGGATTAATAAACACACTGATATTCTTCTAAACCTTCATTTTATTCATTTATTTACTTTCCTTCCAAGTTTTTATTTAAATTCCAGTTCATTAACATACAATGTAATATTAGTTTCACATGTAGGATTTAGTGATCTGTCAATTAACATACAATACCCAAGGCTCATCACAAGTGCCTTCCTTAATGCCCATCACCTGTTTAACCCATCCCCCTGCCCACCTCCCCTCCAGCAACCCTCAACTTGTTCTCTATAGAGTCTGCTTTATGGTTTGCCTCTCTCTCTTTCCCCGTGTGTTTATCTGTTTTGCTCCTTAAATTCTATATATGAGTAAAGTCATATGGCATTTGTCTTTCTCTGAGTAACTTATTTTGTTTAGCATAATACTCTCTAGCTCCATCCATATCATGCAAATGGCAAGATCTTATTCTTTTACACTGGCTGAGTAATAGTCCATTATATACATAGGTCACATCTTCTTTATCCATTAATCAGTCGATGGACATTTGGGCTGTTTCCGTAATTTGGGAATTGTTGATAATGCTGCTATAAACATCAGGGTGCATGTATCCCCTTGAATCAGTATGTTTGTATCCCTTGGGTAAATACCCAGTAGTACAATTGCTGGATTGTAGGGTGGTTCTATTTTTAACTTTTTGAGGAACCTCCATACTGTTCTCCAGAGTGACCACACTAGTTTCCATTCCCACCAATGGTGCAAGATGGTTCCCATTTCTCTGCATTCTTACCAACATCTGTTGAGAAGTCTCATTTTAGGTTGTAATTTTTGCCTTTCCTCTCACCAAATCTATATCAGAGATTCCAGCAAATTATTTAATTTAGTTGCTTGAATTTTATTACCATTTCATTTCATCAGTGTACCAGCAGATGGAGGTACAAGTCATTGGCAGAAAATCCAAAGGAAGAAAAATAAAACAAAAAAATAAACAGCTAAAAGACTAGTCCCTGAACAACTGAATGTTGTTTGCATTTTTAAGTATATTGCCACATAGCATTCCGACTTTTTAAATATTTTACACTCTTCCATTTTATTTCCAAGTTCTTCAGATCATTCAGAATGAAGAGCACTTAAGAATCCTGAAAGATTAATCAAGGCATCACAAATAGCAAGACTCTTTCATCACATCATGAAAATAGGCACAGGATTGCACTTTCTTCAAGTATCCTTTACCCTCACCATTCCCAGCTGAGAAATATGAATTTCCAACTAGTACACTCAGAACTCAAAGGATGTTATTTTCAAGTCTGTGAATCCCAAAGTGAAAGGCTGCCAAGTGTATATGACAGAGTTCAAAACTGCAGGCCAGCAATGTCACCTGCCCCCCTTCTCAGACAGAATGATGAATTAAATCATCTTTCAGTGGATGGATCACCTTCACATACTTCAGAAATAGCCACTTCATTCTGAAATGCTGCAGCTCATATGGACAGTTGTATTTGGGGAATAGACACACTTATGTTTCTTTGAAGTATTTATAAGCCAAGTTGCATACAGGAGCCTCCTAGTTTTGATGGGCATTTCCTTAAATTATGTCAATGGTCAATGTCAGAACACATGATGATTTTACATAATCCAGGACATTTTACCAAAAAAATCTTAGATGTAGCCTTTATTGCCCAAGAATAATAAATGAACCTCTATTTTATATTCTAGGATCGTTTGTGAATTTAAATGAGATATTTGATTTAGCTGTACATTGATGTTTGGCTGTTTGTAATTCTACCGGGAATGCAATTTAACTTTGAGTAACTTTACTGCATTAAGAATCAGGACCCCAACTGGGGGCTCCTGGGTGGCTCAGTCAGTAAAGCATCCAACTCTTGATTTTTAGCTCAGGGTGTAATCTCAGGATTGATTGATTTATTTGTTTATTTGAGAGAGAGAGAGAGAGATAGAGAGCGCGCATGCGTAGGAGGGAGAGGCCAGGACACTGGGATCATGACCTGGGCTGAAAGCAGAGGTTTAACAGGCTGAGTCACCC
Source organism: Meles meles (assembly GCF_922984935.1). Classification (NCBI taxonomy): domain Eukaryota; kingdom Metazoa; phylum Chordata; class Mammalia; order Carnivora; family Mustelidae; genus Meles; species Meles meles. Next base: position 33,108,744 of record NC_060079.1, read on the forward strand.
CCGTACCCCTCAACCCATTCATAATAGTAACTCATTCAGGGGTGGAGGGGCAGGGAGCAGCAGTGGGAAGAGCTAGAGAGTCTTAAGGCCTCAGCCCCCTGGACTATCATTCCCAGCAGAGCTCCACTCCAGCCCTGAACAAGAGGGTAGGTAGAAACTGGGGTAGAAGATCAGGGGCAAAGGAAGGATTGGACCCAAACTGCAGTGACTCACAGGCTCTGTGTGCAGTTGGACCTCATCTGTGGCTGACCAGATTCTAGGGCCAGATAAGTTGGGTGATTGGATGAAAGCAACTGGACTGTGTCTTCTTCTCTCTGAGATTAGCTCAGACTGTGGGAAGAATTGAGTCTTCAAGTGCAGGACACTAATGTCTCCCCAACTAGAAGCATCTTGTCTTATCAAGGTCCAATGGACAAGAACTGTCTTCCCAACACAAGAGCCACTAGCCACATGTGGCTGTTTACATTTAAATGAATTCATATTAAATACAACGAGAAATTCAGTTCCTTGATCACATTAGCCACATCTCAGCTGCTCGGTAGCCACGCATGGCTAGTGGCTACAGTATTGGACAGAGCAGCTATAAAACATTCCACCATCACCATTCTAGGGAACAGCCCTGATCTGGAAGAAGGGGCAGGCCAGAGGACCACCTCCATGGGCTGGGGCTGTTGAGGGCAGTCCGTGACCCGCCCTCCTTGCTCAGCATATATACAGCGGACTGTGTGTTCTCCTTTCTCTGCACTCTACATTTCCCTGGTCAAAGACAGTTAGTCTTTTATTGGTTCATATAAGTATTTCAAAATGGATTGACATATTGTATTATGTGATATAAAATATTTGAAAAATGTCTCAAGACAAGAATTCTCAATGGTACAAACTTTTCTGCATGCCTGGGTTATTTCTGAAGACTCTTCTGCTATTCTAGCTAGCACCTCAAATTTATTGCCCTTATATTCAGTCCTATAACCTTAGAGATTTTGCAGCAATATTCATGATAAAATCAACCCACTCTTACTCCTGAGCTCTCTCAAGAAATAATGATGGCAGTTTTTAAGACCAGTAATTCATTCTTTGGCTATGTTCAGGCAAGAAGCTAATAAGTACTTTAAACTCCTTTGGTCACTATCCTCCAATAGAAAATCACTGCTGTGGAAACTGGTTTCTAGGTCCAGTGGTCTCTTCAGAGTCAGAATGCTTTTCCAAGCATTGTCTTCCCAGAATGGGTGGTCTAGGCCCCAGAGAGACTGCAGCAAACAAGAACGTGCCCAGCTTTACATGAGACATGCCTTAAAAATAAAATATACACCTGTCTTTTGGGCTATGTTGAATAATATTTCAACTCCATTAGAGTAATTTGTTATGTAAGTGAATTCTGTGGGAAATGTTTTTTATAGAAACCAAGAATCTAGGATTTTCCCTCAAGTTTCTAAACCTAGATGTATTTGTTTTTCTTAAGACCAGGTTCACATGTTTTTGTAATGGTCGCTTCTACCTTAATTATGATTCCTCAAGCAACTTATAACTCTGGAATCCTGCCTGTTGATGACTGCATTCTCAGGGAGAAATAATAACTGGTAACATTTACCAAACACATACTGCAAACAAGGCTCCTTGGTAAACACTTTACGTGAGTTACTGTCTTTATACCTCCTAACCATCCTAGGAAGTTATGTTATCATCCCCATTCCACAGATGAAGAAATGGAGGTTTAGAGAGGATAATTTGTCTGAGGTCCTAGAATAAGTGAAAGAATTGTAATATAACATTAAAATACCTAAATTTTAGGTTGAAAGCTGGAGAAATTGTATATGTCTATGTTCATGGGACCACCACCCCAATCAAAGTCTAGAACATTTCCAGCTCCCCAGAAGACTCCTTTGTGCACCTGCCCAGGCTATAACACTTCTCAGAGTAACCACTACTGAAGTCTCTTTTGCCATCTGTTCCTTTTCCTCATCCCTGAACTTAATATAAATAGAATCATACCGTATATCCTCATTGGTGCCTAACTCAACATTATGTCTATGAGCTTCCGTTAAACACAGCCATGCTTCATGGACCAGTAGTTGGTTCCTTCTCAGGGCTCTATAGTATTTCATTTATGAACTTGCCACAATTTTTTTTGTTTATGAACTTGCTGCTTACTCCAAGTTTTTAGCTTTTGTGAACGGTGAATTAGTTTACACATTCTTTGGTAGACGTGAACACTTATTTCAATAGAAAGAAGGCCTTATAACCAGGGTTAAAGGGTGATGGATCTAGGATTTGAACCCTAGGATTTCTGAGTCCACTGGTCCCCATTGTGCAACTCCTACTACCTCATTAACAGCTAACCTTGACCAAGAACTCTCTATGTGCCAGATACTCTGATGAAGCTCTATTTTTCTAAGCAGCCTCTTGATCAATTGAGAACTTTCTATAAGCTTAACTAATAACAGCAGGGGAAGTTTTATATTTGCTCAACAAATAAGACAGTCTTTTAAATTATCATTAAATAGCTGATGTATTACCATGTACGTGGAATGCTTAGCTTCTTTTTGAAAAGACCATAATAATATCTGTCTTTGACAGACTTCTTTTGCTCATTGAAACGCATACAGTAGGAGTAGAGTTAGCAATTGATTGTTCATTTGCTTGTATACTATAATTAGCTAAGGAAGAAACAAATCAATTTAAAACCAATTTCCATAGTCTGCACATGCACGGGAATTGATTACAGACTCGAATTTGCTGAATAAAAAGTGAAGCTAGCTAACCTCAATTTGTTTTCATCGAGTAAATGTCAGCTATTGATTTCCATGGCTTACGACTGGTGAGGCCCTACGTCTGTCATTTGTCAAAGGTAGCACTGCACAATCGCTGTGCAGTTTAATTAGGTGTGGGATAGTCATTTCACTCGCATGAGGAAGATGAAATACTTAGCCATAGTGGAGGAGAGACCTCAGCCAGCTGCCTGTTCTCTCAATCTCTCTCAGAGCTTACTTATCTTAATTTAATGTCCATTGATCCTTATTGTTGGATGTGGTACAGAGGAGCCCTTTTGTAATAGGATGCTGGAAGGTTGGGCGGAAACTGTCTTTACAGCTTAACCGAATTCTCTCAAGCTTTCTCAAACTCTTGACAGCGCAGCATCACATTTTAGGGGAGTGGCTTGGCTGGTTCTAGAACAGGCTTCCACAGTGTTTTGGTTTTCAAAAGTAAACCATGCTGTCTTGGTTGCACAGGATTCATGTACATTTTAATAAGTTGTGATGCCTTCTGACCTGGCATAACACAAGATGTATAATCTTGCATTCGACTTGAATCCAACTGTTCATTTAAAACATGGCCTGACATAACAGCCAAAATAATGTCTTAATACCATAATCTCTTTGTTTTTTGTTTCCTCACCTATGGTGGAGATATCAGCACCTACTTCATAGGGATTTGGAGATAACTAAGTGATATAGTACATATAAAATGCTTAGAGCAATGCTTTGCACAGAGAAATCACTTAATAAATGTATTTTTTCTTACCATCAGAAACATTTCTTATTTTCCGGTGCCTTGTTTAAAGTGATGTATTTTGTTATTATAAATATTCCTGAATGTTTCTCTTTTTTTCTTTTAGCTTGACTTGATCAGTATTTTTTTCCATCTTTTTTTGGTTGGCCATGATTTTTTAAGCTAACTTTTCAAATAGGTGAGCAATAATAGTTAAAGTCTCCTAGGGATTATAGTTATAGTATTTTTGACAGTGGTATGAGCATCTGATTTAAAAAAGAAGACCCTTCTTTTAGAGACATTTTTTACAGTAGTTCTTGTAAAGTTGGACCATTTGGTCATTTTGTCTTGTGGCTATATTTTCATCCAGCAGTGAACTTGACAGTTACGTGAGGATATTTAAATGGAAATGTGGGAGTCTGTTAATAATAAATGCACTGGTTCTTTAGTGTAAGAATTCTTGGGAAAACTCACAAAAACTTAGTTTCCCACTTCTACCTGCTTTGGTGAATGTTAATCTGCCACTTAATCGAGCCTGAGACCACCTGCTCTGCTCCCGGTATGTTACCATCAGCCCATGCTGCTGTTGTAATATCCCACAAGTGGTATGAAGTAATAAAATGGTAATTGATCAGCTTCTAGCTCAGGCGACTGTAGCTGGAGAAATGATTGATAGGCATTTCTAAATAATGGGAAAGAGCCTTCTAAAAAGGACACAATCTGAAATGTATTTTCTTCCCAGCCTGAAGCCAGAAAAACCAATAGGACATCTCCCACTTAAGGACCAGAAGGCATTCACATTCATAAATATTTTGGTATTGTTTTTAATAAAAGCATATGCTCTACTGCATGCTTACTTTTTGGTTCTATCTCCTGCCACCTTTCCGCCTGCGTTCCCTACCCCAGTGCCAATGGCCTGACTCCCTGAAATGAAGAAGGGATATCCACATAGACTATAAGCCCAAGCCCTGATCTCAGGCTGTCCTACCTCTCTGATAACCCTGAGGTCAGAATGCACCTGAGGGTCATTAGAGAGTTGGACCCCTAAAATATGCCAGATACCTACTCACCTGAGTCCTTTTCCACAAGCAGCCTTCCTCCTTCTGCCTATGAACTGGTTTTCTATGTAGGTCTGTTTTCAGGGAGAAAATGAACTGGATAGAATAGAAGCATGCATTCTGTTCCTGTGCAATTTAGAATTTTCATTGTAAATTACTTAAATTGGGATTTTTTAAAAAATCATGGTAAGTGTGCTCTTTAATCCCCATCCTCTAGTTCCCCCATCCCCCATCCTCCACCCTCTGGTGACCATCAGTTTGTTCTCTATAGTTAAGAGTATATTTCTTGGTTTGTCTCTCTTTCTTTTTTCCTTTGCTCATTTGTTTCTTAAATTCTATATATGAGTGAGATCATATGGTATTTGTCTTTCTCTGATTGACGTATTTCACTTAGCATAATACATTCTAGCTCTATCCAGGTTGTTGCAAATGACAAGATTTTATTCTCTTTATGGCTGAATAATATTCCTGTGTGTGTGTGTGTGTGTGTGTGTGTGTGTGTGTGTATCACACTTTCTTTAGCCATTCTTCTACTGATGGATAGCTGGGCAGCTTCCATAAGTTAACTATTATATATAATGCTCCAATAAACATAGGGGTGCATATGCCTTTTTGAATTAGTGTTTTCGTATTCTTTATGTAAATACCCAGTAGTGGAATTACTGGATTGTATAGTAATTCTATTGTTAATTTTTTGAGGAACTTCTATGCTGTTTTCCAAGTGGCTCCACCGGTTTGCATTCCCACCAACCATGCACAAGGGTTCCTTTTTGTCTACATCCACACCAACACATGCTGATTCTTGTATTTTTTGATTTTAGCCCTCCTCATATGGTGAGGTGGTATCTCATTTTGGATTTGATTTACATTTCCCTGATGATGAGTGATGTTGAGCATCTTTGCATGTGTCTGTTGGCCATCTGTTGGTCATGTCTTCTTTGGAGAAATGTCTGTTTATGTCTTCTGCCCATTTTTTAGTTGGATTATTCACTTTTTGGGTGTTAAGTTGTACCAGTCATTTATATATTTTGGATACTAATGCTTTATTGGATGTCATTTGCAAATATTTTCTCCCATTCAGTACATTGCCTTTTAGATTTGTTGACTCTTTCCTTAGCTTCACAGAAACTCTATTTTGAGGCAGTCCCCATACAATATTTTTGCTTTTATTTCCCTTGCTTCAGGAGACATACATAGAAAAATGTTGCTGTGGACGACATCAGAGACTCTAATGCCTGTACTCTCTTTCAGGATTTTTATTTATTTACTTTTACTTCTATTTAGGTCTTGAACCCACTTTCACTTTAGTTCTGTGTATGGTGAAAGAAAGTGGTCCAGTTTCATTCTTTTGTATGTGGCTGTCCAGTTTTTCCAACGTCATTTATTGAAGGGAGGGATTTTGGATTTATATATCGCTACCAGGAAGTTGGTTGAAATGATCCTGCTATTCAGGAAAAGATCTTTTTTCAGGGTGTTAAAAATATCAGGGATCTGAGTCTGCCTAGCTGAGGACTGGCCCCTGTAATATAATAGATTGACAAAGACTATGGACACAAGTCCCTGAGGTCTCCTAGGGGACAGCCTTCTAGTCCGCCCTGCCCCTGACCCCTGCCAGGTTACACAACACCACGATTCCTGCACTGGAAAGGCCCAGAGCATTTCCTCATTAAATGCTGGCATCAGGCATGATGATGTCATTATAACTAATGTCAGTCCAACTCTTCATGAACTACAATTTTGCAAAGCAGGTAGCATTATTATGTCTCGTGTACACATAAGAAAAGCAAGGTTAAATTTCTTAGGCAAGTCACAGAATAGTTAGCGATGAAGCTTCCGTGCCAGACTGGGTTCAGTGCGTGTTACTCCCTGCCTTACTGGCCTTCCTCTAGTTTGTTAGTTCTTCATTTGATTGGGTCTACGGGTCTAGAAATCAAAGTACTTAAAAACCCATTTGGTAATTTCTTTGCTTGAGTCACCAGGAACATATGAACAATCTAAATTCATGTTCAACCACTCAAAAACGTGCTCTGTTCTCTGGCTGAGCGTCCCTCATCCATCATGCATGTTTCTACTAGACATGGCAGGTCTTGCACAAAGGGGAGCTTTTCTTCTGCTCTCAGTGGCGCTTCCTTTGAGGCATGCTACTGTTCAGGGCCCTGTTGAGATTTTGATTAAAAAGGACAGATATTGTGCAACTTCCATTAATGTTCTATTTCTCCCGTAGCAAAATGTAGGTTCTTGCAACTTTCTCAGGGGAATTTAATTTTCCATGTCTGTTGGCAAATTCAATTTTGAGTTTTACATGAAACACTGGAAACAGTTAGTGGCCTGGTCAGGAGTTGTGCTTGTAATTCAGTGATTCGTGGAGGTGACTTTAACCCTTTTGCAACCTGTTCTCCTCTTCTGGCTGTTCACATTCTTTTTTTTTTAAATTTTAAAATTTTATTTTATTTTCATTCAATTAGTCAACATATTGGCTAATGATGTATTCATCATTAGTTTCAGCTGTAGAGTTTACTTATTCATCAGGAAAACTAGCTTGCTAATGTAAAAATATAAAATTGGGGGGAGGTGGGATTGGGAGAGGGGGAGCGGGCTATGGACATTGGGGAGGGGAGGCGAACCATAAGAGACTATGGACTCTGAAAAACAACCTGAGGGTTTTGAAGGGTCAGGGGTGGGAGGTTGGGGGAACAGGTGGTGGGTGATGGGGAGGGCACGTTTTGCATGGAGCACTGGGTGTCGTGCAAAAAGAATGAATACTGTTACGCTGAAAAAAAAATAAATAAATAAATAAAAATATAAAATTTATTTTTATATTTTTAAAAATTTATAAAATATAAATAAAAATATAAAATATATTTTTAAAAAATATAAAGCACCTGCGGTGCCTGGGTGGCTCAGTGGGTTAAGCCTCTGCCTTCAGCTCAGGTCATGATCTCAGGGTCCTGGGATCGAGTCCCACATCAGGCTCTCTGCTCGGTGGGAAGCCTTTTTCCCCCCTCTCTCTCTGCCTGCTTTCCTCTCTGCCTACTTGTGATCTCTCTCTCTCTCTCTCTGTCAAATAAATAAATAAAAAAGTATCTTTAGAAAAAAATATAAAGCACCTAAAGTGTTCAGCATTTCCTTGCCCTCCTTCCTCTGGTTATAACAATGCCATCTGACTTATTTTTTATAATGTTCCCTAAAGGTAACAAAACCTTCTGGAAGCAAAGAAACTATGAAAATGTATTTCGAAAATGCTCAGCACACAATAACTTATGTTAAGATAGTGTATTATATACCTGAGCGGCTTTATAATATGATACTGTATCCATATCTATCTATCTATCTATCACCTATCTGTCTATACATCTATGTCTATCTATATCTTATTGACCCAGTCTTCCACTAGCTCAATGTATATATAATTTACATTCATTTATATTCTGGGATTTTTTTCAGTTTTGTGGATTGTCTGAATCTCTTCCTCACCACACAACGCCCTTTCTTTGCCACATGAATGTAGTTCACATGTTTCTCCTCGTTAACACTTTTCTGGTATTGCAAAAACTTAGATGTAAGTTCACTTTTGTGGAGAAGACCTTGTCTGAAGGCCTGCAGAGTTTGTGTTAGGAGTTTATTGGATGTGCTTGAATTTGGATGGGATGAACGTGACCCAGAAACTGTGAGATCTTGCACAAGGAGATGTGACTTTGGGAGGTGAATGCCAGTGTGTGGGCCAAGCTCAGGCTTGATGCTTTATGTTCCTTATCTCAAATCCTTGAAGATATCTGAAAGGAGACATTATTCCCCATTTAAGACAGGAAACATACTCAGTGAAGGTGAGTGATTTACCCTAGGATACAAGTTATAAAAAGGTCAATTGGGATTTTAATCCATGTATATTTGGTTGGAAAGCCCAGATGTTTTTCACTACAACTTTCTGCCTTTTTGATAAAGCCAATAGCCATACTCGTTGGATCTGGTAGTGTTTCCAACATATATCAATAAACACAGTAGCGAATGTACCACACACCATTAAACAAAGTGCTTCACACATATATCACTGAACACAGTTATGATCAACTGTGAGCCGCTAACCACAGTTTCTTACATAAATATTATTAAATGCAGTATGCCCCCCGTGACTAAAGGTCTCTTCTTGGATCATGGCCAGTTATGTTTCAAATGGTCAGATAAAAAAAACAAAACAAAACAAAACAAAACAAAAAAACAAAACAAAACTCAGCAACAGAAAAGAAACCTTCTATGTGAGTAGGCTCCTGGCAAGCTGGATGCGATTCATTTTAAGATTTACTTCTCTCCTCTTAGAGGATTTTGGTTATCTGATGGATATGCAAGCTGTTCATTCTTCTAGATAACCCTAAAAAGTATCTATAAACCAAGCCAAGCCACTATTGATCTGCATACCTGAAATTAATTACTCTGTCCTCCCACGCACTTCCTTTTACAGAACTAGGCTTTGGGTTTATTCCAGAGGCCACATGGGGAGAACAATGTAAGAGGCAGAGTTAGGAAGTTCAGTTGTGTTTATCATGAGGGTGCTTTTGTCTATTTCTCCTGTTAATTCTTTCAGTTTCTGACTTATATGTTTTGAGGCTATGCTTTGTAAATGCAAATTTAGGATTACTTTATTTCCCCTGTGGATTGACCATTTATCACAAAATCCTGATTTATTTTAGCAACACTGCTTTCTCTTTGTAAAAATTTTTTACAGATTTTAACTGTGAGTTAAAAAAAAAACCCATAACACAAAATTTACTATCATAACCATTTTTAAGAAGATTTGTAAAATTTATTTCAGGGAGAGAAAGGGAGAGAGGGAGAGTGCAAGCATGAGGAGGGAGAGGGGCAGAGGAAGAAACAGACTCCCTGCTGACCAGGGAGCCTGATGTGGGATTCGATCCCAGGACCTTGGGATTAGGACCTGAGCCAAAGGCAGGGGCTTAACTGACTGAGCCATCTGGGTGACCCACCATCATAACCATTTTTAAGTGTACAGTGCAGTAGTGTTAACGCTGTTTCTTAAAACGTCTTCTACTTTGACGTTAGTATAGCACACAGATTTCTTTTGGTTAACATGTGTATGGCATATCTGTTTTCCTTTTTTTAATTTTCTTTGTTTATTTTCAGTATTTTTGTGTCCATACATTACAAGTATGTCTGTTGCAAGCAGCACGGTTTTGTTTTCTTTAAATTTAGTCTGAAAATTTTAGTCTTAGATGACTTAATTCATTTATACTGATGAAATTGCTATTTTCATGTACTTATTCCTATTATTTTACTATTTCTTTCCTTTGTTCCTCTTTCTTCTTTCATGCCTTCTTTTGAACTAATCAAGTTTTTAATTTATTACTATTCCATTTTCCTGGTTTTATTTATTTGTCTTTGGTTATGTTATTTTATTGTTCTTTTGGTGTTTGCTTTAGGGATTACAATGTATACACTGGACTTATGAGAATCTATTATAAATTACTACTTTTTATCATTTCCTGGAAAATGGAAGAATGTAGAACAGTTTGACTTGTTATCTTTTGTGTTACTGTTACATATTTTAATTCTGCATATACTGTATAGGTCATAAGATAATACTCCTATTGTTTTATATAGTTGCTGCTCATTTAACTTGACATTCCTAGTTCTCTTCTATTCTTCATCAAACTTTCTTTTATTTCCATGCTTTCACCTGGGTCCATTTTCTTCTGCCTAAAAAGCTCATAATAATTTTTTTTTACTCTGGATCTGCTCATTATGAATTTTCTGTATTTAATTTATCTGAAAACATCTTTTTGATTAAAAAGAACTTTATCAAAGTATTACATACTTACAGAAAAATATGCACATAGTAAGAATACAGCACAATGAGTTTTTACAAACAGATTACACCTGTGTAAGCAGTGCCCAGCCCAAGAAACAGAAGGTGACCAGGCTTCCAGGAGCCCCTCCTGCTCTTCTCTATCACTGTCCCATCAAAGGCTGTCCACTCTCCTGACCCCTAACAGTCATAGATTACGTTAGACTATTTTTGCACTTTCTGTATATGGAATCCTGTGTTCTGTGCTATTTTATGGCTGACTTCTTTTACTCAGTACATTTGTGACAGTCGCTCGTGTCGTTGCATGGGGTTACCGACACTGGGTGCTCTCCTGCCTAGTATTACGTCATGTGGAGATACCAACATTCATTTATCCATTTTACTATTGATAGACGTTTGGGTAGTTGCCAATTTTGGTTGATTACATACAGTGCAGTTATGAATATTTTAACACATCTCACATGCAGAATATGTTCACTCCATCCCAACAGCTCCAGAAGTCTTAACCCATTCCAGCATCCACTCTTCCAAAGTGTCATCTAAATATCACCTACATCAGGTTTGGGTGAGTCTAGAGATGGGATTCATCCCGAGACAAAATTCCTTGATAGCTGTGGACCTGTGAAACCAGGCAAGTTATGTGCTTCCCAAGTAAATGATGGGATAGGCATGAGGCAGACACATTTCCAGTCCAAGAGGGAGAAATTAGTAAGAAAAAAGGGATAATGGATCCTAAATAAGTCTAAAACCTAGCAAGACAAATTCCATTAGACCTCAGGGCTCGACAACAATCATCTTTGGTTTGATGATCTGCCCTCTGGGTCCCTTGGGGCAGCAGCATCCCCTCACAGCCCTCCAAGGTTCTGGGTAGCAGGCTTCTCTCTGAGAAACTAGGTGGCAGCAACCTGGGCCTCCAAAGACTAGGAGAAGACAGCCTTGTCCCCAAGGCATGGTGTCCTCTGAGTTTCTGATGACAGAGACAGGTCTGCCTACCTCTGAATCACCCCCCAGGGTCATCAATCCCTTTTCTTGAAGGATAATGCATGTTTACAGCCAAATAGCTCTATTGACCCATCTTGTGAAATCCCAGGAGGCTGAAGGCATCCCTTCATTTTGTGTGAAATCTGCCCCCTTTAGTTCAAGCTGGCAGTGTTCCTTCTGGTATAATCCCATCTCTGCTCCTGGCTTCTACTGAAATGGCTGCTTAGCTCCGTGGATAATCTCTTGATAGGGTGATTGTCTAGCCACGGCCTCAGTGGTCTCTTCAGAATGTGCTTTCTCATTTTTTGAAATGTGGATAGCCTGAGAATTTCCCAGATGTTCACTTCCTGTTCCGTTTTGATGAGCAGTTCCTTCCATCTACTTTGATAACCCTCTGTCCTTTCACATTTTACCATAAGCAGTAAAGACACACCAGGCCCCACCTGCAGCACTTCGCTTAGGAAACTCCTCAGCTAAATATCCAGTGTCATCCTCTCAAGTTAACACAAGACGCCAAGAACACAATCCAGCCAAGTCCTTTGCTGCTTTGTGACAGGGATCCATTACATGTCCCTCATTTCTCTCTGGCGCCTCACCAGAACTACCCTGAGTGTCCACAGTCCTACCAGCAGTCACCAGGATTCTCCTAACTCATGGCTCCAGACTTTTTCAACCTCTACCCAGTACCCATTTCCAAAGCCTCTTCCACATAATTTGGTATTTGTTTCAGTAGCATCCATTGCATGGAGCCAAAGTCCATACTCGTCCGCCAGGGCCGCCATTATAAATGCCCCAGACCGGGTGGCAGAAACAACAGAAATGTGTTCTCTCACAGTTCTGGAGGCTGGAAGTCTGTGATCAAGGTGCCAGCAGGCTGGGTTTCTCCTGAGGTCTCTCTCCCTGGCTGACAGATGTTGTCTTCTTGCTATGTACTCACAGGGCCTTTCCTCTGTGCACATGCCCTCCTGGTGTCTCTTCCTCTTCTTCTGAGGACACTAATCCTGTTGGATTAGGGTCTCACCCTTGTCACCTCATTTAGCCTTAATTATCTCCTTCAGGGCCCTGTTTCCAAATACAGTCGCATTAGGGGTTAGAACTTCAATAAAGGAATTTGGGGGAAAGCTATTTAGTCAACAACAGGGCTCAAGTCATATATATTTTTTCCCATATAGACATCCAATGGATCTGGCACCATTTGTTGAAAAAAAATAAATCTTTTCCTGCTGCATTTGCAGTGTTGCAATTGTTATTAACCAGGTGGCCATGTGTGGGGGGTCCGTTTCTGCTGTCTCTCTTAAGTTGCATAGGTCAGTTTGTGTATTCTTGTATCATTACTTCCCTGGCCCTATTAATAGGAGTTGATATATGGTTGGATAAGACCCCAGCTGTATTCCTTAGATTACTCTGTGTATTTTGGGCTCTTTTCATTTCCTTAAGAAGAATCTGTGAATTTTATCAAGTATTGGCTTGAATTTTCAGTTTGATTGCTCTGAATCTATAAGCCTTTTAAAATGCCTCTTATTCAGTGTTGAAGTCCTGCACATATTTCTTTAGATTTAATTCTAGGAATCTGATGTGCTTTGATGCTATTGTAAAATATATCCTTTTACATTTTTCATTTTTGTAAGACATTTTTGTTAGAAATATAACTCCAGGCTGGCAGTTACTTTCTTTCAGCACTTATAAATGCAATCCCATTATCTTCTGGAGGCCGTCATTTCATTTTTGAAAAGTCAGCGTCAGTTGTATTGTTGCTCCTTTGAAGGTGATATGTCATATTTTATTTGACTGCTTTTCTCAGTTTTCTCTTTGTTTTTCAACAGTTTTGCTATGTGAGTTAGTCTCCAAAGATGTCCCTCTAATGAATTGTGCCCCTGGCATTTTTGCCCTTATATTAGTCCCTCCCCTTTAATCTAGGATAGCCATGTGACTCACTTCTGACTGATAGATCATCCCTGACACAATTTGGATTCTGAAGCTGAGTCATAAGTCTTGCTGTTTGCTTGGCCTCTTGGAATGCTCACACTTGGGGTGCTCCCTGGGAGAATCTTGCAAGTACTCTGAGACCACCATGCTCTAAGACAAGCCGCATGGAGGGCCCTAAACAGTATGGGAAGGTGAGTTTCCATTGGAGAGAGAGCAAGAATGAGAGAAAGAAAGAGATTATCTGGGATGTGGATAGAAGAGTGGATAAGCCGTTGGAAATCTAGCCCAGTCAAACTGTCAGATGCCTGCTGCTCTGCCACTGTCTAATTGTAACCATATGAGACCCCAAGCAAGAACTGTGTAGCTGGTTGGTCAATCCACTGAACTATGAGGGCTGAGAATACATTGTTTTAGGATGTAAATAAATGTAAAAAAAAAAAAAAGTAATACCTCAAATTAGGGTATGGTTGAAACAAAATCCTTAAAGTGTGTGGCATCGGCTTTGGGCTAGGATGAGGGAAGACACTGGAAGATTCTCGCGGGAATTATTGATGGACTGGGAAGGACAGTGAGGAAGATATTACAGGAGGCTAGAGAAAGGGCAACCCATGTAATGTGGCAGAAAATATAGGAAACTATTGCCTGAGGTAACATGGACAACAGAAAATGTACTTAATGAAATAGTGAACCTGTGTAAGGAGATTTCTAGGAAGAATGTCAAAAGTGCTAATTGGAAAAAAAGAAAGTGCTAATGGTTATTTTTAGACATGTATGATAAAGTTTTATACAAGAGAGAGAAAGAGAGAGATGCTAAGGAGGAAATTTTCTAGCTTCAAGCATAAATTAGAGAAAATGTAAAGTCTCCAGCTCTTAGTAAGTGTAAAAATAAAGCCATATCTTATTCCTATCCTTCCCGTATTGCAAAAGCTCCTAATACAAGACCTGGTCTCAGGGTAAAGATTATCTCAAGGATGCAGCTGTAAGACACATTCTTAAGATTTCAGAAAGAATCAAGGGTGTGTGTTAGAACTAGACAAGGGTGACTGTTAAAAATGGACAAAAATTTTCTGAGAATCTTAGGGGTGTTGTTCCTCAGCACCCTGACTTTCAACACAAGACAGACTGGGGTCTATATCAGAAAGACCTGGGGGTAGGCCTTTTGTCTAGTGGAGTGAATCCCACTATGATTCATAGGAAGTCCAAGGATCTTTAAGAGAATTGTGTTGATAGAACATCATGAGCTTGGGCTAAAAGGGGTGGAGGTAGTTCAAGATGAAAAGTGCCTTTGGGTCGTTAACCTTCTATAGGTAGGAAACAGACTGAGACAGCTACTGAGCTGTAAGTAGGGGGCTGTTTTTTATGGAAAAGAAGGTTTTGAATCAATACCCAAGAGGGAGGAGACAAAATTCCAGAAGGTGGAACCAAGAGCCTTGGAAAACAACTCCTGCAACTGAGCTGTAATCAAGGAACTGGCAACATATGCCCAAATGGATTTCAGAATTGCTTTGGACCAGTGGCTGTTATGTACTCTCATCTCCTTATGTCTCCCACCCTGACCCTCTGGCTGTCACTTTTGAATGTCAGTGTTCCTTGTAGTTATAGTACCTTGGTACTACATTGTATGTGGAGGGGGTGGGAGCAGATAATTTGTGTCTTTAATTCACAGGTTGTCAGTCAGACTGAGATGAGCTGTACTCAGGGGGTTGACCCTGAAGATTTGAACTTGCCCAAGCTTACCTACATCTGGGTCTGATTTAAATACTGCTGTATGCTTGGCTTTTCATCATGAGAAATTTAGAAATCAGCAAACAATTTAGGGGGAATATGGCAAAATGTTGGCTTCTTTCCTTATACATCTTTTTTGGTCCAGGATCCTGCTGTGGCTGCTCCAGTTGCTTTTGATGCCAATAAGCAGATGTTTTTGCATTTCATCCATTTTATAAAAGTTCTCAGTAAGAAGGCTGGTCTGGTGCAGGCTTCTCTATCATAGTCCAAGAAGTCCGAGTCTTTCATGAGGGTGTTTGTCAAAATATGGTTCCACTTACACAATGCTGTCTTTTAAAATATCCCCCAAAGAATTTTTTTCTAGCCTCAGTTCCAAGAAGAGTGCTTCTTCTAACCAGCTAGTACATTTTTATCAAACAGACAAAATGAATTATGTCACTGGTTATGTTTCCTTCTTTTCTATTTTACTTCTAACAGATATATGGGATTTTATTAGATACATTTGTTTTCCTTGGGGGTTGGGGGATGGCTTTCCATATGGCCTTGTTCTCATTGCTCACTCACTGTAATTTTGTAATCTTTTAAATATTTATTTGGGAATAAGGTAGTGTGTGAATTAAGATGTAATGATAAATTTTTCAATGTGAAAGTTGGAAAGTCCGTAGAAGCTTAGCAGTTACAGAGGGCTGTCTTTTTTTTAAATTATTGAAATATAATTGACATATAATGTTATATTAGTTTCAGGTGTACAACATAAGGATTTGACAATTCTATATATTACTCAGTGCTCACCATCATAAGTGTGGTCACTGTCACTGTACAGTGTTATTTTTACAGTGTTATTTGCGGTATTCTCTGTGCTATACTTTTAATCTCTGTGACTTATTTATTTTATAACTGGAAGTTTGTCCTTTTAAATCCCCTTTATCTATTTCACCCATCCACCTCCCCACCCCTCTGGCAACAGAGGACTCTTTCTTACAGATTATTCAATGTGTCAAAGTTGATGTTTTACATTATCATGGGAAATCTTTTAAACAAAATGAAAGTAATTTTGGTCAGCTCTTTTGATGAATGACCTACACTACTTCCTAAATGCAAAAATCATCATCCGTGGGACGTAAATAAATCTGGATTTCTAGGTAATAAATTACCCCTTCCCAGACACCAAAGGGTTCACCAGTGCCCTAGAAAATGCTGTTTAAATATCAGGGACCAACAGTTCACTGACAGGAAGGAGGTTGATGCTGTCCCGAGCACTCTGCTGTGGAGGTGTTTTGACAACCAGGCCGTGCTAGTTCAAATACAATAAACTATAGTGTAAACAGAATGAGAACAAGAGATTATTTAATTCCATTTATTTGTCTAGGGAATAGAGTCCTGTGCTTAGCAGCTTACAAAGCATGTTCATTTGAAAATTGAACTCCTAGAATCTGTATGTGATAAGTGTGAAATGGCAAGTGTGCCAGCAGTAGTATTCTTATGCCTCCCTTCTGTTTTCCTGCCTCATTTCCTTGACTCATCATGTATCACTCTGTTACTTATTC
The DNA here is from genome assembly GCF_922984935.1 of Meles meles. NCBI lineage: Eukaryota > Metazoa > Chordata > Mammalia > Carnivora > Mustelidae > Meles > Meles meles. Next base: position 33,125,285 of record NC_060079.1, read on the forward strand.
CAAATAAACAAGTCAGCAGCCACAGCATTTCTATTGCTGAGTTACGGGCAGGGGCAGTAATGAAATATTTAACAGCTGTATGGCATGGGTACTAATCAATCTGAACAGCCGTGCGATCAGACAGGACTGGTGGCCCAGTCATGGAACAGGGGCCAGCCGTGAACATGACACGGCTGTACCTCGGCGGAGCTGCTGAATACCAACTCACTAACTCTGGTTATGACCACTGTGTTTTGTTATTTTGTTTTATTTTATTTCATTTCATTTCATAGGGAAAAAGTAAGAAACTAAAAAGCTGAAACTCCATTCTCCTACTCCTATAGTCTCTTGGCTCATAGATCTTATTATGATGAAACAGACTACAGTTTCCTGTGTCTTAAAAGTTTTATTTTATTTTATTTTTTCTATTGCAAGATGTTTAAAACAGAGACCATAAGTGAAATGCTTTCTTAGTACAATTTATTTCCTTTCAAGTTACAAAAGAATTTAGAAAGAAAACATTTCTTCTTATCACCCTCCTCGGTTTTTCTTGAAGGAAGTCTTCGGGGTAATGAAACATTTGGTGACTTTTGAGGATGAGGAATAGGAGCAAGGAAGTAATATGGTTTTTTCTTTTATCATTTAATTGAAAACAAAGTATGTGGTTGTATTAATGAAAAGAATGGGTCTTAGCCCCCCCACCCCCAAAATGCACCCATCACAATGTAGAAAAATATTTTCCATTTAGTGAGACAATTTGCTTGAGGAAACTTGAAATATTGAAAGGAAGAAAGATAAGTCAAATTATATTTTGGGTGGGGTTGAGCTTGTTGGGTGGGGGAGGGGACTGAAATTGGGTGATTTGGCTTAGAATCAGGATTTTTTGGCTGCAGGAAAATGAGATGCCCACATGTTCTGTTCCCTCCTATTTTACATAAAGAAATGAAGTTCCAGAGAGGTTAAGTGGCTTGCTCGGGATCACACATCTAGTTATTTACTGAGAAGAATGGAAAAGTAGAAAGAAAACCTAGCCCTGAACCAATTAACTTTGTTTAGATTTCATGTACAAGGTACTGAAGTAACTGATTAAATTCTAAATTTAAAAAAAAAAAAAAGAACCCACAAAACACACAGGGGAAAATTGTGTCCCTCCTCCCTGAGTCCTTCTTGCTGCTCCTGCATTTGCCTGGACTCATTTTGTGAAGATCTGTCCCAGTCAAAACTCACCTGCCCCTGATCCAGGCCCTCACAATGAAGTTAGCTGCTAAATAGATGATTAGAATTTTGGAGGCAGTTTTTAATCATTCTTCTTTTTTTTTTTTTTTGTCATTGGTATACTTAAAAAAATTTTGTTGTTGTAAAATACACATTTACCATTTTTTCCACTTTTAAGTGTATAGCTCAGTAGTGTTAAGTACATTCACATTATTGCACAACCATCACCAACATCCCTCTCCAGAACTCTTTGCATTGGCAAATCTGCAACTCTGTATGCCTCAAATGACAACTCTCCATTCCCTCCTCCCCCCATCCTTTGGCAACCGCCATTTCTGCTTTCTGTCTCTATGGATCTGAGTACTTGAGGTACCTCATACAAGTAGAACCATATCTTCTTTGTCTTTGTGACTGGTTTATTTCACTTAGCATAATATCTTCAAAGTTCGTCTACATTGTAGACTGTGACAGGATTTCCTTCTTTTTAAAGCTGAGAAAAATTCCATTTTGTTTATCCATTCATCTGTCAATGGACACTTGGAGTGCTTCCATCCATTCTCATTTTAGTTAGTCATTTTGGATGTGCATAGGTCATTCTAAAGTGCACCTTCAGGGTAAGATTGGAATATTACCATTCCGTGTGTGATCCCCCATGTTACAAAGGAGTAAACTGCATATTATTTTACAAACATAATGAAATATGATGCCTTTTTCTCTGCAAACTTAGATAGCCGTGGAGTGAGAAAAGAGACTCAGAGCTGGTCTGGCATATGATGTTTAAGACCACTGACATTTCTTAACGTGATAGAATTGATGAAATTTGGAAATGGAAGGCATCTTAAAAGAGGTAGGGGAAGGACTTGAGCATTTGGGTTCTGGCATTGGGCACACCTAGGCTGAGGTTTCCAGAGTTCTGTGACCTTGAACAAATTATTTACATTCTCAAACCTAAAATGTAGTGTGGACCTCATGGGCCTACTGAGGATTAAATGAGACAATGCAATTGAAGTGGTTAACATGGTTCCTTGTACAGAGGGAGGGCACTATAAACTCAAGCCAACAGCCCACTGTCCTCCCTTTGCAGGTAGGATAGGTGAACCTTAGAAGGTAAAGTGACTTACCTAAGATCACACAGACAAAGCCACAACACTGGAATTCAATTTCTTTTTAAAAAAGAATGTGAAAAAAAATAAAAAAGAATGTGAGGGATTTTTTTTTTTTTAATCAACTTTGTCTCATTGAAACGTTACTAGTCCTTTAGGAATGTTTGCCGAAACTCATACTAGGGAGAAACATGGCAAATATGCATAGAAATATCATTTAGTCATTCAGTGAGTTTGTTCCTGTAGTGAATAGTCATTCAGTGTCTGTTAGGCGACTACCACTCGTGGGCCCTTGGGGACATGCAGTTATGTGGAGGAGGTGGGCAAGTGTGGTGAGTTTGCCAATGATGATAAACCAACAGAGAGTACAGGAGCCAACAGGAGAGGTGCCGAACCCGGGCCCGTGGGGCCAGGAATATGGAACACTGTGGACAGTATGTGGCCAGACTCCAGGTAGCCATTTGTTTGCATAAAACTGAATAAGCCTGGCCTCTGCCTTCCATCCCAGGGCCAGGATTGCCACATAAACAGCAACTGAGAACATAACTGGAAAGTGTAGTGTGTGTACCAGTGGTAGGGACACCAGTAGAGAGTGACTGATTCTGTCTGGAGGGTTTGGGAAGAGGAGATGAAGTAGGGAGAAGGGAGGGCTTTAATGGAAGAGCTGACAAGTGAGGTAAGCCTTGGAGCATGTGTGGACTATCACAACCCAGGGAAGAGAGCTAATGGTATTCTAGGAGAGAGCCTGTGAGCACAGGGCTCCGCTACTGGGGACACAGGTTATCTACAAGAGGCTGGGGAAGGAGTATGGAGGGAGACCAGCCTGCCATGGAAATGTTCCAGACCTTTCCTGCTGGTGAGTAAAATGGGGTCATGTTAACATTTAACGTCTTGATTCTGATGGCTTCTTATTGTTATCCAGTCCTTCAGGGTACATGTAAAGTCTCTCCCAGGCGTTTCTGGGCACCCCACCCTCTCCTCCAACATGGCATCTGCCTCCTGTGGGCTCGGGATCAATGGCTTCTATTCTTCTGCTCTGGTGTCTTCATCTAGGCTCTTTAAGCTTGCCACTACTGACTGTGCCCTCCACCAGAATATTCACGGCCTAGCCAAGACACCTTGACTGGTGTTCACCCTCAACTCTCAGGGTGTCAAATCTATCCTGGGATCTGTGACTGGGAATGGGGCAGCGTGGATAGCGCAGGCTTTCTTTTTTATAACATTTCTTCATTCTACTCCATGTGAGTGTGTGTGTGTGCATGAGAGAGACCAGAATCTTACCGACTCCTCTGAACACGGTTCAGTTTATATCCTAAACTCTTTCCTCATTAGACCGCAGTGTTATCCCTGAGGCCCAAAAGGAAGACATTTGCCATCCCTTCCTCTTCCCTGACTTTATCTTCCACTATTACACAGGCCCATTACTATGCTCCATTTTATTCCCCTTTCTTTTGTCAGTTAAAACAAAACAAAACAAAACAAAACCCACTCCCCCTTGCTTGAATTCCCTCTCTTGCTGTGTCTCTCTGTGTCAAATAAATAAAATCTTAAAAAAAAAATCCCTGAATACATATAAATTAATGGGAAGAGATGCTTGATTGGAGGGTTTCTTCCCAGTGCCTGTGCGTTTGATTCTCAACTTTGGTCTACCCAGTAGCTTTTGAAGGTCTTTCATGTCTAGCTGAGGAGCTTTTGGTATTTGAGATATTCAAGAAGTAGTCATTGAATTGAATGAACCCTCCTGTAAGGAAGGCAGCCACTAAGGGTGGGTTTGTTTGTTTGTCAAGTGAATGGTATGATCAGATATGAGTCAGAGGAACCTGTGGGTTTCAGGAGAAGGAGCCCATGATATAGGAAGCTATAGCCACCATCAGGGTGATAGGGGCTTGAAAAGAAAGGGACCATAGGGATGAAATAATGGGGACAGAACTGAAAAACAGACAGGGGAAATTGAAGACACATGAGATGTGGGAGAATACAGAATAGATGATGACCCCTGAGGTTGGTCTTAAAGATGGCGATGAGATGAATATCACCTGACCCATTTTACACAGAGGTTAAGTGATTTGCCCAAGGCCAGCAAACACACTGATAGCAGCATTATGTGTCCTTATTGTGCTAAAAACTCCAAACCAGAATAGTTTCTACTTCATTACCCCCATGGCCTTTTCCCATTACATAAAAACTTCTTCGCAGGGAACACACTCAAATAATTTTCTGAAATGTCATTAAAATTAAGAAGATACTTAAAAGGACATATGAGAAGCCACATTCAACAAGTATAGAAATAAACTAGAGATGAGAAAATATTAAAATACCTGACCTGCGTGGGTATCTGCATAATATTTAAAATGATCTCATCCATTTAGTTCTAGTGTTTGGTGTCCTAATCTGAAATATGAAAAATGTTCTCATGGAAAGGCAGGCGAACTAAAGGAGGATATCTTAATATACAGTGAAATATAAATTAAAAAGCTCTCTAAAGCTATTAGTAAAAGTACTGAAATACATTAGCAGGTGCACGGGTTCAACTTTGGATGAATGTTCTTTGAAATCGGATTCATCACCAAAATTAATCTGAGAGGTGTCAAATCTGTGCTGGGTTAAAAAGGTGACAAATGGGAAGATTTTATTGAAGTTCCAAATTGTAAAGGGATCAGAATTAATAATCCTCTGTCATGACTAACCTGAGCACACAGGAGTTTAAGAAATTCACATCTTGGAAAAGGTTGGGGAAAAAAACCTCCTGAAATGTTGCTGGAAAGGAACAGTCCGGTCATCACTTGGATTGATTTGCGTTTATAAAGAAATTCAAGTCCACCATAGATAACCAGGAAGCGAGGTGCCCGTGACCTTCATGTTCGCAGCGTTTATGCATGTCAACAGGCTGGTCAAATCGTTCTCCTTGAATGGAGTTAAGTATAGTATCCCCCCCACCCCCATGTATTTAATTCAGAGCTTCATGGAGCTGGGGCACTTGAGAAACACTAATCTTTATCCATCGGTGGTTTCTACCATGGGCTCATCATTCATATGGATTTATGTTATGAAAACAAGCATAAGGAGAAGGGGGACATGGGGAATACTTCAAATGCCAACTACATCTCTCTCTCCAAATACCTAAATGTAACAAATACTTCCTTAATCAAAAAGACATATCCCTTGGCTAGTTACAGGTGGGTTTCCATGTTCTGAGGGACACGTTCAGGTTTACCTATTAAGGGCGCATGTGCATCTCTGCCTCATAATCCCACGGGTTAGGCAGGCAGTCCCCTGGCCCACTGAGTAAAACATGGGTAGCAACGGGAAGGGATATGGCTGATGAACCCTCAGAACTGTGCTTTCTACCCTTTTCTTTGGAGAGCAAAGCTGTGGCTAATATTTGAGCCTGCTACCAACTTTGCCTCATGGCTTCATAGGATGGGTGACAGCCACAGTAGGTGGTTGCCTGCGGTTTAGCAGTCCTGGGATTGACATATTTCCCCCAAATGTGAACCTCTGAAGAATGGAAGAGCTGTAGGAGGACACGGCAACTTCAAGTCTTCAACTAGGCATTAACATTAACGTATCTCCTATTAGCGCCCATGTCTAAAGGAATAGTTTTTTATTACGGTGCCAGAGTATCTTTTAGAGTCACTTGGTAAATGGGTCCTTAGTTTTAGCCCCTATCTAAAAGATGATGGCCTTTGGAGGATGGCTTCTAAGTAGGTTGAAATAAAGAGACAGGAGGGAGGGAGGGAGGGGGGAAGGAAGGAGAGAAGGAAAGAGAGACAGAGAGAGAGGGAAGGAGAAAAGAAATTTCTTGCCCACTTTCCTTCCCTTCTTCTTCCCATATATTGTATCATTTATGCTTTTGAGTGTCTAGTAGATGTCTGATCTATTATATTTGTAACAGAATTCTTGATCTCCCCTCCTTTGAACATATTAGTTGTTCCCCTCTCAATAATGAAACTTCTTAGTTCCTTCTTAGTTACTGAAGCCCAAAATCTAGGTGTTAACCTTAGTTTAAATGATTTCAATGCCCCACGCATTTGGATTCACAGACCCTGAGAGTCCTGTAGCCACGCTTATTCTTACCTTGTGGGTTTTACACATCCACCCCTGTCTGGTACTGCTCAGTCAGCACTCAGGGCCTGGAACATTCCCTTATATGGAAGCTAGGTTCCAAGCTGTCGCTTAGCTCCAGATTCTTCTTTCCTGTTAGGGGAAAGGTTCCCCTGTTCTGGGTTTGCATGGAACTTCCTTGGATTGCTCAGGTGTGTGCTTCCTGTGGCCCGTGGCCGCCCCACTAGCATATCAGCTCTCTCTGCCTGCGAGAAGGGAAGGAGGTCTTCCTCTGCAGCACGAGAGGGGTGCGTGCTGTCCATTACCCTGGGTCAGCTGTAAGGAAGGACCCACTGGCCGAGGTTGATGGGGCACACTGCAGAGGCAGGTCTTGCTGTGATTCCTCTTTCTGTGACTAAAGTGTTGTCCCAGCCAGTGCCTTGTATGCTAAGTCCTTCCTGGCAACTTGGAACCCACAGACGTTGTGGCAGGCCAGGGTTTGTGGCGTCCCTGTGGTGGAATCCTGACTAGTAATTGGTGAACGGATCTTCCTGCTTCACGTGCCAGCTATTAACTTGCTCGGCATTAAGCTGCCTCAAGAAACTTTGCACGGCTGGCATCCTTTCAGTTGTTCACACATCACCTCCTCCCAGAGGCCTTCCATCTCCACCCGATTTAAAGTCATCCTGTGGAAGTATTCACACACTCCCTGTTAGTACCTAAGGTTGTTCGGTTTCTCTGCCTTTCCTCACAAGAATGTAAGCCTCATGAGGGCAGGGGTCTTATTCTTCATCCCTGTCATAACTCTAGTGCTCAGACTAGAACCCGGCTCAGAGGAGATACTCATTACAGTATTTACCGAGCGAGCGAATTAACAACTTCCATCTCTAGTAACCCTTCAGTTCTCATGTGATGGTGTTTGAATCTGGTAGTGTTTGTCTATGACGGTGCTTGCCCAATCACTTTTAAGTTGTGGCGATCATGGAGATGGGCTACTTGGATGTCCCTTCAAGAAAAACTTGCTCTTGGGCTGAACGCATGCAGTTACCTGACCGATTTCCATTGTGAGTGCCGTCAGGGTCTCCTCAGCTTGGAAATGTGAGGCTGACCCTTCCCGAGCAGCCCCCGATCAAGGGCTAAGTATGGTGGGAAAACCAGGTCACATCTACAAGGAAATCCTCGCTTTGGAGTTGATGCATGCCAAGATTTTGCTAGGAACGCACCATGTTGTGGGGCTTTCCCTTCCCAGTCCTGCTGCTTCTGCCCTTTCCTCTCAGAGGTCAGATCTGCATCATAGACTGGAAGCTTTCCCTGCCCTACCCTGCTTCCTTCCCCTCTTACCTTTCATAGGTGCAATTACCTAATTAAACCTCTGCCCTTCCTATTCCAGAGGGCCCACGCTCTTTCTAAAAATAATGGGGGCCGCTTTGCCATTAAAAAAAAAGGTTACTTGAAGTCTTCTTGTTGCCTAAAAGATCTTGGTCTTTGGGTGTTCATTGCGGACTTAAGGGATTGGTTTTTAGTCAGAGACACATTCAGCTGGGAAGAGGTTTAATTCAGGTATCATTCTGTAAGGAATACCACTGATTAGCTTGGTTTATGTGGGGCCACACAGAACTTTTATACAACTGTTAGTCAGAAGTTCTTTGGCTAATTAGTAAGAACAAGGATGGGGGAAACATCAAACATTTACTGAGAACCTGCTCTGTCCCAGACATTTTTAAAAACGCTTGACCATGTGTCAGTCAGTTACCACCATGACTACGAAGGTAGACTACAACATCTTCATTTTTACAGAGGAGGAAATAGAACTTTCTACAGAGTTAGTAACAAACTGACTTTAGGTTATAGAAGTGCTGAAGAAGAACTCAGACTTTGGGCTTTCTGACTGCAAAGGCCTTCTCTTTTCAAACTCGCCATGCTGCCTCCCTCCATCCTCAGTATCTCATAATGGCAGCAAAAGGACCAGATAAGAATCGATAAAGCTACATTCTAGAGCAAAATACTTATAGTTCATGATTAAAATTGGAGCAAACATGCATAATATAACAAATGGGATATAGTCCAAGCTATGACTTTGTGTTAATTCTAATCCCTTTTCAGTAACTGACAACTGAAACTCTTAGTGAAAAGTGGTGAAGAAAATTGTTTTTCAGTCCTTTCCCAGATCCTTTTTGTTTGAGTTTTTGTCTTGGTTCAATGGAGCATACTATGGACTCTCTATTCACTCCAAACCCCTTCTAAAAGTACCTTCTTGTCTTTAAGAGAATCGAACACTAATGGTCACTCTCTTGCAGCTGGGGCTCTGTATATGCTGATGTTCCATTAATTAGATGCACACATGTGAGGCCTTCATTTGGAATTGATCCATTTTACTGTCACTGATCATGGCAGAGGCTTCGTGGTTCAGGAGTGGGTTGCTGTCACAGCAGCTGCCTTGGTGGCCCTGTTCTGGGCTATGAATTTTGAGAATAGATCCTGAAAGCTAAGCCCGGAATCTGTTTACCTGTTTCTTTAGCCTTCCAGTGATTCTGTGAAGAATATGTGTATGCAATATGAAATTTATTGTTGTTTAATATTACTAGATTATGTGGTGCAATTATGAGCTTTTTTGCAGTTCCGAGGTCTAGGCCTGTTTTTAGAGGAATGAGAAGTTGCTGCTATAAGAAGGGCTAATATGCAAATTGCAGAGACACTTCAGCTTATCTGTTGGTGATTGCACAAAATTTCCACTTCATCTATGAGCTTCTGTGCACCAAACTGCTATAATTCTTGCCACTTTGTGAGTCAGCTTTATTATTCCATTATTATTTTATTATTATTATTTATCAGTAATGCTGGACTTTAGGACATCCCTTTCCTATATGGGGCACACTGCAAAATTCTAGTTGAGGGTTTATTGACAAAAAGTCAATAAATTTTGTCAATGTTTATTGACAAAAAGTGGCTTCTGTGTTCTACATTACCTTTTTCTGGGCTGTTTGCCTAATTGGGGCCTTGAAACTGGTGGAGAGTTTAAAGACAACATTTGCTGTACCTCAGAGAGTTGTTCCTGGAAACATACCCCTCCTCCTGGGCAGGAGGTCTAGGAGGACAGTATTCCTTGTGTCCCCTCCTTAACACCTCCATCCTCCAGCAGCTTTCTGCCTTGGCCCCAGGACATCACTCAGGTTACACATGGTCATGTACTCTGCCATATGTTAACATGCTCTGCCGTAAGTTAACACGCACTCACTGGAAGACTTTGTAAACGACGAAGTATTATGCAAATGCTGGCTTTTCTTCTTGGCTTAATTCCTGAGCCCTAAGACTTCACACGGGTTCCTCAGCACCTTCATGGGGTGTGTGTGTTGGGGGGGGAGGTGGCACTCAGAGCCTCCCATCTCTCTTTCCCCTAAGCAACTCCATCTTTATCCTTTTATGTTCTGCTAAAAAGTTCGAAAATCACTGATCTCATCTAACCCTTGGCCTAGGCATTAATCCCCTTGACAGCTCTTCCAGCTGATCATCGATATTGCTTGATTATATCCAGTGACGGGGAGCTTATTATTTTGCCATTCTATTTTAGCAAATAGAATAACAATAACTTTAGGAAAGTTTGTTTTGTTGTTCTTGTTTCATAATTCTTTAGGTCAAGAGAGATGAAATACTAGCTAACTATATCATTAATTAGTTATATTTTTAAGCACAGAAGGTCATTCCAGGCATTTTGGTGATTCATGTAGTTATTTTCTGCCCCTTCTTGAGTAGAAATGAAGGTAGGCATATTTCCCCACCACTTTCATTTCTACATCTTAATAATGAGATCTAAAATAACGGTAAGGTAGCACTGGGTGACCACGAACGACTCACCAGCCAGTATTGTGGGTTATGAGCCGTGTAACTGAGTTAGGGACAGAGAGGACAGGACAGATGCATATGCTAAGGGTCTCCTCTGTGGTAAGCTCACCATATATTTTTTCATATGCAGTTCTTACAAAAATCAATCTTAGGTGCAGTTATCTTGAAGCCCAGATACATTAAGAAAATGGCATAAGATTGCATAGCTAATCAGTAGTGGAGTTGGAATTTTAACCCAGTTCTGTCTGATTGTGGAATTTGAGTTCTTTGCTCTGCTCTGGAAGGTAACTTCCAGGACTTCAACTCTGGTCACTACCACTATGATTATTGTGTTGTTACAATAATACCACAGTTCTCCAGTCAATAACGTCTACTTTAATAATTTCCTCTTTGGGCCTCAGTTTGCTTATCTGCAAAATGGGGATAATAATCAGAGCTCCCTCACAGGGCTGTGATGAAGAATATAAAAGCAAAGACAAGTTCTGCACTTTTTGTCTGCCTGGAACATAGTTGGCACGAGATTTATGATCACTTTTGATTCTTCTTGGCATCCCTTGCCTTGCTTTTCCATAAGTGAGATTTTTCGCACCTGTGGAAAAATGTGTACATCAGTCTCTGTTCTGTCCAGGGACTCTGCTGATGACTTGGATCATGACACCAGGGAGCAGGGCATGGGCACGGGGACAGGGGGCTGTGAAGGCAGCAGAGGGGGAACACCGTAGTTGGTACGAGGCTAAGAATGATCCTGGAGGATGAATGAGGCCTGCAGTCCAGCATTCTGGACACGTGGATGGGAGAGAGGAAGACAGCCCCTTCGATAAGCACACCAGGCCAGTTCAAAGGCATCACCGTGGCACTGGTTTCATCCTCGTCTATTCATGACCCTCCGATACGGGAAACAAATCCATTAAACCAAACAGGATTAAGCTGCAGAGCCTCGCTCGGATGCGGTTGTCGGGCAGCCCGTCTCCCTGCTGGTGTTAATGGACTGTGGTGCCGGATCCTAACCCCTGCCGCCCGGCCGCCTGGGCGAGTGCAAGGCGGAGGGCTGCTCAACACCATGCTCTTCTCTAATGTATCACAATTACGGACACGACTGTGCTAAGTAACTTTCCACGATTTGCTCTGAGAACTTGCAGTGTGTTCAATAGCCCTCAAAATTTTTCATTTGGAACCTGTGGTGAGGTGGTGGGTTGGTGGTGCTGCTGAGCTCTGCTGGGATAAACACAGTCGCAGCCAGAAACGTTATGTTTGCTCTGAAGTGTACAGTGTGTAGAAGAGATTGGGTTTTTGTTAGCTTCCCTTGTATCTCAATGTAGCACCTTGCGGGAGAGGGAAGAGACCTTGCAAAGACACAGCACTGGAGCTGGGGGTTTGGAGCCTTATTTTTTGTGGCTGAGAAGCAGGCACCTGCCTTTTTGGGGGGAACAGTGCTTTGCATTTACAAGACAGTGACCTGCCCAGGCGTTCTGGGAGGGCCATGTACAGGAATTAACCCCTTAGCACTGCCAGTGGCGCTAAGCGGGGTGCCCAGCATCAAATAGAGTCCCCAAATACTGGGGATGAAACAGGCAATGCTACTCATCTCCATGGACATCCTCGGTAGGACTCTGGTGTCCTCCACTTATTGTCTCTGGTGAATGAATGGAGCTTTGGAGCTCAGATCACTGAAAAGCGGCACTAATTATTTCCCCCGAATACAATCCAGAATCTAACCCAGATCTGCAAAATGCCTCATGTTATTCTCAAAACTACCAATTCCCAAGTCCCAGCTTTGCACTTCCGAATAGGTGCAAATGAAATCAGAGGGAGGTGACGGCTCTCGGGGCTCCTGGCCCGGGTTGCCTGGCTGTGGCTCATCGCTCTTCTAGTGGGACACAGAGCGGCACTTCTTTCTCAGGTGACAGGGAGGGAGGATTAATGATGGCCTCCTCTCTGACAGATGCACCCTGCAGTTCCTGAGTGCCTCTGGGTGACCCCTTAGAAAGAGGGCTATGGCGGCAGGAGGGACAGAGCACTGCTGGGCAGGGGAGGCGTTCTTGCCCATGAGGCCAGGAACAAGCTGAGTTCCTGCAGCTTCCTCTAAGGAAAGCAAAGTTGACTCGGGTAACTCGGGTCCCAAAAGTGGGGTCCTTAGTCTCAGGGGCTCCTTTGTCTCTGCGGGATACCCTGGTTGTTTTATCACGCAGTGGGCTGGCATAGCCCCAAGAGGCTGTTTATTCTGGGTTGCCCTCTCTTGGGTTGGGGAGTGATGCAGGGGGAGAGGAATGGCGGACTTATAAGAACTTATTCCAGCGTGCTTTGGGACAGGCGTTAGACACCCCCATAGTTAGAAAACCACTCAAATCATCCCTCTCCTTACCATCACGGTCCTTTCCAGCTGCATTTCCAGATGTTGCCTCCATTCAGCGGCTTATAGTCTTTCCTCCCCCAAGACGCCCTGCTCTTGAAATGCTCTGCGCTCTTCCTGTCACCTGTTTGGTGCTGTCAGCAGGCAGGTGCCCTCCCCGCCTCTCTTTGAGCTTACCTGGATTGTGTTGCCTCTCCCATTGTGCTCAAATTATTACTTACCTGTCTGCCTGCTCTATTGCCTTGTTAACTCTTCTAGAGAAGGACCCATCTCAATTATTAACTTTCATGTCCCCAAAGCCTCTAGACAGTAGACACTCACAGAAAATTGTGTGAAAGAAGAAATGGACAGAGTTGCTGGTACCCGGGGTGTGGGTCCTGGCTGGGGTCCCGGCAGAGTGCGAGTCTTCCATTAAGGAATCACATGTCTCTATCTCAGCTTCTTATGTGTTAAGCAGAAGTGGGTGCAAGAATAAGGCAGAAAACTATGTTGTTATGAATTAGCAAACCAGAGACTTCTGCTGATGTCCATTTTAATGGCTGCCAGACGTAGAGCAGCGGCTGAGCTTGTGATCCGGGGCCAGCCAGCCTGCTTCAGCCCATGTAGGCAGAGATAATCAAATGCACAGTCTCTCTGACAGAGCTGATCACAGACACCATTAAAAAAGAAATGGTCACAATGTAGGTGACAAAGAGAGAGGCAAGCCTTCTTCTGAGTGGCAGGTTCGTAGCATGGCGGGGCCGGGGGGATCGCAAAGTGTCAGAGGCCTTCCCTGGGGGGCATGTGTGGCCCCCGGCTCGCCTTGGCTGTGGGCAGGGGCTGTGGGCAGGGGCTGTGGACAGAGACAGGGCTTCTGGAGACCATCGTTTACATTTTATTAAAAATAATTGGAGAAGTTTACAGACATTTTTTGCAAACATGCAACTGTCAGGCATGGGTAGAAAAGAAACATTTTCCAAATTGTGAGAAATTCTAATGTCGTGGCAAAAAAAAAAAGTCAGGAGTCTGATGATTAAATGTGGAGGGCTGTCATCTCAGTATTATATTAAAATAACTCGCCTCCAGCAAGCGCACAGTATTTCTTCCTTTAAATCTGTCATTTCTCGGGAGGCCATGGCTCTGGCTGGCTGCTCCGATGGCTTTGTAGCCCGCGTGGTTTAACAGCAGTGGGGACGCTCCGGCTTTCCAGGGCTGGGGTGGGGGTGATGGGGGCGGCAGGGAACTCATTCACAGCTTGCCGAGCTCCTTCTTTATGGCCTGGTGGGGCTCCCCGGCATCCGAAACTTTAGCAGAACAGGAATGGCTACGTTATCTTCAGCCCCACACCTCAGACAGTGATGTCAGGCTGCAGGCAGAATGAATTGCATTTGTTTATGAGATCTGTTGCTTAATAGGACAATCAGTGTCTCATTTCAGCCTCCAGTCACGGGACTTTTAATGATGTCCACACAGTGCTGCTTTCCCATGCAAACCGTGTGGGAGCAGAACAATGGGGAAAAGAGCTTAAATGGGCGGAAGAGAGGAGGGCGACACTGGGCGGGGGACTCCGTCCGTCTCGGCTCTGGGGAATGGAGCAGATGTATCTCTGCGTGTGTCTCTTGCCTATTGCTTTTGCTCAAGTGGCCATTTAACCTCCTTACCTACTTGAATGTTTCCTGTGGATCCCAGGGTGGCCCCTCCTGTTCCCCTACTTCCCGATGCCTGCGTATAATACAGTGCCGGGCTTGATGACTCTTGGAAATTTTCATAATAACACTTTGGTTTATGAGACATTCTGGCTTTTGGAAGCACATTTGCATCTCAATCCTGTGTGTCCCTAACAAAGGAGAGGCAGAGTGGATTTGATAGCAGTGGGGTCTCATGTTTGCCCAACCCTTCAAGATTCGCAAGGCCTGACTAAGCACATTGAGGCCCCATCACACAGGTGAGAAAAGTAAGGTGGAGGAGACAGCATGGCCAGTGACTAAGAGCATGGGATCTGGGATCCAGTCTGTTCGATTGCTTATGTCTGTACGGCCTTGGACCGGCTACTTAACCCGTCAGAGCTTTGACTCCTTCTCTAAAGTCAAGGACAATAATCACATGCTTAGAGGTTATTCCCAGGGTTAAACACAAGCATACAGAGGAAAAGCATTTCATACAGAGGGTGTTTAACGCTCCGTGGCCATTATTACCAACGGTAATGTTACAGAAAGAAAGACGTTGGGGCTTGGCAGAAGGCACCATGGTTAGGGCTAGAATGACACACACAGGCTCCTGGAGAGCCAGGTCTCCTGAGTTCCTGTCACTTTCCTTCCTGCCCTTGCTGTCTCCCCGAACGCCCAGGAAGTGTGCAGATTTTCCACCTTTCAGCAATTCCAGAGACAGTCTGCAAGGATATAAAAAGCAAGTGAAGAGCCTGCAGAAACGCAGGTGCGGTCTGGGGTCCCTTTGCCAAAAGTGCAGCATTTCTTCAAAGCCCTCTGGCGTCCCCGCTCCTTGCTTGGCCTGGCTGGCAACACCCCTACTATTGCCTCTTCCGCCCGGGGTGTTGCCGCTGGAGCCACCCACGTCTGAACGAGGGATTCACCTTGACCTTCCTTTTTCCCAGAAGAAGACACAACACAAATGAGGCCATCAGAAGCACCACAGTTCCTCCCCCTCAGCAGGCCTCAAAGCCCTCGCTCTGACCCCCATCGATCAGCCATAAAACATAAAATCTACAGAGTTCTGCTTTTCTATTTCATGCAGAAAAATGAACATTGACCGGCCTCGTCAGCCAAGCTCGCGGAAATACACTGTACAAATGGGAGCGCCTACAGGCGCCTCTCTCAGATCCTCTTAAGTCTCTTCTTTGTCCGGGTCCCAGATGACAGCTGTGGGGCAGGGCGAATCCTGCTGCTAAGTATGAAGTTCATCGTCGCCCTGCACAGAGGGTGCTTCGAGCGACTGGGTGACTGACAGCCCGAACAAGCAGTTACAATTCCAGGCTCAGGTGTGAGAGGCACACGTAGCCCACAGCCTGACCTTCTTCAGCTGAGCTGGGCATTCTGGGGCCAGCTCGCTGTCACCATCCCCTGTTAAGGTTAAAATATTGTTGAGTTGATTGATGATGAAGCTCTGATCGTGTTACTCTCCTACTGAAATAATTTTTGACTGTGTTCCACCTGCCGCAGAAGCAGATCCAGATCCCTTCCTCTGACATTCGTGGCTTGTCGTGGTCTGACTCCAATCTACCATCCCAGTGGTGGCTCTTATTGCCAGATGTCAGGAGTCCTGTGATGCAGACAAGCTGAATGGTTCTCCGAATCCGCCCCTCACTTTCCCTCCACTGCAGTCATTTACATCTGTCGTTCCTCGGAGATGCTCACTGAGCTGACCGTCCTTGTCCGGTCTTAGACAGTTGGCGGCTGCCATGACAAAACACCCTATGAGCTGGGCAGCTCGAGCAGTAGATGTTCACTCTTGGTGGTTCAGGAGGCTGGCAAATCCAAGAGCAAGGTTCCAGCAGATTCAGTTCCCTGGTGAGGACCCTCTTCCTGCCTTCCTGCTGGGTCCTCACGGGTGGAGAGAGGGAGCTCTGCTGTCTCCTCTTCCCAGAAGGGCACTAATTCCATCATGGCAGCCTCATCTGCACGACCTCATCGAAACCTAGTTACCTCCTGAAGTCCCCACCTCCAGTTAGCATCACACCGAGGGTTAGGGCTTCAGTGAATGAATTCTGGAGAAACACGAGCATTTAGTCCATAACGCTGCCTAAATCCCACCTATTCTTCAAGCTTCATTTAAAATCCAGTCTCGTCCACGCAAAGGAGATTCCTTGTTTTCTGCAGCTGTAATGTCCTATCTTCTCAATTCCTATAACCCTTTGTGTACACCCCTCCTAGGACATTTATGCATTCCGTTGTGTATTGTGTTTTGTGTATGCTTTATTTTCTTTACTCGACGCTGAGGTCCTTGAGGGCAGGGGCCGTTAATTTTTTATTCTATGAACCACTGACCTTTAACCTAGAGTCTCTGACGACCATGCACTTAGCACACAAGTGAATAGGTGCCCCCAACAGCAGGAGACCCTGGCGTGGGTGGCCGCAGGACTTCTGCATGTGACATGCGTTGGTGAAGCCAGGGTCCATCATGATACCTCGAGTCTGCTGGCTGCTCAGTGTTTGACACACAACCCTGGAGCCGAGGGATTCCTCCAGTGTGATTTTCTCGACTGTTCCTTAAGGGAATGAGTTACGTGTTGCTCTCTCCCATATCTGTGAGGAATCTTGTGAGTGCCTCCGAACACGTGCAGCCCCACGCTGACATGGGAATGATGGGGCCACACTTGCTTTAAAATAATCCGCTCCTATCTCCTTGGTGCGACTTTTGTTGTTAATATAAAAAGAATCTACAACCAACATCTGTGAGGTATTAATACTTCTCACTCTTCATACTGATCCTTAACAGTACATTGTGCCCTCACATGGTATCACGGGCCCCAAAGATCATAATAAGACGTTCTCCTTACAGGAGAATCTGATCGTCCTTCACGGTTCTTCAAAGCACAGGAGGGATGGCTCATGACTTGTCACCTCTGCGGCCACCACCACCACTAAGGAGAGCCACCGTACCCGTCCATCCTTTATTCAAACGGACTTCAGTGAGTCATTTTACTTATGGCACCCATTACATATATTCTCCTGGGTATACACAAGGCCCAGAAAGCTCAAGAGCCTGGATAATTTCTAATTTTTACCGCCAACGTAGTATTACCTGTGTGTTGTTATTCTCCAGAGTGAAATAATCAAAATACAAATTGTCACAGCAACCCACCCGTGTAACTTTGTTTAAGGGCTGTGAGCTCCGTCTTCCCGAGGAAGCTGCTCTTCCTGCCACGCCAGGGCTGCTGCTCATTTGCATAATTGCCGGCAGAGGAGATGTTCACCCGCATATTTAAATTATATATGTTTCCATTTCATTAATGAAACACCACCAAAGTTCAGGAGCGAGCCTGTAGGTTATCCTGACTGCTGATTCCCTTGCACCAAAAAGTAACCGCCGCATCAGAGCAACAGAGATGACCTTTCGCTGAGGGGTTGCAAGTTCTATTACTACTAGTCATCACTGCTCAAACACCAAGCACCAGACACTGGGCAGAATACAGAAAAGAATCCTCCCCGTCAAGCCCCTACCCCCCGAAGCACGATGGAGAGAACAAGGAGAGATCACCTCCTAAGCGCGGGTATCAGAACCCCCGTCCTCCTCCTCACTGCCCGAGAGCAGTGCTTTCTATTTTCATTTCCATGCTAACAAGGTAGACCTGTCCTAGTGTGTGTGCTGAAGAGGTTCTTTCATGCTCACGGCCTGGGGAGCTTTAACGTAGTTAGATGTACTCTAACAGCAGGTTGCCATCAAAAAATTCTATAATAGGATTAAAATAAAAGAGAAATGCACTTGCCGTGGAATGGCAATGATTATTTAACACGTTTCAAGTGCTTTGGCGGGAAGGTGCTGCACAAACACAGCAGACAGGCCCGCTGTGTGGGTGTGTAGCCTTCTTAACAATCAGGGTTTTGTGTTGTGATCATGGATTTTCGGAGCTCGGCTTTGGAGGGTATCCGAAAGCCGTACGGCGAGGCTCTGGGAGAAGTCACTGTCACTATCGGGGATGATCAGGTTGATTTGTGCTCGCTTAGGCACTTGCCGTCTGTCCACCGCACTGAGATGGTGAGCTCTAGGAGGGCGGGAATCTGTCTGCCCTGTTCACCCCTTAATTCCCAGGGTCTAGAGCTGTGAATAGGAGTTCTACGACAGAAAGGGTTCCAAGCATGGGCTCTGCGGTCAGATTGCTAAATGTGACCTTGGACAAATTTCTCAACAATACCTTCAGTTCTCTCATTCCTAAGATAGGGGTGACAATGCCACGATTGTCTGGCATCCTTCTTAGGACACCTGAAGCGCAGCCCTGATTTCTGTATCTGGCACCCTGGGCTCCACAGACCACTGCTGGGAGTGGGCGTGCTAGGAGAACCTTGGCTTCAGGGTCCGTGGCGGCAGAAACAGCTTTTGGAGGTCTCTGCTTCTTCCTGCCTCACTAGGAAGATTCGTCACCCGTGGCCTGTGGAGAGAGAGCAGGTGGTGGTGGTATCACAGGGAAGGAGAGACACTTGGCATATGCCCAGAGGGACTATGGAATGGGCCAGTTGAACCCAACGCCTGACACTCCCAGCTTCAGGGTCCTCTTGGGACACAAGAAGGGTAATCTCAAGGAGCAGGTTCTTCTGGAGTCTGGAGAAGGGGTCTTATGGGATGGTCATGTCCTTGGTGTCATCAAAATCTCCCCTAGTTCGAACTCCCCGTCCTCATGAGCTTTGCCCGGCCGCCTACGGTTAAGCCCCCGCCTCTGGCAGTATCTTGCACCTGCCAGCTTTCCATCCTTCCTGGCTGCTTTTCTTTCGTCTCTGTGTTGGGGGTTCTCTGTTTGCAGGCCCTCTCCCCTCCCACCAGATGCCTTTCCCTCCCTTCTCTGTCCTACTCTGTGCCCCAGGAGAATTGGCCCCTATTCTCTGTACCCTCCACCCCGCTTCCTTGCTCTTTGATTTCCAGTTGGATTGTGCCTATGGGAGGCACTGGGAGGAGATCAGAGGGTGGAAGAAAAGGTAGATGGGGGTTTTTCTTCCCCATAGGCATGCTGTGTGGCACTGTGATTTGGCTTTATCCCTCCACCTCCACAGCACTGACCTGATAGCCCTGGCTTCAAGCCTCCCGCACAGTCTTTGGACTCTGGTAACACTATTTCCTCCCACCGCCCTGTCAGATCTGGGGATGGAGATGGTTTCCTGCTGTGGTCAGCCTCTGAGAGCCATGCCACTCAGTAGTTCTCTTGACGATGCCCGGCTCTCTACAGTCTGCCTTCATTCAGCCTCTTCATGCGAACTATCTGAAGGGAATTCTGTTGCCTGCTTGGACACTGACTGATGAACCCTGCAGAGGTGCCCATCTTAGAGAACCCTCAGGGTCCTGTCCTTCCTCTCTCCTTTTCTTCACAGCAGATTTTCTGAAAGTGTCCTCTCAGTACTTAGGATGTCCTCTGTAAGGTTTCCACCACGTCCTTGCCCTTCACTTTCTGAGACATCTCACCCATCTCCAGTGCACTGAGCTCTCCCCCACAGACTGAGGATCATCTAATTCATCCAGGGAATAAATACCAGCAAATATTTAGGGAGCATCTAATGTATGCCAAGCACTGTTGTAGGCCTGGACTGTGCCAGTGAGCAAGTATTCAAAGATTCGTGCCCTTATGGAGCTTGCATTGTTGGGGGTCAGATCTGTGCTGTTGGCTCCTCGCCGGATCTCCAGAGCTGTAGTTGTGGTTTCCTACTGGGCCTCCCACAAGGCCCCACTAGCTTAAGACATCTGGACCCAAATTCACTGGAACCCAAACCCCAGACTCATCTGTCCCTTGTCAAATATGGCACCATCAGCCCCCGCCCAGTTTTTCCCATGTTATGTCATCTTGTCCTTTCCCTTTATCTCCAATCAGATTCTTTCAAGTTTGCTTTAGAGTTCTCTCCAAAATATCTCGTTTACTCTCCATTTCTAATTCTCTGGCCACAGGTAAGGCTCTCACCATCTCTCACCTGGCCCCCTGCAATGGTCCCTTACCTGGTCCGCGGGTCTCTACCCTCTTTCCTCACTTTCATCCTTTCTCATCACTGCTGCTGAAGTTAGTCTCTAGATGGCTTCCTTGCTTGAAGAATCCTGCCAGCTCCCCATCGCCACACTTCTTGGCAAGACATTCGGTTTCCCATCACTGTGGATCTCTGGCCTTCTGCAGCCCCAACACCTACCACGGACTTGGCTCCCTCTTGCCTCAGCTCCCTGCCCCTGCTTGGCCACCCGAGCCTCCTCGCTTTTTGCTTACACCCTTTCCCCAGATTACTGTCGTCTCCCTCGCCCCCTTTCTTGTTAGTGAAGGCTCTCCAGAGACCCTCTCCTCCATGAGGTTTTCCCTGACCCTTCCCAGAAAAACTGATTCCGCTGTCCTTTTTACTCCCACAGTCTTCGTTCTTCCCACTTAAAATGTTGTTGTGTGGCCAGTTATACAAACACTCTGTCTCCTTCTAGCCTGGGAGCTCTTGGAACACAGGACATTTTTTGGAGTTCTTGCTGGTTGGCACAGAGTTTAGCCAAGTTGTCAGGGCGTGTTATGTCGTCCATCTGAAATGGCTAATCCACACCGTCATGCTGCCCTCTGGCAAAACACTTTCTAAGTCCCTGCCTTCCCTTCTTGCCACCAGCCTGGTCCACTTCGGGTAGCTGCCGCTGTACTACGCCATCCACAGGACGCATTCCTACCTCCAGTCTTTGCCCTGATACCTGGCACAACAGCCAGTGTACCCAGTAGCTAATATAGTCGCACCCCAGACCTAGCAAACTGAAATAATCTTTGGACCTCTGTTTTATCTATTGTACCTATTTATTCATGCACATATTTAATTTATGATTACGTACAGATTTATAAAGACACACTTTATAGTCCCAGAGGTTGGAAAGGTAGCGCCCTCTCAGGGAGGGCAACCGAGGCAGAAGCTTAAACCTCATCCATGTGCGATTCAAATGTTACCAGAGCCCAGAGCCTGCTTGTCTGCTCGTCTAGCCACAGGGCCCCTGTCTTTACCCTCCCACCCCAGGTTGCTGGAACTTCTGTCCGCTTTCAAGTGGGCCCTGGATTGGCCATGATGACTGGGGGGCATGTCAGCTGCCATGGGGAGAGAGGAGATAGACAGGACTTAACCCCAGGTAGTAGTTCCTGTGATCAATAGCCGCCTGGAGATGGCCTCACTAATAGTAACCTGGCCAAAAGCATTACCGAAATCCTCCACTATGGTTCCCAAACAGCTTGGGAGTGGGGCCAGCCCAGGCCTCTGCGGTTCGTGTTGCCAAATTTTAAAGTGCCCTGAGGTTGGAGGTTGGCTTCAGATGTAGAATTCCTTTATCTGGGGTGATCTGAACTTTTCTACATTCAACCCCCTGATCCTTTCCTGCCGGCCCAAATAAACGACAACTGACCAACTAAGGAACCAGACAACAAAGTTTGATGTACCAGCAGCACCAGGGAGAAAGTCTCCTCTAGAGCCTCCTGTATGGGGGTAACCTGACACTACAAAGTGCCCACCTCCACCCTCAAATGATGATGGGGAAGGGCAGAGCCTCGGAGTGGCTGACCGGCCTGTGGGCAGAGACCTCCAGTGGATGAGAAAGATGAAGGGAAGGATGAGGATGATGTGGTGCCCCTTCCTCTAGTCAGTAAAAAGCTTGAAATTGATTTTGATTTCCTGAAAGTTAATTTGGTACCACATTGCGAATCTACAGTACACACTTTCCTGTGTTTCAGCACAAAGTAGATTTCCAGCAGCTGAGATAGTCTGTCGACTTCCTGATGACCTCCCGAGTGGAGCTCACAGCTGCAAGAACTGTTTCTGACAGCGGGGGGGAGGGAGGGGGTACCCCCAAGCTCCCTCGTCTTCCCAAAGGAGGTCTCTGGGAAGATTTCAAAAAATAGCAGAGGAGAAAATGATTACATTCTTGAAACATCACAAGCAGGGGCCCATTGGGTCCTGCATTCTGCGTTGGCTGAGGCCCATGCCCAGGACAAGACTGGGGAACGAACACAATGTCAGTGGAGTCTCCTGTGTGCTCCAAAATGCATGTTCCTTGGGCGTGGAAGAAATTCCAGGAAGCATTTAAAGTGCAGAAGCCAAGAAATTGTTAAAAATGCAGAAGTATCGACCTTATTTTCATTGCAATATGAGGGCTGAGTATTACATAACTGGTACGTTTTCATCTGTTCCTCAGAGGAAGGAGGTTCAAAGACTGAGAAATAGCTCACCGTTTTCCTCTCCTTTCAGGTGACTGTGGAAGATGAATGATGTTGCTGTGGTTCTGATGTGGGTGTATTGTCCGATTTGTATTGGCCATTTGAAGGGAAAATGCATTTTTCATATGAGGCTGTCCTGATTTGAGCGTGATTGATCCTTTTATTTTAATTTTGCAGATTTATTCAAGAATTGCTGACTTTTCAATTCGAACATCAATAGTCTGTATAAGGTTCGTTTTCTTTTCTCCACTTGGAGAAATTTTCTCCAAGTGGTATTTTCTTCCCCCTTAGAAAAGCCACGTCCTTTTTTACACCTTCACGCTGAATGAGCCTTCTAGCAAACGACCACTAGATGGCAGTATCACTGCGTAGCTGAAGCGTATCCGGCCGGGGAGAAAGAAAATAAGGCTACTTTCTGTCTTCCGCTCCTGCAAAATCCAGAAGGTGGCAGATTTTAGCTATTTATGAAAGCACGAATGCAGAGAACAATGTTGCCTTTTAGAAAAAATTATTTTTATTTATCTTTCCAGAAGGAGAGATTATGAGCTGAATAAAATTATCTGTGATATTTAAAATATTTGAAAATGTTTCACAGTTTTAGAGTATGTAATACAAGCTGAAGGACCAGCAGAGCTACGGTGACACAAAATCAAGGTGAAATTGACCAATAAATTGAGAACTCCATTACAGGGACAATTTCCCCGAGTTTGAGTCATAGTGTTTGAGTGATAACCTAAACCTGTCTAAACTTTGTGGAACACTGAAGGCGAAGATGGAAGGAGATGGTGAGGGACACTGGAGGAGGCGGCCGACCGCAGTGTGGGCGATGATGTTTATATATTTTCAACAACTTTTCCAGGCTCCTGGAGGACTTTCGGCAGATGGTTCAGTTCTCTTCAAGGTTACTGATTACCTGAAGGGATCCTGGTTTTAAAAATGAAACATGGCAGCTCCAATACAATCTTCCAATTTAGAGAGGGATCACGTACCCTAGGCAGCTTTGCTGGCTATCGGGGGCATTGGCAAGATACACAAAACCACATCCATTCTGTGGAGGGCACGGCCACAGTTTCCATTCATCACCGCACACCTTGGGTAAGTGTGTGCTGGCTTCTTCTCAGGGAATATCTGTTTCTTAGTTTGCCCCCGCCGCCCCAGCCATGCCGATGGGCTTGCCTTCTCACCTCCTGCAGGAAATACACATTCATGAGAAGGTGCAGAGGGGTAATGGGATGGCTGGACAGCAGGATGGCGTCTGGAAAGTCATTCTTCTGAGTGACAGCTCTACATGGCTCTTGGCACTCCAATATGTCAGGAAACTGGTGTTCTGACTGGCATCATTTATCTCATTTAAATATTCCAGACTCAAGTTAGATTCGTTTTCATCTTCGTGCTCTAAAAGGGCCTGGCAGCCTCTCACAAGTGGAGGGAGGGGGAAAAAAAAAAAACAACAACACAAAAACGGGAGAAAGAAAAAAAATGGTGAGGACATGCAGCAAGTGAGTGATGTATAGGGTGAACACAGAATTCAATATCCAGGACGAGGACACATATGTCTTGGACCCCAGATATATAGCTCAGAACTGATGGAGAAATGGGCAGGAAGAGAGATAATCTTTATCTCTGTTCCCAAGCCTTTAGAAATACCTAAGGCTAAATCACCCTGAGAAGAAAGTAGGAAATGAAGACTGCTTCAAGCCACCCGTGAGATTTCAGAGAGCGGACCACTGGCTGAGCACAGTTCTCCGTCTCTGTCTCTCTCTCTCTCTTTTTTAATTTTTCTGAGTCATACCCCAAGTTCAGTTGGTATATGGAAGTAACTGTAAAATGTTTGGGTCCAGACTTTAAGATTCTGGATTTCAGTGTCCACTCAGGAAGAATTGCTGGACTTGTACTTGAGTTTACCATCTCAAATCTTTGTAAGCGGTGGGTGGGTGGGTAGCATTCCCCACTTTCTGAGTGATGCATGGGAATTACATTCTGACACATTTCCCCGCCTAATTCGTTCCTCAGAAAACCATGTTAGAATATTCATTTTTCTTCCCCTTAACGTTTCAGATGCCTGCTCATCTATGTGTGAGTTTTTGTCCCTACTAACCTCTTTCCGATAACCTGAGTCTCTTTTTTAAAGTTTGTCTTCCCTGCACCAGACTTTGAATAGGTTGGGAGTAACTGTCGTTTGAACGATGAGAACAAACTTTGGTGCCCAAAAGGAGGGAGTCCATTGTATGTTATACAGTCTCCTGTGTTCAGTTACCGCCTATTCCTTCCCCCACAAAGAGGGTCTATGATTGAAGAAGTGAAAAGGGACTCAGGAAATGCTTTGGTAGTCACTAGCTTGTGAAGCGTCAAGTCTATTATCTGTGTTGGTCCTAATAATCCTGGAAGTCCCATCACAGCCAAACCAATGCATTGGAATTGATGTGCTGTGCGTTTCCTTGAATGTCAGGAAAATTCTTCCGTCCTCCGATCAGCTAACTTAGTTAGCCTCTGGCGTTCCCTGGTAAAGTGCCATGTCAGGGAGTCCTACTGGTGTAGCTTTGTTATCCTTGCAAATGTTTCCATCTCAAACTTTGCAACTGTAAGTAGATGAGGAAACTCCAGCGAATCCCTTTCAGGGTGGTGAACCTGCAAAGAGTCGGCTCGTCTAACTCCTATGTTCCCGGAGGACTTAGACCTTTCCCAGGGGCCCTGCAGACCTTCATCTCACTAGCATGCTTCAGAGCCGGGTGCTCTATGCTTGTGTGCCCGTGTACAGGCTGGGAGAACGGGGTGCAGGCCCCGGGTGTTCTTTCTCATTGCTGGGGCAGGAGAAAGGGCATCTCTGGTCTTCGTAGGAATTTGCTTTGTTTGGTTCTGCTTACTTACTCTTTGCAGTAGTTGTGAAGCAGATAAATCAGCAGGTGGGAACGAGGGGTCTGGCTCTCTTCTACCCTAAAGAGGATTGGCGAGGACTCCTCGCTCTCTCTGCTCTTCACTTTCCTTGTGGAGCAAATGGGCACGACAATGCTTGCCCTCTCTCACTGGGGGCGCCTCAAGGGTCGGCAAAATTTGTGAGATCATTTTGATGAGAACTATTTACTATACCCAACGTGAGGAGGTTTTTGCTTTATAATTAACCCTGAGGAAGGAGAAAGGAGGCCTAGATGCCCTCTGTACACCTCACTGTGTATTTCTGGTTTGTTTCCCTGCCGGCTCAAGATAGGGCACCCCCTCCTGCCTTTTGTAAGTTGGATGTGGCTATTATGATTTCCTTTGTCTCAAGAAACATGAGTGTTGCTTTTAGGCTGATGCTTTAGGAATCTGGTCTGAATGGCTATTTTCTGCCCCCCTTACCCGAGTCACTCTGAAGAATTTTTAGAGATGGAACTTTCATCAGCCAGAGTCCCTGAAGGGATCACAATGAGCAAAGCCCCCTTCCCACCCCATGTTGTGTATTCAACTTCAGGTAGGGCACTTTGTAGGAGTAAGAAGCAAACTTTTGTGTACTAAGCCTCCGAGATTTGGGGATTATTTTTTTTTATCACCGTGAAACCTCTCTTCTTCTGAGTGATGCCTGGGAATTACATTCTGACGCATTTCGTATAGGCACAGAAGGCAGTGATCGGTTTCTGAGGTTTTCTGATGTTTATAAGGTTCTACGTTATATGGTCTTTATTATTTCTCTTTTCTCTGCCTTTGACTGATGACATTCTTCCGTTAAGGAGAACTTACTGGCCCTTGGTACGTATGTTCTATCTTTCTGGCACACTCTCCTCCAGCTTCTCCCCCTGTCGCCCACCTATCATTTAGGTCCTGGCTGAAACATTACTTTTACGGAGACATCTTCCTTGACTTTTCGGATGGCTCCTTCTTTATGCCCAAGCACATATGCCATCTTTATCAGTATTTAAATATTGTATTGTAATTGCCTTTTCTGGGATGTCTCTGCATGTGACATTTTCTTGTATCTTTATCATTTGGTTCCAGTGTCTAACTAATCACAAATGCCATATTTTTAAAAAAAAATAACATGAGTGATAGAGAAGGGTACTTAATGAATATGGAATCTGGATTTTTTTCACCTGTGTTCTTTTTTCTCCTTCTGTGCTACTATTCTCTAAATTGGCCAAAATAATAGTGTTTTGGTGGGTGAGGGACAGCAGCCAAGATGTGCATCATTGGTCCCCAGTCAGAGGGGGGATGGGTCACACCTCTGACTTTTTACCTTCAGCTCGGCTGTGGGGTCACCACAAGCTCCCGGTCTGGGAGACTGCTTCCCCCACTGCCTCCTGATCTCTGGTCCTACAACCACGGGGGCCTCCCCTCTGGTGATTGTGCTGTTCTTGCTGTTTTGGAGTAGGACACAGGAAGATCAGAGAGGACAGCAAGAGTGACCTGCAACAGAAATAGTTCATCTCTGTCCCTGAAATGGTCCTATAAGTTGGGTGGTAGACAAAACCTTAGGAGTGGGAGATATTTGCTGACATTACTGTTGATTCTCCAGCCTGTTCAGGCCGCTGTCCAGGGTGCTGGCCCCATAAACCATCATTGATCCTCTTCGCAGTCTCCCTGCCCCCCAACCCCGAGAGTGAGCAGTCAAGGATTAACCTCTGACTCTGCCTCGATTTCTTTGTAACAATGATATCGATGCCATCACCATCAAAAACAAAAGAGTTAATGGGGCACCTGGGTGGCTCAGTGGTTTAAGCTGCTACCTTCGGTTCAGGTCATGATCTCAGGGTCCTGGGATCGAGTCCCGCATTGGGCTCTCTGCTCAGCAGGGAGCCTGCTTCCCTCTCACTCTTTCTGCCTGCTTCTCTGCCTACTTGTGATCTCTCTCTGTCAAATAAATAAATAAAAAATCTTTAAAAAAAAAGAGTTAACATTTCTGGGGTGCTTCTCATGTTCCATGAACTTAGCTAAGGGCTTTGTAGGTGCAATTTCATTTAATGTTTGAAACAGCGTTAATGTGAAGTTAGTGCCATTGCTATTTACATATGAGAAATTAAGGCTCAGCGTGGTGAAGCATCTTGCCAGTGTCACGCAGCTGGTAAGTGACAGAGATGGGACTTGAACCAAGCAAGGTCTTTTAATTTCACCCAGGTTTTTCCTCTTATGTTCTCTGGCCCAGGGGCTGCAATGCCTTCAAGTAATTATACAATTTCAGGATCTAATGAAATTAAGGAGAGCAATTTTTTGATTGGTGTCTTATCCAGCCTCCTTCGCATCCTACTGAATGAAGGGTCCGCTAGTTGGCCTTTTCTTCAATACAATCCTAATCATTGCCAAAATCTGGAAGACTACCCCTGACTTCAGACTGTTCCTTTTGGCACCTCTTCAGGAGCAGAAATTTTCCTGGAGATATGATTTTGGCTGGCACCGAGGTAGCAAATGGACCTTTAAAAAGAAGCATTATGGTTCTTTGGCATCATCATTCTGGGGTGCTGAGATATAATGAAACAAGGAACACACTGAGAGCCAAGGTCATTATGAATATAATTCAGATTTTAAATTGCTATTTGTGGAAAAATATTCCTTTGGCTTGGTTGAACCAGGTTAAATCTCTATAGCAATTATATTTACAGGCAATTGCTTGGCCCTGTACTTCCCTTTGCCTATGCGAATACAGTAAGCTTTTGAGTTAGTAGGCAGTAGAGCAGTACATAAAAACAGAATATTGTTATTGCTCTCATTAAGAGAGACCCTGATTCTTTTAAGTCTGTTCTAACAAGAGGCTTTGGAAAAACAAGAGAAATTTCCGAATATCTGATTAATTTAGATTGAGCAATTAACGAAGTGATATAGTTAACAGTCCTCTTAGCATCACTCATTAGGTTGGCTGCGTGGGAGGCAGCCTTCGACTCGGGAAGGAGGCTGTTAGAAGCAAGCGCCACTACGGATCTGTGAATCTGCCCAAGTGAGTCTTGTAAGCAGTCCGGTTCCTGCCTTGGAGGTTTACAGAGGTTGAAAAATCTGCTTTTGGTGGTGTGTGGTGCTGGGCTGGTTTTCATTCTAGCAGAGGACGGAATTGCCAGAGAAAAAAATGTTATTTTCACAGTTTGTGTTTTCTTTAGAGGTGATGGCTGTGCTGCTCCTCTCTGGGCGAACTGGTGGAGGCAGGCTGGTTGCTCCCCGGTTCCTTCTACACTGACCCCGGGACCTCTGCTTCTGCGGGCTGTTGGCTAGGACTGTCACTGGGTGTACGTGGAGGCAGTCATGGAAATTAAACCACTAAGAAATCGGCCACTACTTGAATATATCCAGACGTGTCTCCAAATACCACGTGTCCCATCTGATGTTTAATTAATGAGGCCAGGTGAAACTGACCTGGTTATGATAGGGTCACTTTGGATGGCTCTAATTAATAAGGGCCTCCTTGATTCATTGCAGGCCACCTGGAGAAAGGGGTAGAACAGGCATTTTGAGGCAACTCCAGTGGTGGTAGGGGCATCTTAGCCTTTCCAGATGGGAACTGTTGTAAGTTGGGGAAGCTCCCAATACAAGTGTTTGGGAGTGGGGACAGGCAGCAATTCAAGGGCTGAACGGTGCAAGTGAGCTGGCCTTGGGAGAGAATCTTCCATAAGGTCTGGGAATGAGGGGTTGGCCAAGAGTCATCCAGCCAGAGCTGTTGGATTATCCGGAGATGGTGTCTGATGTCGTATAATAATCAGTGAAACTGGGTTGGTCCATTCATGGAAGCAGGACCCTGATGCCCAGTGATTGGACAGGTATGAGCCAGGTGGAAGGTGGTGGGGGCCAGAAGGGCTGTGCACACGTGGCAAGGTGCCGGCTACCCTGGGTACAAGAAAAAGGTTCCAGCTTCCAGGGAAGAGGGCTGGCAAGCAAGGAGAACGCTGGAGCCCTATCACGCCAGGATTCAGAGCAGGTCTCCAGACTTCTGCTTAGAAGGTGGTGTGAACTGTATTTGACAGACAGAATGAAGGGAGAGCTCTGTATTACGAATGTCCCAATGTGAGAGAAACTAATAGGACTGTAAAATGGGGTCACCTGGATATCCGGGGCTCACTGTGGGTACGCCACATCCTGAGACTGCTGGATTTGAAAGAAATATGTTGGAAGGGTGACATGGGAACCTGGCAATTATAAAGACTCCTCAGATCTCAGATCTAGAACCCATGCTTTGATTGGAGGCCATGGGGAGCCGACAGAACAGAGGCCACTGCTCTGCTAGCCTCTGGCCTGTATAGGCAGAAGGGGGGGGGCATCTGGGCCAGGAGCAGGACTTCCCAGAAACTCAAGCTGCTGTGAGTTGACGGGCAGAGAGAGGACTGCTGCCCAGTTCTGAGGAAAGTTCTTCCGGGTCCCATAGAGCCCACCCCTTCCACTGGCCAAGGCCTTGGCACCCATTTATGCACCTAGCAAACAGCTACCCAAATTAAGATGCCAAAAGCAACATCTGAATCCTTTCTGTCATCAACGTCTTTAGACAACATGTGTCGGCCTAGGCATTCGCATATAAGAAATTCGTCTGGAGGTTACTGGCCATATGTTCCAATTCCACATGTAAACCCTGTAACTCTGAATAAATCCTATTTTCAGGTCTTTCTTTATACAGCATAGAATGTGGAGTTTGACAGCACTGGTTTGAATTTTAGTTTGCCACTCCCTAGCTAATGGCTATGGGGCAAATGATTTCTTTGAATCTCAGATTCCTCATCAATAAAATGGGAATAAGATTGTGCTCGGGCAGATTGGGGATAATGCATACAAAATGCCCGGCCCAGAGTTGCTGCTTAATAACTAGAAGTGGAATGTGCATGCATCCCTCGGGAAGCCAGCCCGTTGGACTTGGCACATTGGACTACGCTTGTAGTGAAATGAGAATGTCAGAAACAGTGAGCGCATGATTTTATTCATTTTGGCCCTTTTGCCGCTGATCAAAAACCACGTGGAGACTCTCTGTGATAGGTCTGGCTACTGTTTTGGATTATATTACAGACTGGAGGCACTGGTGAGTTCTGCCCATCCTCCTGTCCCCTCCTCTCCAGTTGGATGTAAGGAGACCTGTTAGTGATAGCAGAGTGTCTCCATCTCTGGCTACCGGGATGGGATGAAAGGTTGAGAATCGCTGACACACGCTCTACTATCCTGGAAAACCCAGAGATACTATATCCCCTTTATTTTCTCTTTAAGGGGAAAATTCGTTAGATTGCATTTTGCTCAAGTGTATGCCAACACAAAAGCCAGAAAGAGTCAGTTCAGAAAATAAGATGCAACTTCTCCTTGGTCCAATAGTGGAAAAAGGATTTTCAAGTATCCTCTTTTATCTAGCTCAGAAAATCTTACAGAGGTTAATTTACTAACAATTATGGTTCTCACAATAGCAGAATGATTATTGCAAGCTAAACCACTGCTCCCTGGGTAAGGACTCCTGGTTATCTCACCCTCCATGCCAAAAAAGGGGCTCTTGTTTTGGGGGGTGACAAAGGAAAAGGAAGGATGGGATGGCGAGTTGACACCGGGGAGATGAGTATGTACATGGGGTCTCAGGGCAGCTGGGAGGGCAGAGGGGAGAAGGTGGGAAATCCAGCTGATGAGAGAGGGGAGCCCCCTGTCCAAGTCTTTCTGGATCCTGGACAGCAAAACCAGGTCTGTGCCTCAGAAGCCCTCAGCTGGAGCAAGAAGGGATGGTACTCTTTGTGTGTGTGGGGGGGGGGGGGGGCTGTCAGTCAAAGGCTCTTTTCTGAGTAACAATACCCACAGGTATGAAGAGTGAAGGAGACAAAATGGGAAAGTGGGAAGGGGTCTGGTACGAGTTCACTTGGAAAAAGGTGAACTGATGATCAGTTCTTTCCATCCTTAAAAAGGGCTTGAGGTTCACTATAATTCTATAGGAAACTGAGGATTTCTTCATTGAATCGGCATTAATTACTTTTTAAATGTAAATTTTCAGCTGCAATCCTGTTTTAATTAAAAAAAAAAAAACCCTCCGCGTACATCAGGGTAAATCAAAGACTAATTGGTGACCAAATTATAGGGTTTAAAGCACTTTTTTTTTTTTTGCCATAAGTGGGTAAAAGATAATTAGGAAATGTGAATACATGCTTTTTCTTTCATTAATAATGAATCATATGGTGAGAACCCATTTTTAGCAAAATAAAAATTGCCATTTTGGACTGAGAGCTGCGATTGCTTTCTGTGGCACTTTATATTTAGAAATGCTTGTTCATCCCGTGGTGTCTCCTTGTGCCCAGACCCGGCGAGGCTGGCTGGACTCTCTCAGGACGGCTGTCCTCACGGGACGGGACGCAGTGGAGTTGGGTGCCGTGAATGGGATCAAATATGGCGATCTACTAATCTACTTCTCTTGAGAAGTAGCTTGGGAGGCTGTAGAGAGCCAGGGGCTTTGGTCCGAGATCCATGATCCATGCGAGATCGGAGGCGGAAGCGAGGACCTTCTCGGATGCTGTTTTCTGTGCTTGATGATGGTTTCAGCCCACTTCCTATCAGCCATGGCTATTTATAGTCAGAGGCACCGATCCCACAGCTGTACAGAGAGTGCCTCTGAGTGACTCTGAAATCAGACTTTCTTCTCCCTTTCTCTTCGGGAATATTTACAGAGTTGTCGAGGATAATCATGGGCAAACGACAGGCTTGTCTGGGGTATAGAAGAGGTTCTCTTGTATCCTTCAGAGATTCCTCTTCTCTCTTCGAGGGAATGGTATGTCCTCACCTCTCATTCCCAGATTCTCACATCCCTTTTATAATGGAACAATGATTTGGACCTTCCCTTGAACTTGCAGAAAAGGTATTTTTCTCTTGGCTATGTCTACAAAGACTCTACAAACCTTCAGGTTAGGGTCATTCTATAGGTCAAGCTACAGACTCTGGCTGGAAGAGAAGCGACCCGGGGGCAGTCCCAGAAAGCACTGACCGTTTGTGGGGACAATGTCAGGAAGGCTGATGTGACATGATGCCAAGTCACTCATCGGGCATCATGAGTGACGAGTGAGGAGAATTAGAATCTAGGCCAGGTTCTGCCAGTGACGGGCCAGAGCGACAGAGGCAGGTAGGTCCATTCACCTTTCTGGCCTCAGTCTGCTCATCTGTGAAGGAGGGCACTGTTGACAATGACCTGTGAGGTCTCTTTCAGCTACGGATTTCTGTGATCACTGCAAGGATCATTTTCCCTATTTCTGTGAAACAATAACCGCTCTGAGATTGGAAAATGATCTAACAACATTGGGACATGAATGGAAATGTGTCTTGGAGATTTGCTGAGAACAGCCCCATTTCCTGCCTACAAAAACAAACCACCCCCAAATGCAGAGGGGGTATAGTGGTGGTAGAGATGAAGAATAATACCGCCACTTTGTATTTTTACCTTTCATGATAAAACAGTAGTTTTAAAAATCGTAAAAACGTACTGGCTTGACAAATGGCACATTTAAAACCCGATTTAGCAAAGGGTTTTTACCTTTGTAATTTTAAAACTGTCACTTGAACTAAAAATATAGGCGAGCAAGTTGGCCTTTCATATTTAATGTTTTCTTTTTTCCCTTTTTATTTGCAATTCATTCTGTTCAGCTTTGATTAAAGAAATAGCAGAAATGGAATGGCGAACGGCCAGCCCTTGGTGAATTCGTTCTTAAGAAGATGGTGGACGTGGCTGTCCCACCTGTTCAGAACTGGAACTTTCCAACACCAACCCATTTGGCTTTGGCATGTTGTCCATATATCTTACCCTTAAATATTAACACAGACTCACATAAGAATATTTGACTTAAAGAGGGCAAAGATAACAGGCTCGGAACCCCAAGGCTTTATATGTTTGTTAAAGCAAGTATGTTATCATCCCAGATTCATTGGTAATTGAAGCGGCTCAGAAAGAATCTGGAACAAAAATGGTAACCCTAGGTGTCCTCGAGTGGCATAGGAAAAGCTGTGAGTCAGGATTAATGGAATGTTGACAACATGCTTTCTATTTTGGGCAAGAACCCACTGGGGGCCTTAGGCAAGTTGATACATTTCTTTGAACTTGAGTGACCTGATCTGTGAATGGAAGGAGGCAAGCAGGTGATCTGGGAGCCTCTTAAGTCTGTAAGTGTGCCCTGCCCCACGCCCTTCACAGAGCCTGCTCACCAAGGTCACCCGAGCATTTGCTGGGTTCCACAGAGTCAACGCCTATTCAGAGGGACAGCAGAGCACAGTGGGGAGAGAGTGTGACCAGGTTCTGGGGGGGGGTCATGGGCCTCTCTGGTGTGGGCACCTCGGGGAAACCACCAAACAGCTTCCCTGTTTGTAACATGGGGATTAGAAGCCTCACTCCTCAGGTTGTTTTAAGGCTCAAAGGAGATAACAGACCTGAAAGCTCTCAAAAGACCATAGAAGTGGAGGGTATTAGCGGAAAAGGCCCTTTCTAAAGAATATTGATGGAAGCATTTTATGCACACACACACTTCATTATTGAGCTGTTTATTCAGTTATTAGCTGTCATCAGTTTCTGAGTCCAGACTGTAGGTCTATCATATGAGCCTAACAGATGTGTTCACAACAATAACAGACCTGAATACTACTCATACCTCTGGGGCTCATATCCCAGAAATCACGGCCTTGAAGTCCCATTGATTAGTGTCAGGCATTGTAGAATCTCAGGGCCATCAGTGCCCTCCATCCCGAGGTGAGCATGCTCTTTGTAGCTTCCTTCCCAGGGGTTGATTGAAACTCTTCTTGAACATCACCCGTGCTGAAGGGGGTAATTGAGGTGAGGAGGAGCCATTCGATATTGAACAGCCTGCTTTGGGCAGAGTCAGTGACAGGTGCTCAGTGCCCCCTTGGCTCATCACATTCTTGTCACCATGTTTACAGGCTGGTTTTTATTATCCCCATTTTAAAGATGAGGAAATCTAGTCTAAAGAGGTTAATTGCATGAAGAAAACTGAGTCACTGAGTGATAGAGTTGGGCTAAGACTAAAGGTCTAACTTTGTCCATATGCCAGATAGAGCATTTCCTGAGGAACTTCTCTCCATGGACAGAATCCCTCCCCCATCTTTTGATAGCTCTGTTAAAACAAAACAAAGCTATTCTTACAGCTCAGAGCTGGCTACTCAAAGCCTGGGCCATTGGCCAGCATCATGGGCCTTACCAGCAGCTAGTTTGAAATGGACAAACTGGATTCCACCCTAGGATATGACTCAGAATCTACATTCAGCCGGATCCCCAGTGATCCGCATGCACACTGAGGTTTGAAGATTACTAGCTAGAGCACTCACAGCTAGTCGAATTCCGCCTTTTCATGATGTCTTTCTCTATAGCTCTCCTGACTGAGTCAGAGCTTTTGTCCCAAGCAGAAACATAGGACTGGGATGACTTTCACTCTCTACCTTTGAAACACTTCTCCAGAATTTTGAAAACCTCAACTAAGTGGAGAGAAGCGATCCCTTCTCTGACTTTCTC
Source organism: Meles meles (assembly GCF_922984935.1). Lineage (NCBI taxonomy): Eukaryota > Metazoa > Chordata > Mammalia > Carnivora > Mustelidae > Meles > Meles meles. The sequence goes on from NC_060079.1 coordinate 33,160,060, forward strand.
AATATATGTTTTATAACCTTTCCTGTCCTCCGCACTGTGAAAAATGCCTGGATATTTGTGATCGTGTGAATCACAGGTATTACTTGGTACAATTACCTATTAATCAGTCAATCAAAAGTCAGGTAGAGGAATTTAGCCTTTATGGGCTAGGTTTTTAAGCACACAAGTGACATGTAGAAAATGTGAAATTAACTGAAATTGGGAAATTTATCTTGTGGTGTGCTGCAGTGTGGTTAAAGAGGGTAAGAAAATGGGGGCTTTGAAAGTCATTATAAATTATAGAAAATAGAGCTCTTTGAAAGCTTTTATTGGCTGTTATTTGATGCATTGACTCATGGGTTTCATGTGATGTAAATTTATTCCCTTGATAAATGAACCAAATTTTGTCAAAATTAGTCAACTCATTTGAGATTTATTATGAAATAAACACAGACATATGCAATTTATAGAACAATTAATTTGAAACATAGTCCTCACTTTGCCCAGACCGTTATTATGGTCTCTGCCATGTATTTATGACAGAGTTTGTGCCATTATTAATATGCTGATCACCAATGCCAGTCTTTCCATGTAAGGGCAGAGTCTAAGTCTCTTCGTTTACATTTATAGATGCAGCTATCTGAATGCTTGCTATGGAATAAGAATGCTTACTATGGAATGAGAAACACCCTTTCTCCCAGATGGTTTCCGAGTACTTTTAGCCAGACACTTCCACCCAGCCACCAACACCAAAGACGGAAAACAGGAGGCTCTTCCAAATGAAATAGGAATTGACTGTCTATCCTGGGGCCCACCCTTCTGCTCTCTGACCTGTCATTTTGCTTCTTATGGCTTCCTGTATCTTTTGCCCTCTTTTTCTCAGCTGGTAGTGGGTCATTCTATAACCCCTCCCTCCAACATATGTTTGCTTCTCCAACATACTTCTGTTTCCTTGATGGTGATGTCCAACAATGAACTTCCAATTCTCATACCTCACAGGAGCAGTGCAAAAGGGAATTTCAGAACCACTGAGTTTGGGTTATTGGTTTAAATACTTCCAAATTAATACAAACCAACAACAGTCCACCGGCTGGGTTTTTAGAAACAGAAATACTAAGTCTGGGTGGCAAAAAATATTTTCAACTAAAATCATATCTGAAGAGAATCATAAGACAACCTAAGTCCAGGACTCCTGTTGGCCTCTCTGTCATGCATATTTCATAGTACCCCAACATCTGTCCATTTTTTTCTTTAACCAGGGTTTTTCCCTCCTAAAAGTGGATCGGAGTTATCAATCTCATTTTCTGGCCACCAGGAAGGATGATCTTTCACGCAATGATGGAGGGAAATCCAAAGTATTAACTCCAGCAGTTGGGTTAGGCCGAGAGATATTCTTTTGCTGTTACAGAGAGACCCTTTGACTTGTCACCCAGTAAGAGAGTAGAGATCTTGGTTTGTAGGGAAAAGATTCCAGGGAAAATACTGGACAATAGTATCAATAAAGGTATTATTCAATATGAGATTCAGATAATATGGAATCTGAATTCAAAAGACGTAAGGAATGTTTCTAATATCTCTAGTCTTTGTCTAACTTGAAATAGAGCCTCTGGATTCCCTTCTCCTCAACTACATGAATTAATGGCTTTGGAGAAGAATCTTGCCCAAAGAGCGCCATGGTCTCCTCGTTGCCCTGCCTCTTTGGTATTTACTTGCTGTGCCATTTCTTAGATCGTTCCTGTGGATGAGCACACAGCAGACAGCACTCACACTTTCTGATTTTTGATGTGGTGTGTGCAGCATGCATCCACCCCTCGCTAGCTAGGTGGTCAGCAAGGACGGAGAGCGGCTGTTTTAGTGAGCGGTCATGGATCTGGCAGGGGTGGGAAGCTCTCCTGGAGCCGAGGCCCTCTTCAGAGCAGCGGGGGCTAGGAGTGAAGCACCTGATCAGTCCAGCTGGACCCCCAAGTCACACCTTCAGCTGGACTTCAGACTCCTGAGGTGTGCTAGTTGGGGAGGAAGGTATGTTTGTGGGGTTCGCTCATCATCATGGGTGATTAGGCACACTCGTCACTCCTGATAGAGGACGAGCCATTGTTTTACATATAATGGATTCCCTATTGTTGATTTCGACATTGTGATTTTGCTCTGGGAACCCGAAAAATAGGGGGAAAGAAAAATCTACATGATCCAAAAGTGGGGGAAATTGGTCTGATACCTAATTTCAAAACCAATTATGTAGTCATAAGGAGGGAGTTGGAGAGGGGAGTTATATCATTGTTTAGAGATCCTTCAAGTAACTGTGGGTGAGGGGCACCTGGGTGGCTCAGCCTGTTAAGCATCTGACTCTTGGTTCCAGCTCAGGTCATGATCTCAGAGTCGTGAGATTGAGCCCGACGTTGGGCTTGGTGGTCAGTGTGGATTCTCCCTTTCTGTCCCTACCTTCACCACTCCCATGCACTCTCTCTCAAAAAAATCCCCCAAAACAAAACAAAAAAATCAAAACTGTGGGTGAAATTGATAGGATTCTATTGAAGCCTTATTAGATGGGGTGGGGGCAGGGAACATACAAGGAGGGCCCCCTCAAGCTTCACAGATAGCTGGTGAACTTGGCCATCAGCCGAGGCATAGGTGGGGAAAGGCATCAGGTGCAGAAAGTTATTAGGTAGATGTTCTTGTTCACCTGTTCATCAACAACCTGGAGAGCCCCTCATAGCTGGGCTCCGGGGAGGATTAGGGGAGTGATGCTGGGCTGCAAAATGAGCCAGGGTTCCAACAGTCCTGGAAACCCCGCTCCTTTCTAGCACCTACCAGCCCTGCCGCCTTGAGTAGCCTACGGCACCTTGTTTAGCATCCATTTTTTAAAATTTCCCCCATGAAACAGGGATCAGTTGTTATTTTGGGGACTTGCCAAGTACCTGAGAAGCTTTATTAAACATTGGCTCTCTTTCCCCCTCCTCTACTTTGCGGCAATGGGGGATATTGAGAAGTCTGATGTGTTTGTGGTCTTAAAGGGTCTATGTTCCAGTGGGGAAAAAAGACATGCATACAACTGACTATCGAATGGGGTCGAATGAAATAGGTGTATTAATAAGAGAATGATATAAAAGGATGGAGGGAAGAAAAGGTATGAGGAATTCTGCCGAGAAGTGGGCTTGGGAAGGCTTAATGGGGCCAGCAACATTAATATAGGGCCTGAGGGATTCAAAACAGTTGTCTCCCGTCCTGTTGACAAGAAAAACCCAGGAGTATGCGGTCAGAAGTGTCTACTCAAAAAAAGACTAGTAGAGTGTGAGAAACCAAAATTAAAAAAACCAAAACCAAAAAAAAAAAAAAAAAAAAAAAACCCAGATGTGTAGAGACACAGGAAGGAAAGGAAGGAAAGTGTGTCAGGAGAAGTCTCAAGGGTAGGGCAAAGTCTAATTACCCAAATTGAAATCTGGCCTTTGTAGCAGACCTAAGACACCTCTTGAACCCATAAAGACCTGCTGTGGTAGCAGAGGCATGCTTGAAATAATTAGCTTTCTACTTCAGCTCTTGTTTGGGAATTCCTGGCGTGTATCAGCCTTCTCCCAGGAAGCACGAGAGGTATTTTGAGGGTGGTTAGAAAATTGCCCAGACAGTAGCAGGGCAGGAAAATGCAAAATCAATAAATAATCAGGCTGAATTTTAATTGAATATATTACTTAGGCCGTGCTGACATGTAAATTTAAACACTGCTTGCGAGAGAAAATCAGCGCTTTGCCTCTCGTGGGCGCTCTGGTTTCGGGAGATGGGGCGGACTTGGCCTTTACATGCCTGCCCGAGCAGAGCTCCAGTGGTCTGTTTTCTTGTTGGAATATGAGGCACGCATCAAACAAACTGCTTTCCTACCCTTCTCTTTTCCACGTGAGAGAATAAGAATTTATTGGGGAAAAAAATTTAGTTGACCTTAAATTCATATAGAAGCAAAGAACTGAGAGAGGAAGGAGGGCTCCTTGTGGTTAGATGGGTCCCTGGGGGCAGAGATGCAGTAACTTTCCAGAGGGGGATTTGGACTCAGTAAGCCCTTCGCCGTGTCCCTGTGTTAGGAAATCTCAAGGCCAATGGCACTGTTAACATAGGTTTTTTAGGTATGAGTCTGTTTTCATTTTGTTTGTATTTTTGGTATTTTCTTTGTACCTTTATGTAGTATTTGGTTGTTACTCCTTGAATTTTGAGCAAGTTTCAGGAGTTTTCTTTTAGTATGGGAGCTGAGAAGTTTTGACCCAGAGGGGTTCAGGAAGTACCCCCTTCCTGTTTCCCACTCCACCCCTTTGGTTCAGGTCATGATTCCAGGGTCCTGGGATCAAGCCCCACGTGGAGCTCTCTGCTCAGCTGGGAGTCTGCTTCTCCCTCGCTCTCCATCCCTTCCCCCTGCTCATGTTCTTGCACATGCTCTCTCTCCCAAATAAATAAATAAAATCTTAAAAAAGAAAGTACCCCTCCCTGTCTCCTCATCCCTCCCCCTCCACCCCCTGCCAGGGACCAGTGTGGGAGCAGGGGAGGGAACCAAAGTGAGAAAGCCCTGGGACTTTCCTTGACTATTTTCCTCCCACATGTCTCATTTTGAATTTGAATTTGTAGCGCTGTGTTTGTGTGAAGAAGGCTCTTGTCACCTTAACCTGTACACAGACGTGTTGCTCAGTTGAGGAAAAAGGCTGCATCTGAACAAATTTGCTTGTACATGAATTTAATTAGGTACCTACCAGGTGCCCAATTCTGTGGTTGATGCTGCCAGGGATATAGAAGATTTATGAGACACAGCCTTTGACTTTAGAGGGTGCCAACATGCTATAGAGTGCTGGTAAATAAACTTCAGTGTATTTGAGTCTCCTGCAGAGATCGTCAAATAGGAACCATGCCTGGAGGCTGTGATTCTACAGGTCTCGGAAGAGGCCCTAGAACCTACATTTTAAGAGGTATACCAGAAGAATCTGATTCAGGAAGCTCATGACCCAGGCTTTGAAGCATACTAGTAGAACGGACTCAACTTCATGAATCAGAAAGACCTTCTATTTAAAGATTTACCTTGTTACTTGTTAGCCAAGTAACTTAGACAAAGGTTTTTATGTTTTTCAACCTTTATTTCCCTATCTGTAGTCACACTAATGATGCCTCTCTCCTGGTAGTACTATAAGAATTAAATGTGATAAAAATTAGCACAATTCCTGGAATATTGTAGAAACTTAATACACATGTTTTCTTACTCTCCCCCTCAATAATCTAGTTGGGAGGATAACAGAGTGGCTTTAGCTTTCGAGTTATTTCTAATCTGAAAAAGTATTAATGATGTCTATAATCTATGCCACACATCTGACTCTTTGTATTGATGAAGTTACATTGTAGTTGTCTGTGGTTTTGTTTTGTTTTTTATTTTTTTTTTAAAAGATTTTCATTTATTTATTTGACGGATGGAGATCAGAAGTAGGCAGAGAGGCAGGCAGAGAGAGAGGAGGAAGCAGGCTCCCCGCTGAGCAGAGAGCCTGATGCGGGGCTCGATCCCAGGACCCTGGGATCATGATCTGAGCCAAAGGCAGAGGCTTAACCCACTGAGCCACCCAGGTGCCCCGTTGTCTGTGTTTTTAATGGAAGGCTCTGGTGATGTATAATTGACTCACCAACCCAGGAACTCTGAAACGTCACCTCAGGCCACCAGAAATTATAATTGCATGAGGTCTAAAGATAAGATCTGGATCTGGGTTTGAAATATCTTACACCAAAGAAGGGAGAGAAGTGCTGCCCTCAAATCTCTGGAGAAGGTTCTCTGGAATGGTCAAGAATGAAACCTGGGTGAAAAATGAATATAGGGGAAAACCAAGGGCATCACCTCCACTTCAAGACATAATTAGGGTTAGGGCCTCTGGAAGAGAGATGGTAGCACCACTGGCAGGACTCTTTCCTTGGTACATTTCATGTCAGTTTCTGAGAGCTGGTTCTAGCTCTGGATCTAGTCTGCAGCCTAGCTGGGACCACAGAGAAATCTTTGCTGGCTACCAGACAGAACTATTGGACACTGGGCTCTGGGACCTACAAAGAGCTGGCATGTTCTGAGAGAAAGAGTTTATAACTTGGAGTCCAAAGAGCTAGGACCCGTCAGAGGTACAGATAGAGCTGGCTATGGTGAGAAGGCCACGGGAAAGCTAAGTTGGAGCTTGTAGAGCTATTGAAGGTCATGCTAATTATGACTCTAGGTCATCTGAGGCCCAGTAGAAATTCAAGCATAGATAAAGGGCTAGGAATGCCATGGAACCAGAGATGGAGGATGGAAGAGGCTCCTGACTCTGAGAAGAATTGAGGGGACTGTGACCAAGAATAATACCTGAAGCCAAGAGATCGTGCCAAGCCAAATGACTTTTGGGTTAGCACATTAGCCTTGGATTCTAACAAAAAACTCCCTCCAGATTCCAATCTTCACAGGGGATGGGAGTGAGGACTGTGTTGATGTAAAGGTACTCATCCTATTAGGTTGGGACTTTTCATTAATCCAGAAGAACAGTAGCCATTTTAATGCTTCTTCATACAGCCTGATCTAACAACTACTTCACAGAGATTCATAGATTGTGAGAAAAGGAAGGGGCCTTGGCAATCATCTGGTCCAATCTCCTTATTTTCCTGAGAAGGAAGCAAACCCAGAAATCACATGACCTTCTCAAGGTCACATGGCTGCTCTGTAACAGAGTTGCGCCTGGGACCCTGGCCTCCTGCACCACTCATACTTCTAGGCTGTACTCTCTCCTGATGATTTATTCTTGTGTGAATTCCATTTATCTCCCCGGGAGTCTACATTGATGTGCCTGCTCGGGCTGGACATACCATTGCTCAGCACTTAAAGCCTAACAGCTCCCCGTGCTTTTGCTCTTCGTATGCTAACCACGAAGCACAAGATGGAGCTGCCACTCACATCAATGACAATTTCATTAACTCTGTCTCGTTGGGCCTTGGCCATCCACTCATCTCATAATTGTGCTAAGCTCATTCTGGTGAAAAGTGCATGAGGATTTTTGAGCAGTTCATAACAAGGAAATCATGGTTAAAGTTTCAGTGAAATTGGTGTTGCGTATTCATGAATGCTTAAAAACACTGGTGTCTGAGATGTTAGAGCAGAAACAAATGCAGGGGCCTGGCCACTGGCCTCCTGCATTTACAAATCTATCTATTTGGGGAATCCCTTGGACAGTAGCTTGGGTAGAGCAGTTTTTGAAGCTGCCTGGCTCCAAAAGATAAGCATCCCTTCACCCAGCAAACTGCCTTCGTGAAATGCCAGATGGAGGCAATATTTTTGACCATGCAGCTATGGGGAAGGCGGCGCCTACAGCAGATATGGGCTGGAGAGATTTCTTTTTTGTCTGCTTTGCACTCCCCTGCCCACAGCTACTGTCTCAGACTCTCCTTTAAGCATGGGGTATAGAGGGACCTGAAACTCCATGAAAATATTTTCATTCTGCTATCAAGTTCGGGACATATGTTTTGGCAAAAGGGCCAGCAGGTAAGGGAATAAATTTGGGATTTCTCTGCTTAGATGGGAACCAAGGGCAATGCAAATCTTTGTGCCAACAATTCTGTGTTGTATACCACTTAAGCCTTAACCATCGGAGCAAATAAAGCTATTTTTCTCCTGATTTAGTTTTCTTAGACTCACAGGAAGAGGGAGGTTCAGATAACATCTCATTTTGAATAGATCAAACAGCTCTGATATGGATGGTGTAATTCCATCCACCCCTCCACAGTGTTCACCCCTGTTGTAGTGCTAATTGATCTGCCAATAGTCAGTCAGATCTCCCACTTGGGGAAAATAACGTGAAAGGCTCTCACTTAAGATGAACTCCTCACTTGCTTCTAATTTTCTTTTGAGTCTGTTTCCTAGCATTCAATTTTCAGGAAAATAATTGTAATATCTTTCATTGGTACGCTATTTCTAACTCATTCGCAGTGCATTTATACTTGTCAGCATCTAAGTAGCTTAAACCAACAGGTTTACTTCTTGCCGACGCGACGCGGATTGCCTGGGATAGCTGATCTTTGTCATCCTCACCCTGAGCCACGCTCCATGTGGCCAGTTCCTGTGGAAAAGGGAAAGAGGAAGTGGTAAAATTATGCCCGGCTCTTAGAGCTTCCTCTCAGAAGTGAGATACATCCCTTCTGCTAACATTTTATTAGCCAAAGAAAGCCACATGGGCACATATAATTTTAAAGGATAAGAAGATGCAATTCTATCACACGTCTAAGAGAATAGCCAACATTTGTTGAGCAGCAATAATGACTACCAATGCTTTCTTAAATTATCCAATTTTATTTCTGAATATTTATAGTAGTGCTGTTCTGGGCATGCATAGCCAAAAGAGAATTATAGATTTATTCTATATCTTCCAACTGGAACATTGGTTCCCGAACTTCTAGACTTCACAGATAGACAATTCTTTTACTGGGTTTACAGAGGGTTGCATATGACCATCATTTTATAAAAGAAATTTCAGGAATTATAAAATCCTGAGAATTCATAAAATGTAAGAAGCATTTAATCTCAGACCAAACACTAGTTTTTCAGATACATCTAACTTTATGAAAAACTCAATATTGCCCTTGACTTTTTTTTTTCCCGTTTATCTTCCTGATAACTTTTGTGATTAGTATTTGGGAACTTCTGCTCTGGTAAGCTACAATACCAAACTGTAACACGAATCACACTTAGAGGGCGTATACACAAGGAGTTGCGTATACACAAGGAGTTGAAATGTTAAATGGACCAACGGGGTATGAATGGAGACAATATTTTACTAGTTAGGCAGGTGGAAGGTAGATTGTCAGGTTGAGGGATAAAAATGAATTAGTGTCTCACAAAACTGGTTGGAAAAAAGCTTCGTTGAATAGGCTAGGTTGGAAGCTAGAAGAAAAGGAGGGTGAGCTAGAAATTGGGCAAAATGTTTGGACCCTACATTAAAGCCTTGATCTTGGGGACTTTTCTTTTCTTTCTTTCTTTCTTTCTTTCTTTCTTTCTTTCTTTCTTTCTTTCTTTCTTTCTTTTTTTTTTAAGATTTTATTTATTCACTTGACAGAGATCACAAGTAGGTAGAGAGGCAGGCAGAGAGAGATGGGGGGAAGCAGGCTCCCGGCTGAGCAGAGAGTCCGATGCGGGGCTCAATCCCAGGACCCTGGGATCACGACCTGAGCTGAAGGCAGAGGCTTAACCCACTGAGCCACCCAGGTGCCCCGATCTTGGGACTTTTCAAAGCTATATTTGAGGAATTCAAGTGAAGTTGGAGGGATATATGGCAAATGCCTCAAATTGGAAGTCTTGTGGTAGCTGAATGGTTGGGTATTTAACCTTTAGAGCCCTCTGGCCCCTTGGAGCTTGTACATCTATAATGGGTGGTCTCTAGACTGTGATGTCTGCATGGGGCAGCAGAGAAGAGATATTTGGGATCATAGTGTTTTTGGATCCTGAATATTCCACTTAGAAGATTGTCTCTTCTGGGTATCAGTAAAAAAGGCTGTAGAGGGGCACCTGGGTGGCTCAGTTGGTTAAGTGACTGTCTTCAGCTCAGGTCATGATCCCAGGTGGAGCCCCGCATTGGGTGTCCTGCTCGATGGAGAGCCTGCTTCTCCCTCTCCCTCTGCCTGCTGCTCTGCCTACTCATGCTCTCTCTCCTATCTCTCTGTCAAATAAATAATCTTAAAAAAAAAAAAAAAGAAAAGAAAAAGACTATAGAAAGAGCTAATGAAAGGAATGCTTTACTTTGTGATCAAGCAGAATTTGGCTACTGATTCACTGAAAGTAAAGGACAGATAGGAGTTGAAGATTAACCTATGGTTTCTGTCTTTAAATCAGAGTTGCTGACACTTGCACACATCAGGAGCCTAACAATAAGGGTGATGAGAGAATCTGGTTCGCCTTTATAGAGGAAAAGGGATCTATCACAGTATATATAGTAGTCCTGTCCACTATCCTATGGAAAACATGAAATCTTAAGAAGCTACCAGGAGAACTTCCCCTTTATACTCGAAGACATCCATTTTGCAGACAATACCATTGCAATCATTGGAAGCTGTGGCTTGAACATGTGAGCACGCTTGTCAAAACCCAGCTCAGCAGTAGAACAGCAATTCTGAGAAATATCAGTTGAGTTGGGCAAATTGTCCTTTCGAGAAAATTACCCTAGTCACTTCCAGACATGTTAGGGTTTTATTCAAAGGGCTATCCCATAGAAATGTAAATTTACAACTATTGAGATTTCATGCAGAGCATGTGGACAATGCATGTATGAAAACATTTGTACTTCAAAAAATACAACAATAACAATTTGTTTTTTATTTACTGTGGATTTTATTAGCCCCTTGGTTAAGCCACCAGAATCTCCAGTACAAAGGTGTTCTGGATTCCCATTCAAGGAATTTGCACATCCAGGTAAAGTGGAAATTTACAAATACTCCAGGAATGAGTAAGTAGGAGCCCTTGTTTTCGTCTGGCTCTGTTGTTTGTGGGCCTCTGGGGAAGTCACTTAGCTTCTCTAGACTTCCACTTTCTCATGCAGAAAATCAGAGACTTACATTGGATGACCTCTACGATCTGTTCTGGGTCTATGATTTTATTAGTTTGTAATTCTTGAAATGGAAATATAAAATGGCTCCTGGCAAAACTCTATGCATTTCCAGATTGTTCAAGTAAACAATAGTCAGACTTTGTGCCAATCCAAAAATCCCTTCAGAATGGCCTATGTCTTTTCTTTTCCATTTGATTACACAGGATTTTTTTTTTTTGGTGTAAATAAAAATTTCTTTTTAAAATTAAGCCTTCCCCTGCTGTCTGATTCATTCACTGATGTTGCAACCCACAGCTTGAGATATGACATTTCCTTTCATTCTGGTGAAATTGTGATGTCACAAAATTTGAATTGATGCTTCCAACTGAATTAAGCAGAAGGAGCAAGATAATTACAAATGAGAGTGCTCCTCTCTACACACATATGTGTCTAGGTAATCAGTAATGATGGGAAAGGAAAAGAAAGGCACTCAGTAAAAGTTTGCTAGGCTGTGGCCATAGGCAAATGCATTTTTTAGATATAGCATCCTATCTTAGAGATTCTAGCAAATGCTTGAATATACTCTGGGAGAGAAGCAATTCAGCATTACCTGTATACAGTGGACAATTGTCAGCTAAATCATATAATTTAGCCTCTGGTCCTTGAGCCTCAAATTCGTTAACTTCAGAAGTGCTAATGTTCCTAATTTAGAATTTCTTCTGGTATAAACAAAGGATGTTATCTTTACTTCGTAAGTCGTAATGCTGTTATATGGTTTTTCTGCAGAATCTTTGGGATCCTAACCAGAGAACTGCATTCTGGTTCACGGATGGAGGGTCTGTGCCTCATAAACACAGACACTGAGAAATGCATACTCTTAGCACCAACCCAGAACATGTTAATGGCATTGCAGCTTTGTGGAAAAGAGCTCCAGGTGACATAGATGTTTTGGGTCTTTTTTTTTTGATGTGAAGTCTTGATGATAATGTTGAACATTCAATATCATTAACACATGAGCAATCTGACATGTTGGGGAAGAACTCTTTGATTTTTACCATAACAAAGAGGGTTGTGCCTTGGCTATTGTTTGGTATGGCAATTTTTAGAGAGTTTTAGGACAAGATAGTAAAATCCAAAGTTAGGACAGAAAAGTTAATTTATATAGAATTTTACATGATGCATTCATAGCCCTCGACCAAGGAGACAGAGGAAGTCTAACTACTGACAGTCCAAATTCATCTGACCCACATCTCAAATTTAAGAAAATACATACTTACCGTTGTTCATCAGAATTCAGTTACTCATCTTGACCTTATTGTTTCTCATGCTAGTATAATTTTGACCCTACTTTTGAGGTGTAAAACATTGACTTGATATGATACGTGTGTTTCTCTAACTTATCTCACTTAGCGTTATACACTCTAGGTCCATCCATGGTGTTGCAAATGGCCAGGTCACAATCTTTTCTATGACTGAGTAATATTCCACTGTGTTTTCTGTATGTGTGTGACATCTCCTTTATCCATTCAGCTATTCATCTATTGATGGTCACTTAGGTTGATTCTGTATCTGGGCTATTATAAACAATAATGCAGTAAACATAGAGGTGCGTGTATCTTTTTGAATTAGTGTCTTTTTTTACTCTGGGTAAATACTCAGTGGTGGAATTACTGGATCATGTGGTAGCTCCATTTTTAATTTTTTTGAGGAACCTCCTTACTGTTTTCCACAGTGGTTGCACCAATTTACATCCCACCAACAGTGTACAAGAATTCTCTTTCTCTACATCCTTGCCAATGTTTATTAGTTTTTATCTTTCGGATATTAGCTGTTCTGACAGGTATAAAATAATATGTCACTGTGGTTTTGATTTGCATTTCCCTGATGTTGAGTGATGTTGAATATCTTTCGTGTAATTGTTGGCCATCTGTATGTCTTCTTTGGAAAAATGTCTATTCAGGTCCTCTACCCATTTTTAATCAGATTATTTTTTTGTTTGTTTGTTTGTTTAGTGTTGAGTTGTATGAGTTCTTTATGTATTTTGAGTTTTAATTCCTTTATAGCATTTGCAAATATCTTCTTCCATTTAGTAGGTTACCTTTTTGTTTCATCAATGGTTTCCTTCACTATCCAAAGGCTTTTTATTTTGGTGCAGTCCCAAATAGTTTAATTTTGCTCTTGTTTCTCTTGCTTGAGAAGACATATCTAGAAAAATGTTCCTAAGGTCAATGTCCAAGATATTATTGCCTCTGTTTTCTTTCAGGAGTTTTATGGTTTCTGGTCTCACATTTCAGGATTTAATCCATTTTGAGTTTTTGTGTATGGTCTAAGAAATTTGCCCACTTTCATTATTTTACACTCAGCTACTCAGTTTTTCCAACACCATTTGTTGAAGAGACTGTCTTTTCCCCATTGTATATTCTTGCCTCCTTTGTCGTAGATGAATTGGCCATATAAGCATGGATTTATTTCTGTTCTATTGATCTATGTGTTTCTTTTTGTGTCAGTACCATGCTGTTTTGATAACTATCACTTTGTAGTATATATTGAAATCTGGGAAAATATACTATAGAATACATGCAATTGAAAATTATTTCTTTACCCCTTTGAATTGTAAATTTTCTACAAGGCAGGAATGCTTTTCTCAAAGACCTGGGAGCCATCTGTTTGAAATGTAATAATCAGGAAAAGTAGGGCACCTATCTCCCCGTCTCTATGTGAGGATAGGAGTCTGACTTTGGTAAGGGACAGTGAGCAACCAATGCCCAGTGTCTTGCACTTCTCCGCTAGCTCACACCAGTGTTTAAAACACCTCTCTCCTTTTGTTTTAGCAGAGTTGAGTTTAATCTCTCTGATTGCAAACCCTTACTTAATAGTTTTGAGTGAAGTCTTCCTTGCTGTTTTTAACAAGTGTCCAAGGAAATTTTTCTTTTGTATCAGGGAAAGATTTTTTTTTTTTTAAGATTTTATTTATTTGACAGAGAGAGAGATCACAAGTAGGCAGAGAGGCAGGCAGAGAGAAGAGGAAGCAGGCTCCCTGCGGAGCAGAGAGCCCGACATGGGGCTCAATCCCAGGACCCTGAGATCATGACCTGAGCCGAAGGCAGCAGCTCAATCCACTGAGCCACCCAGGTGCCCCAAGATTTTTTTTTTTTTTAAGATTTTGTTTATTCATTTAACAGACAGAGATCACAAGTAGGCAGAGAAGCAGGCAGAGAGAGATGGGGGAAGCAGGCTCCCCACCGAGCAGAGAGCCGGATATGGGACTCCATCCCAGGACCCCGGGATCATGACCTGAGCCAAAGGCAGAGGCCCAACCCACTGAGCCACCCAGGTGCCCCAGGGAAAGATCTTTTATGCAGCTAAGAGAGCATGGCTTAGCCAGGCCAAGGATTGGAGTTTTGAGGGGAGTTGATCTTTGGAAGATGGGATTACTTCCAGAGGACAACATGTGATCTTGGGAAAACTGAGTGAAGATATGGAAAGGCAAAAATTTTGCTGTTTTGTTGGGCAATACATAGTGTTTATTTTTAAAGACATATCTTTTCTCTAACATGTCTGTGATCAGCATGGTTATGCTGTCCTCCTGAGCTATCAGATAACATTTCTCTAGGGTACTGAATGGCAATTGGAATGAGATGACGTAGCACAGTCAGGTGTCATCTGAAATCTTCAGTTCATAGAATCTCTGATATTTCATGTCTGAACTTTCTGATTTAGGCACAACATGTTTATAACTATAATATGTTGGGGAAATGTGTGTCTCTCTCTGAAATTACTTATGTAAAAGGGTCAGCAAACTAAGACCTTGGAGACAAATTGGCCCCTGCCTCTTTTGTAAATAAAGTTTTATTGGCCATCCACCATGGTTATTCATTTCTGTATTGTCTGGTTATTTTCATGCTCCCATGGCAGAATTGAGTAGTTGTGATAGAGATAGTAAGGCCCTGCAAGCCTGACATATTTATTATATAGTCCTTTATAAAAAACTGAAAGTATGCTGACCCCTGGTTTACATCATCCATTAGTCAAACTGCATTAATACAATATTTTCTTTCCAAGGGGAAAAAAGTACATTTACTTACCATTGCAATTCAATAGAGGTACAAACACATAGCACGATGGTTTATGGTATGGGTTTTAGAATTAGGAATTCAGCCTGGCCTTGAAACATGACACTACTATTTACTAGCTGGACAACAAGTCAGTTTGCTAGTAACTTCTCTGTGTATCAGTTTCCTCCTCTATAAAACTGAGATGAATCATGGGTCTTTAAAGGGATGAAATGGGTTAATAAGTATAAACACTCAAATATAGGAGCATCGTTGGCATCATGTATGTCTTAGCCACTATCTGTAGTATATCCTTACTATAGACTGAATCTCTCTTTGATGAAGAAGGATGAAGAGCCACTTTGGTAATTACTGCCTAAGCAAACCTGTGACCTACAACAATGGATGCCCAGAATATTTTGTTAGGAGATATTTACCTCTTGTCCACTTTATTTTCAGCACTACCTGAGTCCTTCCTGATATTTTACTATTTTGTGTTCCATTTTAGTTGAGGACTTTCTCTGATTGTTGATAACTAATACTGGATACCATGTGTAGGGAAAACCTTGCAATGTTCAAAAGAATAAATAAATAATGGTGGAATTTCATGTATAATGGTGGCCGTGGGGAACATAGAAATGATCTTGGTTTTTTTCCTTCCTAAATTAGGGTATGTTCCTCAAATTTACATTTTTCTTCAAGTTCATTTGGTAACGTTCCCAACCACCATCTCTTCTTGTCTTGCCTGCTAACTCTCCCAGCTTGTAGTAAAGGAGACCTGATTTCAGGTTGCCCTTCTGTTTCCTCAGCTATCAAGCTATTCTGTCTCATAGGGGTGTTTTCAACAAGTATGACTAAAATCCAAAGTCTTCCCCCTAGCCTACAGGTCTTGTGTGATGTACTTCTGTTACCTCTCATCCCATCTGCCCCTCTCCCTCTGGCTTGATTGGTCATCCCAGTGTCTGCAGGGTGTGATTCTGACGTGCAGTCAAGAAAGGCTCTTCCCCCAAAGGTTTTCTTCTTTGCGGTCTCTGTTTTGTTGTCAGTTCCCCCAAAGATTTCCTTGACCATCATATTTAAACTGCCACTGTTTATCATTTTGTGACCTCATCCCCCCACTTTGTTTTTCATCACAGTACTTGTCATTACTGATCTTCTATGTTTATTTATTGTTGTCTGCCTCCCCCCTAGAATTTAAGTGCCATGGGGATAATATTTTTGTCTACTGTATTTACTGTTAAGTTCCCAGCACTGAGAACTGTGACTGCACACAGCAGGCATTCAATATCAATTTATTGAATAAATTAAAGGACACAGGGGTTTGCATATTAACTTGCTTTGAGAATCACAAAGTTGGAAGGTAATTTAAGGAGTGAGGCCAAGTGATTTTTGCTTTTTCTATTTCTTGCCCCCACTGGTGCTAAAACAACCCTTTTCTCTTTTTTGACCAGTCTCCTTCTTGCTGGACCTCCTTTATTAGCCCCTGGCTTCCCTTCATCAACTTTCTCAGATCAGCTCTCCATCTATTTTCCAATCTCATCTGAAATCTCATTGCTTCCCTCTTGCTTCTTAATCTCCGATCCGCTCAGTACTCTGTAACTCTATCACTGAGAGGATGTTGAAACATTAGAAGGCAGAGCTATTCTGGAGGGTGAGACAGTGAAGCAATTAGGTAATAGAGAAAAGATCAGAAAAGTCATAGCACCTTATGATATTGTTAATTTAGAAACTACCAAATCAGCTCAAATGCAGAATTTCTGTAATGGCTTTGGAGAGAGGAATCTCTAGGAAATGCTAGAAAATACTGTACATCATTTGAAACAGGGGACTCCTTTTGGGTAACTCTTCCAAATAATCTCTAACAAATATATCAGGACGAGGTTGGAAGGGAAAACCCAGGGGAAGAGGTCCACAGCATCCATTGTTCTGCTGTTTCTTGATTCCCAATTCTCTTCCCCCTCTCTCATTCCTTTTTGGTTATTGCAGAATTCAAAGCAGGGAAAGCTTCCATCACCTGGACTTGGGCCCTGTGGATCCTCTAACTTGAATTCCTCTGATTTTAAATCAGGTTATCCAAAAAGATCCCTTAATATGAACTCAGGAAAACAAAGAATCTTGCCAACACGAAAAATAAAACAACACAGTGAAACAGATGAATTGAGACAGCTTTTAGAAGGCATGGAGATAGATTTCTTTTTTTTTTTTTCTTAAAGATTTTATTTATTTATTTGTCAGAGAGAGGGAGCATGAGCAGGGGGAGTGGCAGAGGGAGAGGGAGAAGCAGGCTCTCTGTGGAGTAAGGAACCTGATGCGAGACTCAATCCCAGGACCCTGGGATCATGACCTGAACCAAAGACAGACACTTAACCGACTGAGACACTCAGGCATTCCTGGAGATGGATTTCTAAGCATTTGGGGAACGAGCGCCACTATCTAACTTCCCAGGCGGAGTATCTGAGAAAGACGGAATTTACATTAAGTAGAGAGAGAATCAGGGCCATGAGATTGGTCTGTGAACTACAAGTGGCTGATACTGACTATAAAAAGGGAGTACCCTCAAGTTGTATCTGATCCTGGCTCTCCAGAAATGCTCGTGAGGAGAGAGGCAGTAATCCGAAGTAAGTCAGCCTAGAGTGGCTGGAAGCACCAAGGGTAAAGTTCCCCTCTGTCCTTGGGCCCTGTGAAGAGGATAATGTAGTTCTGGTACTTGGGGTGATAGGTGGGTGTGTGCAGTGCATGTTGGGAGAACAGTTAGGATAAGACCAACCGTGGAAATATCAAGAAATGTCAGGGCTCTAACTAAAAGCCATGCTGAGCAGGACAGAGATCTTTAGAAATTGCCTGGGAAAGATTTCTAGGATTCCCCCTCCCAGTCCTTACATGACCCAGTGATGATCAGGGGTGGATTTATTGCTTCATTTTTATTGCTGGGGCTCATTTACATTTCCAGGTTTGTGCTGGGGAAATGAAGATTGGGCAGAGAAGCAAGTTTACAGAAAAGCTCAGCTTTCTAGGTGCACAGGTAAGGATTTCTGATACCTTCAGTCTGCCCTGTACATTATCCATCTACCCTTTGGCTTCTGACAAAGAGGCTATCCCTAGATATTCTTTAAGGACTTGGTTACTATGTATCAAGCATTATGCTATCTGCTTTCTTAATTTTCTTAATCCTTCACAAATTCCCAATTTTGCTTGCTCATACTCACAGAGACAGTGATTTGGTCTGTCTGATCACAAAATCGAAGTATTTAGCCTCTATCCTATACAGTTTTTTGTTTTGTTTTGTTTTGTTTTTAGTGGCTGTAAATAAGAATGCAGAATTTGGCCTATTGCAGGTATGCAAAAACATTAAGGGGAATATTTTTTATTTTTAAATTAATTTCTTTCTTCCTTCCTTTCTTTCCTTCCTTCCTTCAAGAGGGAGAGGATGAGAGCCTGAGCACAAGCATGTGGAGAGGCAGAGGGAGAGAGAAAGGGAGATGCAGACCCTCCCCTGAGCAGGGAGCCCAAGGCAGGTCATCCTTGGCTGCTGGGATCATGACCTGAGCTGAAGGCAGACACTTGACTGATTGAGCCACCCAGGTGCCCAGGAATATTTTTTATAGTAATGCAAATAAGACTGACCTACACACCTAGAGCCTTAAGAATAGATTTTCATCACCCTTCTAGAAAACAGCTACAAATATGGAAGCCAGGAAGATGTTTTAGGTCAAACAGATATTGGCGTGGCCTGAATTCATTTCCTATGGCTAACAGCAGATATTCTCCTATGTAACTATAGATATTGACAAAGTTAGCAGTGTGGGAAATAAATTTGAATTTGGTCAAGTTAAAGAAAAATCCCTCTGTGAGCTAGCCTTGAGCCCCCTTGTGCCTGCAGGCACCAGACATCCTGTCTTTTCCCTGCCCACCTCTCTGCTCTCTTGTGGCCTTCAGCATCCCTGGCTTCTCTTCTTCCTGCCCTTCTCCCGCACTCTTCTCATATCCTCTTTGACCACAAGCTCAAGACCACTCCTTTTGGAGTCCCTTGCAAAGCAGTGTGCTATCAGCAGTCCCCCCTTCAAGATAAAAGGTCAACAACATTTAATATAAGACTTGCTTGATTTTTCAAGGTCTGAATCCACTTAGCCCTCCTCCCCAAGTGAGATAAGTTGTGAAGGTGGCAAGGTACCTCTTTTTTCCAGAACCTCTCAGGCTGCTCAGAAGTCAATTAGTACCACCGAAGGCAATTACTCCTTCCGCAGAATGGCTTCCTGGAGTTCCCTGAGCACACTGGGGCAGGAGCCAGCGAGGGGCAATCGGGTAGGGCGGGCTGCTGTGTCAGCTCCTGTCCTTCTATAGTCACCTGTTCTACCTAGAGGATTGGTGTGAATAAGCAAGAAGGGATTATTACATTCTCTCCCCTCAGTCAGGGCCAGCAATTCCCCAACCCCTCCAATTTTTGATTCCCTGGGTGTTCTCAGAGCAATTATAAGTAAAGAAAACACCCAGTGCTCCTGCATTAATAAATTACACAGCACTCACCTAATTAATAAGGTAACAGTGCCCTACCAAATTATAATCATAAGGTATCAGTCATTTAAATAATCCATTCTTAAGGAAGAGCAAGTAGAACTGAGCTCAGTGAGTGCGATGAGGAGGCAAGTCACAGGTCCCAAGGCAGGCACACCTAGTGCTGTCAGAGGTGCCGGAGTGCATGGACTGATGTTTCCAGAAGTGGCCTGGGAATGAATGACTCTGAGCCTTTCCAGGGATCACAGTGTTTTGAACATTCCTAGTCAAATCATTTAGGCATGTTAAATCAGGAAGAATCAATCTCACCATTTCTGGAATCATCCTCTTAAATGCTGAGCATTTTCCTTTAGGTGATGCTGTGAAAGACTCAAGATATACCATGATACTTTGAGCAGAATAACGACCACTAGTTATAGAGGAATGAGCTATCGCCTTAAAATATTTTCCTTAACAAGCTCTGGTGGTTTGGAAAGGTAGCATAAAGCAGCCCCATAAAAATATTGTTCCACTGATGCATTGTGGATAATAGCAGAGTTAAAGCTTTCTGTTTCCTTGAGACATCCAGTAATGGTCCTTCAGTCCAAAAAAAAAAAAAAAAAAGCCATAAAGGTTTTTGTTTGATTTTAACATTTCTGTGTTGAGATTCGGTAATGATATTAATAAACCACAAAATGTGCCCCAGAGGCTTCTTGCCCTGTAAGGCACCTGTCCAAATATTCATGCATTCAGAGGCTCTGGGAAGGAAGGAAAAGCGAGGGCATCTCTGTCTGTAGGGAGAAGACAGTTGTCACATGATTACTATAAGGATGAGAGGCAATAAATACATTGTTTCTCATTGCTTATAGATTACTTCCTTCTCTACATATTATTTTCTCTCTCCCACTTCCTGGACTGGCCTACCTTCCTTCAAATCCTCAGTCTCCTTTGTGCAGTTCCCCTCATGTATTACACTTTGTAGCTCATGTTGGATCTTAAGGAACTCTCTGGGCATGCTGTCATCACAAGGAACCCCTGGAACATACCATATTCATAACCAGACCTCCCACGAATGACCTGGAATGCCAGCTCACACCCCATGCTAGGGAGAAGGCAGGAGACAGTTTATACCTGCTTGAGAGCTGGGACTCTCAGCATCTTTGATCAGCTGCTTACTTTGATCAAAATTTCAAGGGAATAGGTGCCTTGAACTACTCCAAGAAAATCATAGTCTCCTGGTGAGTTAGGCTGGTTCACTCAGAGCCACAAAGATTCCTTCACTTGACATTGGTGTGTTTAATGTATAGGTAGAAGACTGGACTTCTAGAGTAAACTTGAGAACATCGGCAAGGGCAAACTGTAGGGAAAGCTCATAAAAGCAAAGATGAGGACTGGGAATGGCCACCCCATTACCTAGAACAGAGCTTGTCCAAGGGTTGAATTGTGTCCTCTACAGATTCATATGTTGAAGTCCTACTCCCACCCCAGTACCTACAAATTTGACCTTACTTGGAAATAGGATCCTTGCTGATAAAATTGGCTAAGATGAGGTTATTAGGGTTGACCCTAGTCTAATATGACTGACATCCTTATAAAAAGGGGAAATTTCGACACAGTCATGCACACACAGGGCATGTCATGTGAAGATAAATGCAGAGATCGAGGCGATGCTTTTTTAATCCAAGGGACACCAAAGATTGCCAGCAAACCACCAGAAGTTAAGGGAGAAGCACAGAGTAGATCCTTCCTTGCAGAAGGAACCAACCCAACGGACACCTTGATCTCAGACTTTCAGCTTCCAGAACTGAGACATTAGATTTCTGTCATTTAAGCCTCCCAACTTGTGGTCCTTTGTTCCTGTAGCCCCAGCAAACTAATACAGTAGTCCCCCTCCCATTGTCCTCAGAGGATGTGTTCTAAGGCACCCAGTGGATGCCTGGAACAGCAGATCGTTCCAAACCTTATATAAGCTGTGTTTGTTTCTATACACACTTACAATAAACTTAAATGTAGAAATTCGGTACATCAGGAGATTAACAACAAAACCCAATAATCACAGAGACTAATTACACCGATTATCTGTAATGCAAGTTATGTGAATGTGTCTCTCCCAAAATACCTTATTGTACGGTACTCACCCTTCTTCTCGTGAGGGTGCGAGATGGTAGAATGCCAACGTGATGAGATGAAATGAGGTGAATGACACGGGCATTGTGACATAGTGGTTGGCTGTCGCTGACCGGATTTTGTCAGAAAGAGGATCATTTGCTTCCTGGCTGTGGCTGACCTCAGGTAACTGACACCTTGGGAAGTGAATCTGCTGATAAGGGGGAAGAGGGCAGGGGACTACTCCACAAGTGCCCGCGCCAGACCTGTAAACCTAGGGCAATAAAGACCGTCTCCCGAGTTGTCTTGATGGGTCAAGTCAAATACTTAGTGCAGTTTAGGACCCACACTTGAAGCTGCAGACATTTTGGCTATTGTTATTGCATAATTATTATATATCATTGTATCTGTTTGAAGATCCTTCCGATTCCCCCTCCTGTGACTCTCAACACAGTTAGAATATTAACTTCTGGTGTTAGTTGAAAGCTAACTCCCTCAACTGTGCAGAATGATTCATTGGTTTATAAACCAAGTTTTAATTTCAGAGCTGAGTTAAGGAGATCGGAGACTGCCATTGTGCTGGTGTAGAATGGCAGGGATGTAATGCAGTGTAATACACATCCACTGGGAGATAGTGCGAGAGTCGCCTCCCATAACTTAATCTTTAAAGCTACTTATAGAAGGCTTTTGTTGAAACAGACAGGGTTTCTGCAATTAAATTACCATACGTTAAAAAGGTTTCATTATGGCATGATTCTATTATTAAAATAGGCAGCAAATAAGCAGTGTGGGCTGCCGGGCTGCAAGCCTGCATTACCGAGACCAGCATTCTTTTGAATAGGTGAAAGAATATTAACCTTTCGATGGCTCTAAAATAACACGTTCTCAAGAATATGCAAATGGCAAGTGGGGCTCCAGACCTCGAGAGGAGTGAGAGAGATGCACTGAGAAGACGGCGCTTGCTAGTTTCTATGGTAGGCGGTTGGCTGCTGGAAACTCCACTGTGTTGAGGGAGGGAGAGAGGCAGACACTGGGTAGCTCAGCACTGTCAGGATTAGTGAGGCTTTGATGGTTTCTAACGCTGGCATGATAGCTGGTCCAGATCTGTCATCTCTATCCGCCTCCATCAGCCAGCCTCTCTAATCTCAAATAAGGCATTTATCTTTCAAAGGCTGCTTGGACTCCAGTGAAACTTAGTGGACCCAGACAAATGGAATGCCTTCTCGGGGGCTCGTCATAAGTCTCTGTGTGCAGCCCTTTTAGGGACAGTCAGAGCTTTGTTTGTGGACTTTGGGTTGCCAATTCGGGAGGGACGCAGAAATGTTTGAATAGATACTGGCCCAAATTTAAGGTATGGTTTTCTGAAATCAGTGGCCTTGCCTGCCCAAATTGATCTTTATGGGTTTCTATTTTGAGGTTTTTGTCTGCAACAACCTACTGGAAGAAAGCCAGCCCAACTTTTCAGATACCATTTTATTTTGCACTCGCTGTTTGAAAAAGTAGCTGTTTGGAAAAATAACTGAAATAAAATTATATCAGACAAATGGCTGTTTCCAAGCCATGTGCCGTGGGAAATAATCAATAGCTCCAGTGTTGGAAAAATCAAATATGTTGACATTAATATTACTATTGTTTTCCTCTTCTCACTAACATTTTAGATTGCGCCTTTAAAGCATTGATTGTTCAAGGTTAGCAATCTTATTTCAGATGTGTCTTGGTAATTCGGCGTTGGTATTTTATAAGCTGCTAATTGTCGTCTCCTGCATATGTTGTATAATTTTGCTAAAGTCTGTGTTTGTTTGCATATGCATATATTATTTCTTCTCAGTAATAGGAGGTCAGTGTATTTTAATATATTAATCTGTTTCTGTTTGCAAGTGTCTATTTTTCTCTGCTCACTAATAGGCTGTCACTGTATTTTCATGTATTTATATATTTTATGGTGATGTTTGCTATTAGTTAAGATGTACACATTTTATTTTCAAAACACAATTTATTTTTATGCATCACAAATATAAAAAATTATTCATGAAACAAACAACCAAAAAATGCTAGCAAATATTCATCTGCACTACCTGTGACACTTGCCCACAACCACTGCCAACACTAGTCTCCACTGTGAATATTTGCAGTGGTTTGTGTACTCATGGCCGTCAGGGGCTTAGCATTTTCTTGAATCACGGTGATATTCTGCCTACGTGTGCCATAGCCTAAGTCAGCGATGTGTTCAGATATCTGAAAAAGATTCATAAGCTCAGATATGTTTGATCCAGTGGTAAAAGCTTTGCCTTTTAAATTGGATGTTTATATTATATTTTGTACATAAAATCTAGTTATAAAGTAAAATCTTTTTGTGCTCTCCCACCCCTTCCTAGACACCTCACCCCCAGGTTTATCCCCCAGAGGTAACCCCCTCCAATCACCTCCCAGGGACTGTGGGCAGAGATACTAACGGCCACGATGTGGGCCCCCAGGAGGAAGAAGAGAGGAGCAGTCTGAAAAGTGGAACAAAGCATCAGGGAGGACTGAGGCGGACATGCCCACCACTGTTTCTGTTTCTATTAATAATTCTTCTGGCTATTTCTAGTTTTCACACGGTTATCCATATAACTCAGAATATTGTGATTTTATACTTCAATTCCTTGATTTACGGATTTTGGACAGTATTTATGGCCACACTGCTGTGAAAGATGAGGAATACAGCCTGCTTACCCAAGCCTGTGTGTTTTTCTCCTTTTACTCCTATCAATTTATTACTTATTTTTTATTTTTAGATCTTCTACTAGCTACCTGTATGATTTCAAGTCTATTTTTTTTTCAAGTCTACTTTTTGATACATCAAGTAAATGTAAGCAGGGTCTCTGTTGGAGGAGATCATCAAGAAGACGAACCCACCAACTGACCCGTTAGGTGGTCCCCAGCAACTGGAGAACCCCCAACCCCTACCCTGTCCCTGGAATGTGTGCTGACTTGTTTGCCCCATTCCCAGAAGCTGCTCCAAGGATGTAGCCTCGAGATAGTAATGTGTTGTTGAAACCATCTGGACTGGGTATGTGATGGAACTCACTTGGGACCTCTGCATAAACTTAAAGATTTCTGGCTGGCAGAGATGGAGCTAGACCTACCAGCTTGCTGCCCCTCCCCCCACCAAGATAAGTCTTGGAAGTTCCCTTGCTCATTCAGCCTGCCATCTATGGATGTGAGGGGTCTGTCTCTTCCTTCAGGCTCTCCTTGCCCTCTGAGCCTGGGAGGGCTGGCTTCAGGTTGCATCAGGGAAGCTCCTGTGGAGGTTTCAAACCAACAGTTTCTTGACTCCTTGTTCCGTAAGATAAGATTTATGTTTTTCTCTTCCCAACTTCTATCAGCTAGACCATTATTTTTACATTATAGAGTTAATAACATTTCAACTGTATGAGGTTTTTGGGTTTGTTTGTTTGTCTTTGAAGGTCTGTGGCTTTCTTTCAAACAAGATTTTATTTTTTCAGAATTTGGAAATTTTATTTTTATTTTTGAAAATTATTATCTTTTTTTTTTCCCCCTAGTTTCACCTCTGGAACTTTGATTACATGAGTATTGGATCCCCTGGAATAAGGTTTTCATCTTTCTGCAATTTTGTTCCCTGTTTTGGGAGACTGCCTCACTTTTACCTTCCATGTCTTCCTCCGATTTTTTCATTCTAATGATCAAAATGTTCATTTTGAGTTCTCTCGAATTTCTATTGTTCATGGTATCCTCTCCTAATTTATGGCCAAATTATCTTTTCAAATCTCTCTGAGGTTATTAGTTACATTTAAAATGTTATATTTTTATTTCCTAAATTATCTCTATTTTCTCTGAGATCATTTCCCAGTGTGTTTCCATTTATCTTTTTATGCAAGGTCTGGAGTTCCTTGACTGCTGATATTGATGTCCTCAGAGCTGAGCAGCTGGCAAGGGCTTCCCTTGGCATTGTGGGGCTGTGCCTCCCTAAGAGGGTTGTTCTTCCCAAGCAAGGGCTGCAAATCCAGTGTCTGGGGGCCAGGGGATTTAGCCTCCAACCACCCCAGATGGTTTAGTCTGGTTCTTCAGAGGACTGATCTCCTGCTTCCCTCTGGAGCCAATGCCACGAGTGTTAGCTCCTCTTTGCCGAGTTACAGGTAGACAAGTGTGCTGTACAGATGTGTAGTTATCCTGACTGATGGCCTGCCCCTTCTCATGCTTTTGGAGTCCAGGCCTCCCCAGCTTTCTTTGACAAAGAGTGGCTTTTCCTTCCATGGCTTCTCCTTCCCCTACACCTTCCTCCACTCAGGTTAAGCTTCAATATGCTTCTGTTTATCTTTCAGAAATTCAGCCGTGTCCCCCAACTAATGAAGATTGACCTCCTATTTGCAGTGCACTTTTAGATCAATTTTCCTTTTATACAGTGCTCATGTTATCTCATCATGATTCTTTTTGAGAATGTGGGGGTACAGGTGCATCCTCAGTCCACCCTTAGAAGTCTCCCGTGCAGTAGGTACCCTGGAAAGACCATCTTAGGAGGTAGCTCTGGGGAACACTGGCTTTTCTGCACTCTCTTCCTGATTCTTTCAGAGGGGTGCGGCACCAAAGCTTGGAATCCACTTCTAGGCATGCATTTAAAATGAAAACCGTACTCTTTTATTATGGATAATGTGAGCACAAACAAAAGTAGGAAATAGGATGAACCCTCATTGGGTCACAGCCCAGCTGCCACCAGTATCTTGCAAGCAGTCTTATTTCCTCTTCCCCTCTATCCACTTGAGTCTCCACATGCAATTATTCGCAGGCAAATCTAACATGTTACATCTGAACCAAACCTGGCAATATGGGAATAGATTTCCAAGCCACACTTCGGAGACTCCATGTGCCCCTTCCGAGTCCTGTCTGGCGTTGCGTGAACAGCCTCGTGTGGGTGCTGATGTCTTGGCTGCTTCCCTTTACCTGCAGAGACACCAGCAATCACATGGAGAGCTGAAAATGGGTTCCCCCCCAATTCTAATTAATTTTTTAAATGAAAAGATAAGTTATTCAATTAATATTTATAAATACCAAAAGCAGTTAGGTAGAATGTAATAGCTTTTGAAAAGATACATAAAGCTGCTTCTCATCCCCTGGCAGTAAAACTTATTTTTCTCTGGGCTTCTGGTGCTGCATGCCAGAGGAGGGAAGTGAGACAGGAGGATGCAAGCCCAGTGCAAACTGAAGGCTAAATACATCAGATAGAGAGTCATCGGAAAAGCCAAGTGTGGCCCTGGTGGAAAATATTTCTGAAGGCAACGTCCTTTGTCTCTGGCCTAGAAAAGTAATTCTATCTAAAAACACAAAGAGATCCCAATGACATGTGTACTGTCATATGTGTCTCAGTATCATCATGTTTTCTTAAAGCTTCAGCTATCATGTCTGTGTGGGCAATTCCCATATAACTCTCTCTTGAGCTCCGATTTTTACTCAAATTGCAGGTTTTTTTTTTTTTTAAGATTTATGTGTTTATTTTAGGGAGAGAGAATGCACACATGCATGAATGGGGGAGGATTAGAGTGGGGGGAGAGGGAGAGAATCTTCCAGCAGACTCCCTGCTGAGCATGGACCCCAACACAGGGCTCAATCCTAGGACCGGGAGGTCATGACATTAGCTGAAATCATGACTCAGAGGCTTAATGACTGAGGCACCCAGGCGCCCCTCAAATTGCAGACCTTTTATCTGCTTATTGGAAGGACCTACAACAGTGCTTCATAGAAAATAGGAACTTAGATATTGCTCCTGATGGACTATTAGACATTTCTGAATAGAGATTCTATCAGAATTTTCAATTTGTTTTAACTTCCAAGTCATCTTCTTCTGGTGCCACAGGTTGCTGGTGGCACCATCGTTATCCTTGGTTGAACTAACTGTGGTGCTAACTGCGTCTCCACCGGCCCTTCATTTACCACATTTGATTCTCCACTAAGGCTTCTGTTTATTTCCTTTGCATTTTCTCCTGTACATACTCTTCAATTTCTGCATCCACTGCCTTACTTCAGCTCCTCATTAACTCCTGCCTGGGCAAGAGTGGTTAATTCCCTTGCTCCAGTCTTTCTCTTATGTTCCATCC
Source organism: Meles meles (assembly GCF_922984935.1). Lineage (NCBI taxonomy): Eukaryota > Metazoa > Chordata > Mammalia > Carnivora > Mustelidae > Meles > Meles meles. The sequence goes on from NC_060079.1 coordinate 33,187,312, forward strand.
TGAGATCAACGTTTTTGAAAATCCACTTTGTCACCACCCCTTGCACTTCCAACCAGAACCCTCAGTGATTCCTCAATGCCTGTGGAAGGAAGTCTCAATGTCTTTGGCGTTGTAGGCTCTCCATTCTACTACACAATCTGTGTCCCTTTGTAGTCTTCAGGCCACTTAACTTAATCACTTTGTTTTTCTTCTTTAGTGTCTTCCCCTTCCACTGGAAATGGGTAATCCACTAATATGTTCATCCACAATACCTATCTAACACAATGTTTGAGATGTAGGGGGGCATTGGATAAAAATATATTGAATGAATGTTCTTCACTCCACTCTATAATTCCACACTGAGTCAATCTGAATTATTTACTATTTTCTCAATTAGGAAACAATATTTCCTACCTCCTTATTTTGGCATCTGCCTCTCTCCAAGTTCCCATCTTCCCCATCTCTACCTTTAAGAGCCACCCCAAAGTCTATATTCTGTATGCTGCCTTCCCTGATTCTGTCCTCCAGCAGTCCCTGGTACTTCATTTGGGCTGTCTCAGAGCCTTTATCACATCCTGCCTGATGTTGAAGTTATTTGTGCAAGCATCTTGACTTTCTGTTAAGAATTATAAACTCCTAGGGATTGGGAAGCATGTCTCCCATATTTTGGAAGCATGATTCCTACTTTTGTGTATCTTCTGCAATGTGGTACCCACTAAGGATGTTTGGATCACTCACACTGGCATTCACTGGTAAATGAGAAGTAGAGATCCATAAATATTTCACCCTTTTCTTCTCCATTTATTCTCTAAATCCCAAATATGTTCTTTATAATGTCAATCATTGACCAGCCATTGAGTTTTCTTCTGTTTTCTGTACATTATATATTTATGATGTGGTGAAACCCATCACTGGCATTAAGATTCACGGACCCAACATGATGTGTTTTTAGACTCAAGATCCTGTAATCGACCCTTGGGTTTCTGTTCACTCATTATTAATATGGGTAGATAAACTTTACTGAAACCCAGCTCCAGCTTTGAGAAAAACACTGTATAGAACGGCTTCTGAATTTCATGTTCTTAATTTGAAATCGGATTAGTCTCTCTAGAGTGTAAAACATGAGAATTCATTAGCCAGCTCGGCCACTTGCTAGTACCGTAGCTTTGGCCAAATCTCTTCACCTCTCTCTGACTCTGCTTCCTCACCTGTGAAGCAGGGATGGTAATAGGGCCTAAGTCACAGGTTTATTGTGAGGATTCAATGACTTCAAACAAATAAATGAATTATGCCTGGCATGTGGGAAGCAAGCAGATGATAATATTTTTAAAAATCTTGCTACGTTCCGTGTTTTTCATGTTCTTCCCCATCTCCTCCTCAGCAGCTTCTCTTCTTACATACTCACAGATGTAACGAATAAATATTCAGCATCTAATACATGTGAGACTTTGTCAGTGGTTCCTTGTGATATAGTGGTGATAAAGAAGACCCTTGTTCAGAGTTCCAAAACTATCTGATCCGGACCCAATGCTGCGTAAATGGCTTTAACGGATTGCACATAATGTTCCTTTTTCTTTTTTTTTTTAAATTAATTAATTTATTTTTTCAGCATAACAGTATTCATTGTTTCTTTTTTTTTTTTAAAGATTTTATCCATTCATTTGACAGAGAGAGAGATCACAAGTAGGCAGAGAGGCAGGCAGAGAAAGGAGGAAGCAGGCTCCCTGCAGAGCAGAGAGCCCGATGCGGGGCTCGATCCCAGGACCCAGAGATCATGACCTGAGCCGAAGGCAGCGGCTTAATCCACTGAGCCACCCAGGTGCCCCCAGTATTCATTGTTTTTGCACAATACCCAGTGCTCCATGCAATACGTGCCCTCCCTATTACCCACCACCTGGTTCCCCCAACCTCCCACCCCGACCCCTTCAAAACCCTCAAGTTGTTTTTCAGAGTCCATAGACTCTTATGGTTCTCCTCTCCTTCCAATTTCCCTCAACCTCCCTCTCCTCTCCATCTCCCAATGTCCTCCATGTCATTTGTTATGCTCCACAAATAAGTGAAACCATATGATACTTGACTCTCTCTGCTCGACTTATTTCACTCAGCATAATCACTTCCAGTCCCGTCCATGTTGCTACAAAAGTTGGGTATTCATCCTTTCTTTCTTTTTTTTTTTAATAAACATATAATGTATTTTTATCCCCAGGGGTATAAGTCTGTGAATCACCAGGTTTACACACTTCACAGCACTCACGATAGCACATACCCTCCCCAATGTCCATAACACCCCCCCCACTCTCCCAAACCCACCTCCCCCCAGCAACCCCCAGATTGTTTTTGTGAGATTAAGGGTCATTTATGGTTTGTCTCCCTCCCAATCCCATCTTGTTTCATTTATTCTTCTCCTTTCCCCCTAACCCCCCATGTTGCATCTCCACGTCCTCATATCAGGGAGATCATATGACAGTTGTCTTTCTCCGATTGACTTATTTCACTAAGCATGATACCCTCTAGTTCTATACACATTGTCGCAAATGGCAAGATTTCATTTCTTTTGATGGCCGCATAGTATTCCGTTGTGTATATATACCACCTATTCTTTATCCATTCATCTGTTGATGGACATCTAGGTTCTTTCCATAGTTTGGCTATTGTAGACATTGCTGCTATAAACATTCGGGTACACATGCCCCTTCGTATCACTATGTATCTTTAGGGTAAATACCCAGTAGTGCAATTGCTGGGTCAGAGGGTAGTTCTATGTTCAACATTTTGAGGAACCTCCATGCAGTTTTCCAGAGTGGTTGCACCAGCTTGCATTCCCACCAACAGTATAGGAGGGTTCCCCTTTCTCTGCATCCTCGCCAGCATCTGTCATTTCCTGACTTGTTAATTTTAGCCATTCTGACTGGTGTGAGGTGATATCTCATTGTGGTTTTGATTTGTATTTCCCTGATGCCAAGTGATGTGGAGCACATTTTCATGTGTCTGTTGGCCATCTGGATGTCTTCTTTGCAGAAATGTCTGTTCATGTCCTCTGCCCATTTCTTGATTGGATTGTTTGTTCTTTGGGTGTTGAGTTTGCTAAGTTCCTTATAGATTTTGGACACTAGCCCTTTATCTGATATGCCGTTTGCAAATATCTTCTCCCATTCTATCAGTTGTCTTTTGGTTTTGTTAACTGTTTCCTTTGCTGTGCAAAAGCTTTTGATCTTGATGAAGTCCCAATAGTTCATTTTTGCCTTGCTTCCCTTACCTTTGCCAATGTTCCTAGGAAGATGTTGCTGAGGCTGAGGTCGAAGAGGTTGCTGCCTGTGTTCTCCTCAAGGATTTTGATGGCTTCCTTTCTCACATTGAGGTCCTTCATCCATTTTGAGTCTATTTTCATCTGTGGTGTAAGGAAGTGATCCAATTTCATTTTTCTGCATGTGGCTGTCCAGTTTTCCCAGCACCATTTATTGAAGAGGCTGTCTTTTTTCCATTGGACATTCTTTCCTGCTTTGTCGAAGATTAGTTGACCACAGAGTTGAGGGTCTATTTCTGGGTTCTCTATTCTGTTCCATTGATCTATGTGTCTGTTTTTGTGCCAGTACCATGCTGTCTTGATGATGACAGCTTTGTAATAGAGCTTGAAGTCCAGAATTTTGATGCCACCAACTTTGGCTTTCTTTTTCAATATTCCTTTGGCTATTCGAGGTCTTTTCTGGTTCCATATAAATTTTAGGGTTATTTGTTCCATTTCTTTGAAAAAAAATGGATGGTATTTTGATAGGGATTGCATTAAATGTGTAGATTGCTTTAGGTAGCATAGACATTTTCACAATATTTATTCTTCCAATCCAGGAGCCTGGAACATTGTTCCATTTCTATGTGTCTTCCTCAATTTCTTTCATGAGTACTTTATAGTTTTCTGCATATAGATTCTTAGCCTCTTTGGTTAGGTTTATTCCTAGGTATCTTATGGTTTCGGGTGCAATTGTAAATGGGATTGACTCCTTAATTTCTCTTTATTCTGTCTTGTTGTTGGTATACAGAAATGCAACTGATTTCTGTGCATTGATTTTATATCCTGACACTTTACTGAATTCCTGGACAAGTTCTAGCAGTTTTGGAGTGGAGTCTTTTGGGTTTCCCGCAAATAGTATCATATCATCTGCGAAGAGTGATAGTTTGACTTCTTCTTTGCCAATTTGGATGCCTTTAATTTCTTTTTGTTGTCTGATTGCTGAGACTAGGACTTCTAGTACTATATTGAATAGCAGTGGTGATAATGGACATCCTGCCATGTTCCTGACCTTAGCGGAAAAGCTTTCGGTTTTTCTCCATTGAGAATGATATTTGCGGTGGGTTTTTCATAGATGGCTTTGATAATATTGAGGTATGTGCCCTCTATCCCTACACTTTGAAGAGTTTTGATCAGGAAGGGATGCTGTACTTTGTCAAATGCTTTTTCAGCATCTATTGAGAGTATCATATGGTTCTTGTTCTTTCTTTTATTAATGTGTTCTATCACATTGATTGATTTGCGGATGTTGAACCAACCCTGCAGCCCTGGAATAAATCCCACTTGATCGTGGTGAATAATCCTTCTAATGTACTGTTGAATCCTATTGGCTAGTATTTTGGTGAGAATTTTTGCATCTGTGTTCATCAAGGATATTGGTCTGTAGTTCTCTTTTTTGGTGGGATCCTTGTCTGGTTTTGGGATCAAGGTGATGCTGGCCTCATAAAATGAGTTTGGAAGTTTTCCTTCCATTTCTATTTTTTGGAACAGTTTCAGGAGAATAGGAATGAGTTCTTCTTTGAATGTTTGGTAGAATTCCCCTGGGAAGCCGTCTGGCCCTGGGCTTTTATTTGTTTGGAGATTTTTGATGACTGTTTCAATCTCCTTACTGGTTATGGGCCTCTTCAGGTTTTCTATTTCTTCCTGGTTCAGTTGTGGTAGTTTATATGTCTCTAGGAATGCATCCATTTCTTCCAGATTGTCAAATTTGTTGGCGTAGAGTTGCTCATCGTATGTTCTTGTAATTGTCTGTATTTCTTTATGTTAGTTGTGATCTCTCCTCTTTCATTCATGATTTTATTAATTTGGGTCCCTTCTCTTTTCTTTTTGATGAGTCTGGCCAGGGGTTTATCAATCTTATTGATTCTTTCAAAGAACCAGCTCCTAGTTTCATTGATTTTTTCTATTGTTTTTTTGGTTTCTATTTCATTGATTTCTGCTCTGATCTTTATGATTTCTCTTCTCCTGCTGGGTTTAGGCTTTCTTTCTTGTTCTTTCTCCAGCTCCTTTACATGTAAGGTTAGGTTGTGTACTTGAGACCTTTCTTGTTTCTTGAGAAAGGCTTGTACCGCTATATATTTTCCTCTCAGGACTGACTTTGCTGTGTCCCACAGATTTTGAACTGTTGTGTTTCCATTATCATTTGTTTCCATGAATTTTTTCAATTCTTCTTTAATTTCCTGGTTGACCCATTCATTTTTTAGAAGGATGCTGTTTAGTCTCCATGTTTTTGGGTTCTTTCCAGCTTTCCTCTTGTGATTGAGTTCTAGCTTCAGAGCATTGTGGTCTGAAAATATGCAGGGAATGATCCTAATCTTTTGATACCATTTGAGACCTGATTTGTGACCCAGGATGTGATCTATTCTGGAGAATGTTCCATGTGCACTAGAGAAGAATGTGTATTCTGTTGCTTTGGGATGAAATGTTCTGAATATATCTGTGATGTCCATCTGGTCCAGTGTGTCATTTAAGGCCTTTATTTCCTTGTTGATCTTTTGGTTGGATATCTATCCATTTCAGTGAGGGGAGTGTTAATGTCCCCTACTATTATTGTATTATTATTGATGTATTTCTTTGATTTTGTTATTAATTGGTTTATATAGTTGGTTGCTCCCACGTTAGGGGCATAGATATTTAAAATTATTAGATCTTCTTGTTGGACAGACCCTTTGAGTAGGATATAGTGTCCTTCCTCATCTCTTATTATAGTCTTTGGCTTAAAATCTAATTGATCTGATATAAGGATTGCCACCCCAGCTTTCTTCTGATGCCCATTAGCATGGTAAATTGTTTTCCACCCCCTCACTTTCAATCTGGAGGTGTCTTCGCGTCTAAAATTAGTTTCTTGTTGGCAACATACTGATGGGTTTTGTCTTTTTATCCATTCTGATACCCTGTGTCTTTTGATTGGGGCATTTAGCCCATTAACATTCAGGGTAACTGTTGAGAGATATGAATTCAGTGCCATTATTAGCCTGTAAGGTGACTGTTACTGTATATTGTCTCTGTTCCTTTCCGATCTACTACTTTTAGGGTCTCTCTTTGCTTAGAGGACCCTTTCAATATTTCCTGTAGAGCTGGTTTGGTGTTTGCAAATTCTTTCAGTTTTTGTTTGTCCTGGAAGCTTTTTATCTCTCCTTATATTTTCAGTGATAGCCTAGCTGGATAGAGTATTCTTGGCTGCATGTTTTTCTCGTTTAGTGCTCTGAATATATCATGCCAGCTCTCTCTGGCCTGCCAGGTCTCTGTGGATAAGTCCGCTGCCAATCTAAAATTTTAACATTGTATGTTACAGACTTCTTTTCCCGGGCTGCTTTCAGGATTTTCTCTTTGTCACTAAGACTTGTAAATTTTATTATTAGGTGACGGGGTGTGGACCTATTCTTGTTGACTTTGAGGGGGGTTCTCTGCACCTCCTGGATTTTGATGCTTGTTCCCTTTACCATATTAGGAAAATTCTCTCCAATAATTCTCTCCAATAGACCTTCTGCTCCCCTCTCTCTTTCTTCTTCTTCTGGAATCCCAATTATTCTAATGTTGTTTCGTCTTATGGTGTCACTTATCTCTCGAATTCTCCCCTCGTGGTCCAGTAGCTGTTTGTCCCTCTTTTGCTCAGCTTCTTTATTCTCTGTCATTTGGTCTTCTATATCACTAATTCTTCTACCTCATTTATCCTAGCAGTGAGAGCCTCCATTTTTGATTGCACCTCATTAATAGCTTTTTTGATTTCAACTTGGTTAGATTTTAGTTCTATAATTTCTCCAGAAAGGGCTTGTATATCTCCAGAGAGGGTTTCTCTAATATCTTCCATGCCTTTTTCGAGCCCGGCTAGAACCTTCAGAATAGTCATTCTGAACTCTTGATCTGACATATTCCCAATGTCTGTGTTGATTAGTTCCCTAGCCTTCGGTACTGCCTCTTGTTCTTTTGTTTGTGGTGATTTTTTCCACCTTGTCATTTTGTCCAGATAAGAGGATATGAAGGATCAAATAAAATACTAAAAGGGTGGCAAAGACCCCAGAAAAATGCGCTGTAACCAAATCAGAAGAGACCCCAAATTGTGGGGGGGGGGGGGAGAAAGGGGATAAAAAGAAGTTCATTAAAAAAGCGGAAAAATTTAAAAAATAAAACAAAGAAAAAATATAAAAACGAAAGAAAATATATATATTTTAGATAAACTAGTCAAAAAACGTTAAAAAAGAAAAGGGTAAAAGTTAATTTAGCAGAAGAAGAAAAAAGAAAGAAAAAAAATTCAAAAAAAATTGAATTAACTGCAAGACTAAAGAATCATGGGGAGAAAGCCATGAGTTCCGTGCTTTGCTTTCTCCTCCTCTGGAATTCCGCTGCTGTCTTAGGTATTGAACCTGTTTTCCTTGATAGATGAACTTCGTCCTGGCTGGATATTTTGTTGATCTTCTGGGGGAGGGGCCTGTTGTAGTGACTCTCAAGTGTCTTTGCCTGAGGCGGAATTTCACCACCCTTACCAGTAATCCTCTTGGGTTCGCTTTTGGGAGCTTCTGTTCCCGAACACTTTCCGTAGAGTTCTGGAGGACGGGAATGAAAATGGCAGCCTCCTAGTCTCTGGCCTGGAGGAGCCGAGAGCCCGGGGCCCCACTCCTCAGTGCGCCCCCAGAGGACAGCACCCAATCACTCCAGTATCCCCAGCCACCAGCCACGCTCCGAGCTTACCCAGCCCGGGACTGGCTCAAGGTAATCCCGAAGCTGAGAGTTCACTTCTCGGCTCTGTCTCTGTAGCTGGCTTCTCCGTTCTAACACCTGCGAGCTCTGCGACACTCCGACACCCCCGATCCTTCTGTGACCCTGTGGGACCTGGGGCCACGCTGACCCTGTGTGGGCTTCACCCCGGTTTAGCCTCTGGAGCAATGTCCCTCAGTGGAACAGACTTTTAAAAGTCCTGATTTTGTGCTCCGTTGCTCCGCCGCTTGCCGGGAGCCGGCCCCGCCCCCTGCGGTTTATCTTCCCGTTGTTTTAGATTCACTTCTCCGCCAGTCCTACCTTTCAGAAAGTGGTTGATTTTCTGTTTCTAGAATTGCTGCTCTTCTTCTCTTCGATCTCCCGTTGGATTTGTAGGTGTTTGCAATGTTTAGATAAGCTATGGAGCTGAACTCCTGCTACCTGATGTAGTCTCAGCCTGCTACTTCTCTGCCATCTTGATTCCTCTCCCGCACATAATGCTTAAGGCTGGAAATTGTGGTTTAATGGAACCCTGGCTGGGATGATAGAGACCAGGTATTCTTAATCTACCTCTGAAGCCTGATGTTCTGTACCCATTCTATACCTGGACTTCCTCACATTGTGAATCGAGTTCTGCCACCTCTTTTCCTACTAGAGCACTATGTTGGGAGGACAAGGTGAGGTAACATCCATGCAAGCAACGCATTAGACAGGCTCAAAGTAGCACTGTCAACACACTTGTTTTTGAAAGAGTGAATAAACAGATGAAATAAAAATACAACTGAGATGTTTTATAGTATCTAAAATCTTCCTTTGGTTCCCTCCAATTTTGAGACTTTGGAATATTTGTAAAGCGTATGTTAATCTCAAATTACAGAACAGAGAAGTCCAGCTCAGATTTATTATGATAAAAACCAATCCCCTAGACGAATGTCTTCCCTAGGAGAAGAAAGAGTGAGAGAGGACTATTTACTGAGCGTCCGCTTTGTACCAATGTGGGTGAGACCCTTCACGTGAGTGATCTTCAGGCCCAAAGTCACCTGGATGCATCTTGTCTTTGGTCCCTGATTTTCTGCTTGTGATGCCCTTGGAGCCTCTAGAAGTTCTTTTCCCTTTGTCCTTTCTCACCACTCAGTGCTCAATGGATACAGTTCTCACCTCCTTCCATACCATCCCTATACCTTCTGTATCCCATGCCCTTTCACCCTGCAATGAGTCAGGCTTCTGTATTTATAAAAATGTTGTCCCTGTGAAGGCCCTAGTGAAAGATACTATTATGAGGACTTTGTATCTTAATTCGAATAGTAGTTTGAAAGCTGAGAATTTCAGGTAATAGCATTTGGCAGGAGAGAAATTTGGAGGACAAAGTGGGTAGGTTGCTACTTCTCAACCGACAGACTATATCATACATTTTCTGGAGGCCCTACTCTGCTTACATCATAATGTCAAGCAACTTGTGGCATGGTTTGACTCTGTAGGGAAGGCAAAATTTCCATCATCATTATCAATTCTCCTGTGTCTGAGTGTGGTAAGACAATGACCTTTTTAGGTGTTAAAATGGGACATTAGCAAAAGTAAGAGGAGTACTGGGGAGAAAGGTCACTTGAAACCAACAACATTTTACTTGTGAGTTCCTTAGATTTCTAGATAAGTGAAAATAGTCTCAATAATAGTATCTCCCCCCACTTCCCCCAGCCCCAATTATTGGCTCTGGATTTCCAGCCTACTGAAGCGGTCTTTGGTAAAAGGATAATGAATGATAATTCTGACCTCAAATATTGACAGTGCTGTCCCATCTCAGACTCATTCATTTAGGTTTCAAGAGTGTTTTCTCTCTCTAAAAGGATTCCAAAGCTGAATAATCCATATCATCTACCGTGTTACATATTTCTGTTTTAATTATTATTACTCCAGTGCCTTTTCCATGTACGTATGGCACAAGGTTCCACTTTTCTTAAGAACCATTGTGAAGACCGAGAGACAAGCACAAACACCTTTCCTCTATGTTGAAGTTCTGGTTAAAACATTTTGCTGTAGGAAGTATTCATTTTTATGACCTGAAACTACATTCAAGTAATTGGGTTTGGGTTTCAGCAGCAATGTCAAAGTACAACATCCACAGGATTTATTTGCTTTGGTTTTTTTAGGACTCTTGCCTTGGCTCCCAACTTGGAGTTGAGTTTCCCAATTAATCTTTTTCCCCAGACAAGGGCACATTTCTTAAAACTGTGTTTTATGATTTTCTAATTTTAACATTTCTGATGAGGAACGAAACCTTAGGCAAAACACCAGTGGCTCTTAAGAAATCTTTTATTTGACTTTTATATTATAAGACAGGCTGAGAATGTGAAAGATATAGAATCTGACACGTTAGTAGGTACAAAGTAGTTGACTCAAAATGTGATTGATTGTCCCAAAATGATTAGAGAAGAAACTAGAATCAGATTATTTGAAATTTGCATGACCCCTATGGGTTTGTACTGAATGTTGTTACCTCTAGGAGGGGAGACTATCTCCTTATCATGGAAATTTATTTAAATAAACTCTAAGGCAAGCAGGTGCCTCACACTTTTTTTTTTTTTTCCCTTCTAACTAGCTTTTGCTTTGGTTGGACTTTGCAGGTATCAGTAGAGAACAAAGATCACACAGCTGCCTTTTCATTCTTCCTTACCCCACCCCATCTTCTACGCCTTCCCAGGCCAAACCCAACCATTAATTCATGTTGACCATGTTTACCTCTTCATCTTAAGAGAATAAAATTGAACTTTACCTTTTTGGCAATTAATTCAGATGATTTTCCTCATATGGCGATTAAGTTGGGATAAGCAACAAGACAGATTTTGAAGATAAGGCAGCACTTTTCAACACCTGTTTCCTTGAACACCACACTCATATTATCTGGCTCAAAAACTTGTGATCATGTATGTGTGGTGAATTCTATGTCCAGTGTTAATCCCCTATGGCCTGGAAATGATGCTTGTCCACATCGTTTCCTGTCTGTGATGTGATACAAACAAAAACTGAGAATAAGCAGTTAGATATACAAGTAGAAATTTGACAGAATCTCACCTCTGTCAAATCTAATAATAAAAATTAATTGCATTTGTTGTTTTTGCTTCAGTTTTCTATCAAACTAAATTTATTATTTTTATGAGAGTTTAGTAAAGTCGTGCTCTTCCCTGAACTGGGAAAAGAACCCAGAACCCATCCTTCACCAGAGATAGTTAGAGAAACGTTGGTATATTCTGTTGTCCTCCCTTGGAGATTCACTATATATAATATAAAATAAATTAAGGCTCTTAGAAGTCATAAGTAAAGAGACCCACTTAACCCAATGTTTCCAACACATACTGAGCTATAGAGCTTTTTTTCTTTCAGGTTGGCTCTACAGACATTGTTTGTAATTAATGTTCTACAGAACACATTTTGGGAAGTGTTGAATTATGATGAGCACTCTCCATAGGGCACTTTAGATGTTTAAAAGCATAGTAATGTATTATCTTTTGATACAGTAGGCAAATACCACACACTAACATGACGCTATGTTACATTTTTCAGAAATGTATGTTTTAGTTATTTAACTAGGACTTGAAAGCTAGTAGTATCTATTCACATACTTTCAAGGTATTTGAGAGAGCTTATCCATGTAAGGATGAGCTAATTTTATTCTAGATAAGGAATAAGACTTCAAAATGATGGGGGAGGAAGATTTTGGTTATTTATGTCAAAATAAAAGGCCACTGAAGCCAGTTTCCATGCAGGGGATGTTGGGGCCAGCACTTGTACCGTGACTTCCCATCATGTTCATGCCCATGTCTGTAATGATCCACAGTTTGGGTGATATTTGGAACATCTCAAAGCAAAGTCTGGAGATTTGGTTCACACAAACAGGAGGCTGATCACTGACATTCTGAATCCACATAAGAAATCCAACTTCTTGGATTTCCAGTAATAGAGGGGATCACAACTATCCGAACCATGTGACAGCCCAACACAATCAGATTGAAACTGCAACAAAGAAACAAGAACATAGTTCATTCCTTCAAGTGAAGAATGCAAAAGAAGAGGTGCCCGGCCGTAACAGTTTCCTGGGCACCTTGGGGTCCAACACCCAACGGTGGGCTGTTTCCTTGGGGGAATTCCTTATGATCTTGGGGTTAGCTGTAGCCCTCCTGCAGTAGAAATAGGATCTTATCGGTGACTCAGCAATGACAGTTTCAGAGTGACATCAAAGCTCACAACAACACTAGGGATGAAAATCATTATTAAGAGCATAGATGTGAAGAGTACAGATGCCAGATGCAGGTTTCTTGGGCTTAGATCCTGGCTTCCCCACTAACTAGTCCTATGACCTTGGATAAGGGACTAAGCTCTCAGTTCTGTTAGGGGACCAGACGAGATAATAGATGCAAAGTGCTTAGAATGCTGTATGGCATTCAGTAAGCAATGGACAATGGTTTGTTATTATAATTTATGTAAATAATTGCAATGTCAAGTGGACTATATATTCAAATTGTCCTGATGAGCTTATCTCACCTTGTTGGCAAGCTGCACTGGGAAGCCAAATTATCGGCAGCTGTTTAGTAATCCCTGCGCAGGTCGGAGGTACTTCTATCTGCACTTTCGGTAGTGGTTGGCTGTGACCACGTGATGCATTCCTTTTCCTGGCCTTAGGGCCTTAGAGTCAGCAAGGAGAGACACTCCCTGTCAGGTTCAGGGGTGCAGCGGGCTAACAGCTTCTGCGAAGTAGGTGATGGGCAAGGTTGCTGTCCTAAGAGATGCTCTGCCTCTTCTTGGTGATCTCTAAGCCAGTGTTGCAATTCTTCTGTTTGCTCATTTTAGAGTACAGATGTAAGAGGATGACCTTATTATTTCTGTGCTCTCAAAGATCACCTTACTCTTGCCCCTCCAGGTACACACTACCTGTGAGAACTGCATGTATCAAGACTCAAAGTGAATCGAATAGTGAAGACGGAGAATTTTCCTATTAGCAAGCAACCTATACTTAAAAGAATGGCTAAATTTGAAGATTTGCAGAAACAAAAGTTACCATTTCTGAAATGATCTAGGGGTTTTTATCAAATGCAATTCTATTTCTGGAGTTGCCAGTTGAATTGAAACCCTAAGATTTATCCAAATTACTACGTGTCTATTTTGGTCAAATTTCCATTGATTCAGTCACATTTCTTTAAAAAAAAAAAGGATTAAGCTTAAAGAAAATCATGCCTACCATTTGGGAATCTCAGCATTATCCAAAACATTTTGACTCTTTTGTCAGATTCTGGCCAATATTGGGGTTTTCTGGACTTGGGACCACAATCACCCTATTTTCGGAAGCCGTATTCACTGATGGGACCCAGTGGTGAGGTTAGAGGTGTGCACATCAATTCTGTCCCATGGTTCCAGCATGTTACAAGACAGGATCTTTATGATCTTATTAAATAATGTCGAACGGCTACAATTAAGCTTGTTCTTTTTACGGCTAAAGTAGATTGAGCTGTTTGGGGATTGCTTTTGTTTTACTCTTAGAAGTCTACAGTATAGCAGGGAAAAATGCAGAGATTTACTCGTGTATAGATAACTGTAGCGTGAGATCTTACAAAGGGTAAATATTCCTATTCTTTATGATCCCTGGGGAACATAACACCCAGATTGTGTACATCATTCATTGCCCCTAAGTTTTAAGAGGAGAGTACATGAAAATAAACTTTTAATTAGCAATCTAGTGGAGAAAATAGACTCTATTCACATATTGCATTATGTCTCCCCCCACCCCCTTCTATCGCCTTTTAAAAATAATCTCCATCATTCCTACTTGGCAATGAACCTCCAGTATCACACTCAAAATTAAGTTATAGTTTTCATTAAGTGTAGTCTAGACTGTCTGTGTCGTTACCCAAATCCAAACAAACAGCTTGATTTGCCACTTTTCCGAAACTTCCTCCTAAGGAGAAAAAGCAAAATTAGGTATGATAGCTTTTAAACCTTAGATGAGGTAAGTACAGTGTTCAATAACTTCATCAAATAAGGCCTAAATTTTATGGTGCAAATGCCAGGCTTCACAGGTCAGCGAGCTGTTTCAAATGGTACACAAGGCTGCCTATATCAAATTTGTACAGATGAATTGATTTTGGTGGTTGGAATAAGGCCATTTTTGTCTTGTTGCAATCTTTCCAGAAATAATGGTGTTATATTAGAAGAGAAATTATAAATAGATTACTGTTTTTAAGTATTTTTCGGAATGTTAACAACTAATATAATGGACTTTCTATTGCAATCCTAAATAGCAAGTGTCAACCTGATTTTTAAAGTTCTCCGCTGCCTCTCAGCAGTCCTGTGGATCCAGGGAAAGCGCGCCGTGTGGCTGACAGAAACGTTGTGTTTTGTTCTCCCCCTTTCTTTTCTTCCTTTTGGGTCTGCTGTGCCTCTGCTACCCGCCAGACAGCCAAAGGAGGCAGACAAGACCTTTGATGCCTGGCGCACGGGAAGTGGGGAGAAACGTGTTTCCTAAATGGGGATTCTTCGTGTGTGTTGCTTTTGAGTGAGACAGTAATGGGCGGAAAGTCAGTAGGTCCTCTTGATGCATCCGAGTCGGCCTTCTGCAGTGCTGCTTGTGCCCTCGTGACCTTTCACCTGCGGACCATCTCCCAGAATGGGAGTTTTTCCTAATGTTTCCGCTTCTGAGAGGTCACGAGGGCCTTGCGGGGTACCCAGAGGCAGCTCATCTCTACAGAAGGCTTTCCACAGCTGTATGTCTCTGGTGGCTAGGAATTGAAAGCAGCGAGTGTTCTATAGCTATAAAAATACAGAGTTCTGTAGGAAAAGCCTTTAGTTGCTTGAAGGACTTGCTTGCTTCTGTCTCTGTACACCTGTTACCCTTTCAACTCACCTTCCTCTCTCACTTGTTTGCATGTTCATCTCCTTGAACGGAAGGGAATTCCTCCAGAAGGTCTGGTACATAGTAAGAGGTTAGAGTAAGAAATACCCAGTTCTTCACACCTACCTTGGGGCTGAGGATTAAAATCTGGAAAAATGTGGTAAAAAGCTCAGATACAGAATATTGGCTAATGTGAGTGCGGAGCTTAGAACTGAGTCTATGTGATGCTCAAGTGGGAAGAAATGCAGAAATCGTGTTTGCTTTCTCAGAAAAGTGAGGCAAACTTTATTTCAGACCCTCACAAGAAAGAGATGCATGCTTTCAGGGAGGAAAAATCTTCCCGCTGCTGATTTCTCTTCTGTAAACACAGAAGTTAGATAGATCTCAGGCATCCTTTCAAGCCTAAAACTTTTCAGCATCTTTGGCATAAGTTATTAATTCCTTTTATTTTGCTTTGTTCTTTATATTTCGCAGATCTGATGTTGTCTTTGCTTTCCAGAATGCTCAAAAGTATGGATTCCATCCAGAAGGGCTTTATCAGCCATGAAACTTAAAACAGACCTTAACTACAACCAGGACGCTGCCGACAAAACTGCCAAACGTCATTAGGAATTTTTCAGTGCCTGAGTGATAAGATATTTGCAACTGGCATATCAAATTACATGTTTCATGTAAATCTTAGTAGCTGATGACTGCACTTTGAAATGTCAATAAAGAAAGGTGATTTTAATAGAATCAGCTCCAGTCGCCCATCCACTATTACCATGACCCCTAATGTATTGTTGTTTACTTCACTATTAAGTAAAAAGCATCTCTCCTGTCTCTGGGCCCATTGTGCCTACTCGGGCGATTGCTTGACAGCCTGCTGTTAAGGCTTGCATGTCAAGTCTGGTCAGCAATAGAAAGTCTCCTCTAGTGGTGCATTTCCTCACTTAGAATAATGCCAGTGCTCAGACATTTAATAGACTCAGAGCCAAGGTGATCGGGATCCATCTAGGCAAGGCAGCCCATCATGAGGAGAAGGGGGAGGCCTCTTGTTCTCTTCAATGCCAGCCATGCATCAAAGGGTCCCCTTTCCTTGCTCGTGCTTGTGTTCCACGGCTGGTCCTTACTCTTCCTCCTGGGGACTGTGAGTTTCTGCTTGGTCTTTAGCATAAAAACCTGGAGCTTAAAGGGACCTCGTAGATCTTTTGTAAGTTTGATGGATGAGGACACTAAGGTCTGAGGAGGTTGTGCAACCTGCTCGAGGTCTGGACCTAAACTCCAGGTCTTTGGACTCTTCTGTCTGGCTGGAAAAGGGGCAATGACAGTAGAGGCCTTAGATTTCACACTGTATTTTATTTATTTATTTATTTTTAAAATTATTTTTTAAACGATTTTATTTATTTATTTGACAGACAGAGATCACAAGTAGGCAGAGAAGCAGGCAGAGAGATCGGGGAAGCAGGCTCCCCACTGAGCAGAGAGCCCAATGTGGGGTTCGATCTCAGGACCCTGAGATCATGACCTGAGCAGAAGGCAGAGGCTTTAACCCACTGAGCCACCCAGGCACCCCCTCATACTGTATTTTATATTAACAAGAGTCTCAGTTGAGGTTTTTTCTCTCTTGCTTTACGTGTGTGTGTGTGTGTGTGTGTGTGTGTGTGTGTGTACACGGGCGCGCATGTGTGTTTACTTCTCCAGTTGCTTTTGTTTTCCTACATGGAAGGCTAATCTGAATCTTGGGCAGAGAAGTGACCCCTTCCTGCGTGTTCAACAGTGGAAAGCAAGTAGTACAAGTATTTAGGGACATTCAAGTCCTTCGTGCTCCCAGCTTCCAACAGCTCAGTAAGCGTGCTTGTCCTGATCCGCAAGGGAGTGCAAGAGGCGAGAAGAAGCTGTTCCAAGGCCTGGGCACCCGCAGAGGAGCAGTGTTGCAGTGAGTGAGGGAGTGAGGGAGTGAGGAACAGCCTTGGCACTGCAAGAGCTTGAGTTTTTCAGAAAAGACAGAAGTGCAGAATCACTGTCCCTGTAGCTCAGAGAGCCTGGCAGCCAGCAAGACTTATTTCTGGGATTCCACGTAAAATGTCAGTCAACAAGGCACTGCATGTCACATCAGGGGTCCCCAAGGACGAACCACGCATCTCTTCTGTTCCCCAGAGACCCACAGGGACTTTGGCTGCAGGCTCATGGTGCGGAGAGCTAGCCCCACACTGAAATGCCCATGAGTCTATGCCTGCTTGGAGGATACTGGGGGGACGACCTCAGCTTGAAAGTGTCTAGATATTGGAGGTCCACGTGCAGGAAGCTTAAAAAGACTAAACCAGACATGATAGAGGTGCTGCAGTTTGACCTTGCCTTTGACCATCGCCTTTCCTTTTTCCCTTTCCCCCTTTTTGTTGCGCTCCCTGTCCCCCAACCCTAACTAATCCACAAACTGCAAAGCTTGCAGAAACATCGACGAAGAGCACTGTTCACACAGTTATGGGGATGGGATCGCCCCGGTGATCCTGAGCCACACTCCAGTCGTGTGTTTCAGGGCAGTTAAAGATGAAAACTGCTACCTGAGCAAGGCACCAAGACACATACTCTTCCCTTTGCCTTATCAAACTCAATCCTGCTTCTTTTGCACTCAGAGATACCCTTATTTTCAGATGCTTATTGATGCACATGGGACGAATAAAGCTATTAATCGCTATTTGAGTCATCCAAGCAATTTTCTTTTGGGGCACCTGGGCAGCTCAGTTGATTAAGCATCCTAATTTTGATTTTGGCTCATGGTATGGTCTCAGGGTCATGACATCAAGCCCCAAGTGGGGCTCCGTGCTCTCAGCATGGAGCCTGCTGAAGATTGTCTCTCTCCCTCTGCCCCCTCCACAGTACCCTGCTTGCATGCACTATGTCTTTCTCTCAAAAAACAATTTTCTTTTGACAGGCAGTTGTGACTCTAAATAAGAGGTTTTTAATCTCTGACTTTTAAGGTGCTCCTGGGAAAGACCCATCTCAGGACACCACATGGACTGCTGTGATGAGGTGGTTGGAAAGTAAGAAAGATGTGAGGCATGACTCAGGGCCAGCAGGAGAAACCAGAGGAACGAGGTTTAAACCACTGCTTTCAGAGAGTGTGGTCCTGCCAGAGTCAGTCACACGAGGTGAAGGACACAGTATAGGGAAGTCCTGCCAAATCTGCCTGAGATTTCCGACATCATCCGCAAGTTTTGGGGCCCACGGGCTACCTTCACTTCAGACCAGCTGGCTCCAAATTTGGGGGTCTCCAAACCCTGAGGTTTGCTGATTCACTAGGACGACACACAGAATTCAGAAAGGTGCCATGCTTACCATTGCAGGGTTATTATAACAAAAGGACACACAAATTGTTCCTGGTCAAAGGAAGAGTTGTGTAGGGCAGAATCTGAGACTGGGAGGGTTCCGACCATGAAGCATCCATGTCCTCTAGGACGCAGTATCTTCTTGGCATCTGTGTGTGGCAAAGAATTGTCAACCTAGGAAGCTCACAGTGGTTTTGTGTTCATGGTTTTCATTGAAGTTCATTGTGTAGGCATCGTTAATTGAGTTACTGACCACAGGGTTGAACTCAGTTTCTCGTTCATCCCTCCCCAAGGTCAGTTGATTTCATGTGGCCCAAGCCCAACTCTCTCGCTGCATGGTTGGTCTTTCTGGCATAGTCAGTGCCCATCCTCAGCCGGTCTGAGTGGCTGGCCCACCCGTAACACCTCTTTAGCATAGACCGTGAGGTGTCTTGCATTGGCCTGCACTATTCTGTGTGGTCTCATGGGCCTGTCACCAAAGAGGAACACATGCTGGTCACTCAGGGAGCTCCCAGGCTTCAGGGGTTAGCTCGTAAGGAGCTGGGACAAAGGTTCAACCTTTCTTTAGGTAGAATGAATCCTTTACTCCACTGCTTGGCACTGCAAATTGACCCAAAGCACGTGTGTGTGTGTAACCTTGTGAGAGAGCGTGGTGCAAAGGAAGGGAGCGGGTGGTGCGACCACAACACTTCACCTGCCCAGGCCCCAGGGCCAGCTGTGAGCTATTGAACTGCGCTCGCCCAGAGCCCAGCAGGGAGGGGTCACCCGAGCAGACAGGAGAGAGAGAGCCGCGTATGTGGTCAGGATGCTTCCATCGCTGGTCTTGCTCTACTTTTTATATCATATAGGTCACCAGTGGCTATAAATCTGTGGTCTCCGTTTCCAGCCTCAACTGAAAACAGAAATACCTAAGGGTGTCAGACTAATAAACCTGGTTAAAACCAACTCTCCAAACTCTCAGTCCTTTGTAGTCCACCTGACAGAGGGTAGGAATGAGCAGATTGTCAGGCTGTCTCCACATTTAATTAGCGTTTGTGTTTTAATGTGCTCTGAGGTGTGCATCTGCGCCCTCAGACCCTCTGATGAAGGGAACAGGCAGTAATCTCGCTTTGCTCTTCCTTAGAAGCTGGAACAGACGGTTTCTCTTTGAGGTTAATACAAAGGAAGAGGCTAAGCTGAGTCATATTTTTTCAGACTCTCCGGGTGATAGGGACTGGGTGACCTACTGGACTTCAAAGGGTTTCTCTTCAGGAGAAGTAAGTGCAGGGAGTTAAGAGTTACCCAGAAGAGGAAGAGACCAAGGTGATGTCTCTCTCAGATCACCCGGAGGGAAGGGAGGAAGCAGGTATGTAAGGCTGAGGCTAGTGGGGGAAGGGGAGGAAGGACAGGCTCTGGGCATTGTGTGTTTCTCTGTTACTTCTCAGGACTTTCAGTCGGAGAGACCGTCATTCTAGACTACTAGTCTTGTTACAAGGAAATTGCTTTCCACCCTGTGGGGGGAGGGTTCCTGCGACAAACGCGGTGGATGGTTTGAGGAGAACTAGGTTTGAATGAGACTGCCCCACTTACTAGCTGTGTGCCCTTGGTCGGTCCACTAACCTTTCTGCCTCTCTTTTCTCACCTGTAAAATGGGAATAAAAATGTCCATTTTCATAGTCTATTATTAGATTTCATGCCCTAACATATGCATCTAGTGTGCTGTCTGCCCCTCAGTGGGTGCTCAGGAAGCACACTTTCCCCCGTCTTGCCTGCTGCCTTTTACCCCAGCATGTCCCTGTCCCGTTTTAAGAATTCTTGCTGCTCAGAGGCTTCTGAGCAACCATTTTGACACAGAATTCTGCATTGTCTCCAGAAGCTCATGCAGCCTGCAAACCCAACTTCTGTTTAATTGCTTCCTCCTACTATTGCTCTCGGTAAGCTCTGTATAACTCAGTTTGAAGTTTAACCCTATTTGCCCCTAGTTCTCCCTCAAGGGAACTGTGCTGAGGTGGCAGGGGGGCAGGGGGTTGTAAGCTGTTTCTGAAGAATTGTGCAATTTAGAAAAATTAAGTTTCAGGCCAGCCATGTGGCTCTGACAGCTTATACTGCTCAGTACTTAGCAATAATGGAGAAAATGCCAGTAAAAAATGACAAAACGGCAGAGCCCTGACCCACCAGGTAATTGTATATTGAATATGTCTTGGCTCAAACCGGGGACGATTTTGCTTAAATGAACTAGGGGCAGAACTGCATGTTGTAAGTCATATAAAACAAGACCAGTGCACTGGGTAATTAAAGATGCAAACTAGCAATGTAAGATGTTTTCAGAAGAAAGTAGGTATCACTGGCTTTAAAGGGATAAGACGGGGTAGAGGAGGTGGGGATGGGGGAAGGACAATTTCTATATAATGAGTAGATTTTAGGCTTATACATGGGCTTGAAAGAAAGGCAGTCATTCAAGTCTAGCTCTATTTTTTTTTTCTTTTTTGTATTGGAAGAAAAAAGATGACAGATATCAGTTGTCCAGAGCCCACAACTGCTCTTATCATCCCGCAGATGCACAGAGAGGGGCAAAGAAGGTAAAGAGTTTGAAGGAGATAAGTACAAAACCACGGAGTGAATTTGTGCAGGAATGAGGATTAGAGCCGTTAAGTGCTTTAGTCACTTGATCCTGCTAATCTTTGTTCTCTAATGTGAGGAATTCATGGGCTTCAGGAAGAGACTTCTGTAGGTTCTTATATGAAATCAGGACTGGCTGTCATTGTGTAATCCCCACATATTTGTGCCGTATCTCTTCAGTAATCAGAAATAGGCAGCTGGAGAAGACAGGCAGAGAGATTAGCTCTCCACATCCTAGCACGTTGTGTTTCTGTCTTGCAGCATCTTTAATTACCAAAAAGTAATTCACTGAATAGTGCCCTAGTGACTTGAAAGAGTTAATGCAGTTTCCAGAAGTGTCTTGCCTTCTCCCAGGGAGTAGCTTAAGTACAGAGAAAATCTGGCTCAATAAATACTAAACAACAAGAGTGAACTGATAAGGGTCAAACTTCACAAAACAAAATTGAACCAATGGTCCATTTAATCCAGTACCTTCTCAATAAATCACCTGTCGCCATAAAGCACTATTTGCCTGGTAATTTCCATGAAATGATGGCCATTCTTCCTTAATCCTTTGAGGTCAGATCAATATCCATTTGTTCCCTTCACTCATTTCATCCACCATCTGCCATCCATCCATCCATTCATCCATCCATCCATCCGTCCATTTATCTATCCGTCTTACTGAACACCTACTGCCCAAGGTTCTGTGATAAATAAGACACAGTCATTCTCTGTAAAGAACTTACTGGAGAAGGCGATGGGATGAGGTAGCATATATAACCAACTTTAGGAGAGGCCTGTAGTCAGTGATCGTCATCTCCTCCAGAAGCCTCATGAACCAACATTCTCCCACAGGCTGGGTAAGCTGCCCCCTTTGTGTCCTCCCACATAACTCCATGTTTCCCTGGATTCTGTCACTGATCACATTGTGCTGTAATTGTCTTTTTATTGTCTGTTTCCCTACTGTGCTGTGGACTCCTTGAGGGCAAGGACACTGTTTCATTAATCATTTTATGATTTTTCCCCCCAGTGTGTACTCACTGGTTCCGAGAAGGCCTCAGCAAATGTCCACTGATGGATGAATGGGTGAGGATAACATTATTTTGGCTGTTAACCGAACTATACCAGGCATGGCTTTGAGCTACACATAAAACCATCTATTGCCTGAGTATTTTTAAGAGGAAATAGTTGGGAACAGCCACAGAATCTCAAGCTGTCCTATTTATGGCTTAGGCGAAATTTAAAATTTGTCATACAACTGCTTTCAGAATGAGAAATACAAATTCATCATGGAAATACATATTTACATACACAGATATGCTATATGTATAATGGCATCCTAGGTTGTTTCCTTTACCTTATGAATTATATTCAGTCAATTTCAGCATCCTGTTGATTTCACCACTTTCGTATCTTTAAAATCTGTCCAGTTCTCTCCATCCTCACTACCACTAACCATAACACAGACCACTATTGTTTCTCACTTTGTTTATAGAAATTGTTCTGGTCTTGGGAGATACCATCTTTCTCCTTCCTTCCCCAAATCTATTCTTCGTACTGATCTTAGAGTGTCTTTTAAGTATATGTGATTATGTCTTTGGCTTGCCTAAGACCTTCAAGGGCTCACAATTACATACAGGATAAAGTCTGAACTCATTAGCATGGGAGGCAAGGTCCTTCATGTTCACCCTCTGATGCTTTCTTTTGATTGCTTTGTCCTATGGATGTACCATTTTCCCTCTTGCCTCCTGGCCTTTGTGCTGCTTGTTCTTGGTGGGACTGTCCTATTCTAGGGAAGCCCAAGGGCCACCCCCTTCCCTCTGTATTCTCAACTAAGTTCTAGCAGCATAAACATGTCTCCATCCAAAATTCCTTTGCTGAATGTCCACTCCTCTTTGCTCCTCCCCAAACACCCTTGGGTTTCAAGTCATTCCTTTGTCTTCACATAACATCTATCATCCTTTTCATGCTGAGGAATAGATGCTTCTTTGTTTATCTCTCTCTCTCTAGTGTTTTGGTGGCAAATGCTTGCATTACAATGCATTCTCTAATGCTCAGCTTTTATTAGGCAAAAAGCACTTAGCAATTAAGATAAGCAAATAACTGAAAGAAAGTATTTTCAGGAAGGCTCAATGAAGGGTCAATTCAGTTCTAATTTTTGGCCCAACTGGGTCTTTCATAGCTCATTTCAAATTTTAGGTGAATTTTTATTGATGGGCAAATAGAAGGGCAGGATATTTCAAACCTCTTTGATGTTTCTGAAGATATTTTATTAAAATTTTGAAAGACCCACTGCCTTCATTTGCCTGGGACTGTCCTGGTTTTGTATGGTTTTTTTGGTCCTACTTCCCAGGGGAGCCCTTATTTCTGGCTTCACCCTGAAAAGTCTCTCATGCTGGGAAGGCCCTCTGTCTCAGGGCTAACTGGGCACACTCAGACAGGTACATTCCCTAGAAGTCTCAGGCTTTGAAGGTTGGCTTCTTGGACTTCTCCCCCGCTGAGTTATACACCTCCAGCATGCACAGGGGGTGCAGTCCTATGGGAAACTTACAGTGGAGTGAGCTGGGGCTCTATGAGATCCCACCAGCTTTCTGTACGACCCGGAGGTAGAGAACTTAGCAATGCCCTTGCAGTAGCCCTGTGAGGCAACTGGTGGAGCTGAAATTCAAACCCATGGCCAAGTGTCTGAGAGCTCCTTCCCCTGACAGCGGTGAGGAGTGGAGGAACTCCTGAACTGGAAGCTGGAGGACGTCAAATGGCCCTAGAGAATTCCCAAAATTACCTGGCCCCAGGCCAGCTGTTTCATCTCTGACCCTCAGTGTCTTCATCTATAAAATGAGAGAGTGCCTTGCCTGTCTGCATTCCAGGGTTGTTGCAGACTGAGAAGGATAGTGGGTAGGGGAGCAATTTGAAACCACTAGTGTTCTGCAAATGTGAATGATTACCATTATCCTGTAGCACCGTTATGTGAACACAAGCTGAATTTTTCCCCTCAAAGTTATAGTTGGGATAGTTCTAGAAGTGTCTGCTCTCAAGCATATTAAAAAGACCTGTGCAGAAACATGAAGCAAATCTGCGAGTGCATGATGCCCAGCTGCAATGTTGGGAGCTCCTGGCTGGGCTGCAGGGCTGCAGGGCTGGCTGGCCACAGAAAGCGGTGTCTTCTGAAAATGTAGCCTGGAATCATTTCTTTTACAGAAATGAATTGTACAAATTACACAACAGTGACCTATCTGGTTGTTATTTTTGGTGACATTTGCCCAAGTGGACCCCAGACTACATAATAAGTCGGCCCCAGACTTCATAAGCTGAATTAGGAATGCTACACAGAAATTCAACATCTATTCCTTTATTGCTTTAATGCTTTTTAATTGCTTTAATGCTTTTTTTTTTAGATGTGTGGTTTTGCACTGCTATTTTATTCTCTTTCTGCAAAATCACAGGGAAACTCTCAATTCCTCTGCCTCTTTCCTCCTGTACCATGTTTGAAATATAAGATATTTTCCAGATAGAACATAATAGACTACCTTTTGCGGAAAATTTATGTCATTCCTCCTTGCCACCTCATCCCCCAACACACACTCAGTTCCACTGTGATGTGTTTGCAACAAAGAAAATTACTGACCCCATGATCTGAGCAACAAAGTGTTCTCAAAATGTATTGCCTCATCTGTTAGGTTTGATTAAACCATTTATCAGCAAAAAATAAAAATTGCTTTTCTTTGCTTAGTGTAACTGGAGATTCGGGAGCACTTTGTGAGGCTATTGTTATTTTGGCCTTTGTGGTTGAACTGTGTACTCTTACTAGTTTATGATAATATGGAGCTAAACTTAAATGAGGAGGAAGACTGTTCCTCCTACTTGCACTCTTTGTCACATTAACATTGCTTATTAATTCCGACTGTACTGTTGTCTAGATTAGACCATCTACAAGTGTTTAGTTGCATAGTTTATATATGCACTTACTTTTATTTTCTTTTGTTTTATTGTTTATTTATTTATTTAACAGAGAGGGTAGGGAGCACATAAGCAGCGGAAATAGCAGACAGAGGGAAAGGGAGAAGCAGACTCCCCGCTGAGTAGAGAGACTGAAGCGGGGCTCCATCCCAGGACACTGGGATCATGACCTGAGCCGAAGGCAAGAGTCAGGCACGTAGCCGGGGGAGCCACCCAGACACCCCTATATGTATTTGCTTCTATTAACGAAATCATGCCATCACTCCTCCATCCGCGATATATATGCATTGAGTTTTTTTTTTTCCCCCTAACCATGGAGATGGATTTATGGTATGTGCTTTCTCACCTTTAGTGAAATATCTGGCTAAAATTAGGAATGTGGTGGATATTGAACAGCAGACTTTAGTTAGAATCGCTGCATAAAGCTCAGTGATTCTGACTGCCTCCGAATTGCTGTTTTCTTCTGTTTCCTCTTTTCCCTCCTCGAGGAGTTAGTTACTCCGATGAATGTGTATTAGATGGTTGCAGAGTTTGAGCCTCTGTAAATCCAGAAGGATTAGGTGGACCTCACGCATATGGTCAATTTCTATATGCTTCTAGGTGAAGTTGCATTTGGTGTAGGTTGATTTGAGCAAATTGTTATTCCGACCTCATTGCAGACAGTGCCAGGAGACAGTATGAGACCAAAGCCATGAACATGGGGCCACAAATTTAACAAGGGTTGATTCTTTATGGAGTTTTTGGAGAGGTTTGTAGAAGAGAATGGTAAATTTATTCTTTTTTTTTTTTTAAGGATTTATTTATTTATTGGAGAGAGAGAGCAAGAGAGGGTGGAGGTGGGGAAGGGGCAGAGGGAGAGGGAGAGAGAGTCACAAGCAGACTGGGCTCTGAGCACAGAGCCAGATGCAAGGCTTGATCCCATGACTCTAATATCATGACCTGAGCTGAAACCAAGAGCTGGATTCTTAACTGACTGCACCACCCGGTGCCCCAGATTCATGTATTCTAACACCTGCTGAGCATCTAACACAGACTTGCAGATACACACTTACCCAGCAATACTGTAGCTGGCTGCTTAAACTGTAGAGAAAACATGGGTCTAGGAGAACCGCACTTTGCCTGGGGGGTCAGGGGAGTTTCCACGATGGAATAGAATTTGAATTCAGATTTGACAGATGATTAGAAGCGTAAACAAGTGACACAATAAAAGCACTGGAGGAAGGGAAACATGTACCAAGGTTTGCGGCAAGAAGGGATCTGACTGTTCAGTATGGCAGGGGATTCGGGCGTGGGGCTTGTCGGGAATGGGGGTGTCAGGAGGAGGCTGTGGGCGGGGTGGGACTCAGGGAGTCAGGGTCAGGCTGGTCGCAAAGGGTCTTGGGCGCAGGTAAAAGAACTTAGTCTTTATACTGTACAAGAGCCTTTTTGTTTGTCTTTGTCTTTGGTTTTGGCTTGACAGAGGTTGTGACAAAGGGCAATTCAAACAGGCATTATGCATCTCCTCAGCATAGCTGTGGCTTGCCTTGTGCCTATGAAAGCTGTGTGCCTTTGACACCATGTCAGACATGAGTGGGAAAGAGCCAGGACCACCTGCCTCAGCGCTTGCCAACTATTGAATGTCTCTGAGAAGGGGTATCCTGGGTCAGGTTTCCATGGTCACTTTCCTAAGGCAGAAATCAGCTCACAGAGGTCAGGTGACTTCCACCCATGTTACAGATCTAGTGAAGTTTGAGGCAGGATTTCATTCATGTTGACTCAGTGCCCCTAAACGATTTTCATCTCATTGGAAAGCTGAGGAGAAGACAAAGGCGGGGGGGTAGATGAGGACTTAGAGCAGACAGGAGAGTGAGAAGCTGAGTGCTGGGTGGTTGCATGGAATGGAGAGGAAGAATCATCAAAAGATTAGAGAAAATAGTAGATGGGCATCTTGTAGACAGACTTAGATTTCTGGTTAAAGAGCTGTCACTGAGGGGGAAGCTTCTGGAAGGTTAGAGCAAATTTCAGAAGGAAGTGGAGGTAGGGCATGGCCACTGTGCCTTGATGACTCTAACAACTAATTTATCCATAAACTAGCATAATTTTTTTTTAAAAATTTTATTTATTTGACAGGTAGAGAGCAGAGTGGAAGGCAGAGGGAGAAGCAGACTTTCCGCTGATCAGGGAGCCTGCTGTGGGGCTTGATTCCAGGACCCTGAGATCGTGACCTGAACTGAAGGCAGACACTTAACTGACTGAGCCACCCAGGCGCCTCTAGCATAGTGGTTTTGAACTGAATGATCTAGTTGGGGGACTGGGAACCCAGACCCACTGTAGCAGAATTCAGTATAACACGGCTGTAGCTGATTCTCCAAACACTGGCGTTAGTTACTAGAGTCGTGAGAGGGGTTCTGGGGAGCAGACTCTGAGAATGTGCTGCTGTGTGTGGTGCTCAGCTTTGTTAGCTCACTCAGTTACGCACAGTCCTTTGTGTCTGGGATAGCTCATAAGTAATGCTGCTTTAAAACACACAGAAGAGGGGCGCCTGGGCGATTCAGTCAATTAAGCATCTGCCTTCAGCTCAGGTTATGATCCTGGGTCCTGAGATCGAGTCCCACATGGGGGCTCCCTGCTCAGCAGGGAGCCTACTTCTCCCTCTGCCTGCCACTCCCCTGCTTGTGTGCTCTCTTTCTCTTTCTCTCGCTCTCTGACAAATAAATAAAATCTTTCGAAAAATAAATAAATAAAATGCACAGAGGCTATGTCCACAAAGGAGGAAGATTTTCACAAGCAAAATCAGCTGGCTGGAGATAGTCACTCCTCACCCCCATGGGCTCTCTCTGTGACCTTTCATCCTAGGAGTCTTCAATTCAGAGCTCGTCCTGACCAAGGAGGTCTGCGATTTGATTCCTAAGAACCTATTCTTCATTGGATTAAAGTTTTGGTGAAGTTTAGCTCTCACTGGGGCCTTTAGTTTGTGTTCTTGTTCAACGGAGTAGCTTGGCGCATTCTAGGACCTCCTTTTTATTCCGCATAGAATACTCACTGGGAGCCTCTGGTGAGTAAGAACCCATGCACTGGAGATGTAACGTTGTCGCTCCATTTATCATATGCCAAAACTATGGTGACACCTTCTCTGAAAGTTCACTCAGACTTTTTTAGTGTTTAGCTTATCAAGAATAGAGGTTCTAAAGTGTGCTGGAGGTTAAGCCATGTGTTGCTTTGTTTGGGTATTTGTATTAGTATTTGATATTAATATTTTCCTTAATATAGGTCCCGTTCCCTGTATTAAATAGCATCTATAGGGACCAACAACTTTTTTTTCCTGATTTGTGAGATCAGGAGGACATAGCCTAACACTTGGATCAATTGCTTTGATCCCCTTGAATATCAGCCTAGAGAGAAATGTGACAACCTGAGTAGACATGTCTGATCTGGAACCTTCCACGTCGTTGTAACTCACTGGCAAGTTTCTTCATTGCAGCCAAAAAAAAAAAAAAAGGGATATCATTAACGTTGATAACATGTTAGAATAATGGAATAATTGGATGGCCAATATTTTAAATGCATTTTGCCTTTTAAATTTTGAAAGTGGGCAAATAATCTTCTGTTGCCTCTTTCCCTTTCTAGAGAATGTCTGTCTCTGTCTCTCTCTGGTTTACTTTCTGAAAAACAATCTAGCCGTTGAGTTCTGATTAGAGGTGAGGCAAGCTTCAATATGCAGGGCTGAGATATTAGAGCAAAAGATAATGCTTGAAACCACACTTTTAACATTCAATTTCGGTGCTGTCCAGAACAACTATAAAACTGGGGAAAGGTGAGTAATAGATTTGACAGCTATACTCTAAAATGGACCTTATTAGTGAAATATAAATTATAACTAGGCATTTCCTATCAGCACCCCGCACAGTTAATGATAAGCAGTCAATGAGATTTATATACCCTTAGCATTTTTATAATGAGTCTGTTGCTTTGATGACAGTTTACTGTCAAACATTATGGTTAGAAATTTATAACATTTGATTCAAATGAATAGACAGTTTAGCTTCATTGCAATCTGTTCTGATTTTCCTTTTTCACGAGGCTCACACTTTCGCTTTTCTTTCTCTCTCTCTTTTTCATCCCTAGACTAAGCTGTTAAGCACTTACACTGGAAATGAAGTTTTGAAGTGGGTGCACATTGACCAGGAGGAAGTGTGCGTTAACTTGAGGGGAAAGGGTTCAATGAATTCCAAGAACAGGCATGAGGAGTCTAAGAAGTCGTGTTCTGCTAGAGTGTTAAGAATTTACAGGTGCGTCAGGATGGTGGCTGTAGGGAAGCTGTGAAATGTACTAGAAAGAGATCGGGTGGGGAGAAGGGTCTTTAACTCTGTGAGGCGGCGCCCATAACACATTAGTGTCAGGGAGATAACATCTTGTTCCCTCTCAGAAAGAGACACACATCGGTCCCCAGGACTGCCTACCGCTCTGAGGACAAGTGTCCACTAAAGGCTGCTGACAGACTGACTGCTGCTGGAGAGGGTCACCAAGACAATTCAGAGGGCACTCTACAGAGTCCCACTGCCCCCACAGGGTCATTTTGCTGCCTAGTTGAAGCAGACACAGCTGTTGGACCTGATGTCTGCCTCCGCGCAGCAGGTGCTATCACTTCCGTAACAGGTGCCTGATTTTCAGGAAATAGGACTGCTGTTCGGAAGATG
The DNA here is from genome assembly GCF_922984935.1 of Meles meles. Classification (NCBI taxonomy): domain Eukaryota; kingdom Metazoa; phylum Chordata; class Mammalia; order Carnivora; family Mustelidae; genus Meles; species Meles meles. The sequence continues at coordinate 33,216,667 of NC_060079.1, forward strand.
TGGTGTTTCAGGTAGACAGGCTCTGAACGCAGGTGTTCTTCAAAGGTGGTGGTATGAGAACAGTATTTATACAGCATTTTAAAAATAGCTCAGACGGGTTAAAGTCATTCTGATCTCTTATATCCTGTGCTCTATGTTCTGTTTCAGACCCTTTTTGCCTTCTTCACACTCCCAAGTGCCTCTGGCTCGGGTGGGGTGAACTGGAAATACCCACCTGTGTCTGAGATTTAAGATGGCTGCTCCCTGCTCCCCACCTGCTAGTATCCTAACCCCATCTCCACCTCAGCTCAGAAATCTTGGCCCTAAAATTTCCCGAGCCTCACCCTTTGGATTCAAAACTGGATGATCCTCCTGGTTTTTGAGTCTTGTCTTTTCTGAAAGAACCCAGAGCTGGCTTGTCTCTCCGGCCCTACATAGACCCTGCTCCTTCCGGTCAGAATTCCTTTTGGACCTGGAGCCTAAACCGTGTCAATGACGATTCACTGGTAATCAACCCCAGGGCCCCACAAGGGCCTGTGTTTTCAGATAGGTGCCTTTTTAATAATGATTTTAATTACAGTAATAATGTCATTATCTATTTGAGCCTGACTACGCACCAGGCTCCGTTCTAGGTATTTTAGACATTTTATGTTTTAGTCCTTACTACCGCCTTGTGAGGTAATCTTAGTACCCTCATTTTATAAATAAGGGAACTGAGACTCCAGGATGTGTCAGAGGCTCACAGATTCAAATCCAATGCCCAGTATTCTTTTAGGACTATTAAAACCATAAGTGGGAGTTGGTGTAATTTGGAAAAATAAGGAACACCGATTTCTCATCCCACCATCCATCTTGCTGTCCTGTTTTGAGGTCTCAGCTGATGAATGTCTCTTTCATGAGGACACCATTTCATTTGATCATTCTTGCTTCCCAGTTGATGGATGACAAGTGTTAAATTTAAATAATGCCAAGTTTAGGAAAGAGAGGGGAAGGAGACTTTGGAGTTCTCTGTGGCCTGAATCCGGCGAGGCAGCAGACCAGGTACCAGGTACCAGGGCCGAGAGGGTCATCCTTAGCTAGTAACTTGCTGGGTTGAGTGTGTTCCCAGGCGAAGTCCCTGAGGGACTTGTATTGGGAAAAAAGACAGCAACAGTGGTGGTCTCCAGCCTGTGCTTGAATGAGAGCCCCATGGTGAAAGCAGGCATCAGGAGGAGTGGTTGTCAGGGAGAATTATGAAAGCACGTGAGTTCCATGGAGACAACTTGGGAAGACATTAAAGGGTCTTAAAAGGGTCATGGACAGAAGGCAACATTTCTCCAGCATGCCCCTGAGGTCACATAGCTGAAGGCACTCGGCCCCAGTGACTGTGCAGGGTGCTGAGTGGAGGGCTCGGAGCAAGCAAATGAGAGGCTCATATTCTGCTGTCGGGAGCTTAGAAGGAGGCAAGATGTGTGATCAAGTGGTTATTGCTCAGACTGGGCTAGAAAATCCCTTCTAACCAAGGACCAATATTCCTTTAATATAGCACAGCACATGCATGGGACTGTCTGCCAGTCCTTGGGGCTTTTAAAATACAATATTACCAAATTCACTGACATTTTATTCATAGAAGGTGAAAAATAATGCATTGGTTATCAAATGCCTTTTCATAAACATCATATTCATTTATTTCATATTGCCTTTCTCCAAGGTTTAAAAACAACAACAACAACAACAACTTTTCCTTAGAAGCCCAGCGAGGGCACGTGGTATGGTTCTAAATGAAGATATTAATATTCACATTATAGCTAAACCTCGCTAATTTGCACTAATGACTGGGAAACCTATTGCAAATTACCAAATTAGTGAGGAAGCCAGCAACCAGGATTTCAAAAAGCCCAAAGACAGCACCAGAAAATGAACCCTTTTCCATAATTTCATCAATGCAATTGAATTTTAACTACTGAGAGTAATTTGTAGTCTCTATTTCGTCTATCTTGCGAATCTATGTGCATTTTAAAGAGCAGTGGTGGGACCGTTAACATAAAATCTGCTTTTCACGTATGGTTATGGTTAAGATTATGTATATAAATAGACCAAGTCAAAACCCATGGGGAAAAAAGAGAAACTGAAGGTTGTCTAAAGGGTTTTTACTTTTTGTAATTTTTTTTTCAGTTGTTATACCAGATATATCTGGGTTCATTTCCTCCTCTAGGCAGCAATCAGAAAATGCAAAATCTTAATGAAATATTGCACAAAAGACTCATAAGCATTAGTGAAATCTCTCAACTAACCAGATCCCTTATTTGTGAAAGGGGTAATTTTCTAAGCCCCAGTCACACGAAAATGGAAATCGGCAGAAGCGGGAGGAGGGCGGGAGTTGCAGTTAGCAGTGACCGCGGCAGATCTACTTGTTATGACGGTGGGAGGGGCCCGACGGACCATCGCCGTCTACCTGCTAATATGCTCTAGGTGTTTTTCATATTTTTAATAAACGTTCACTTTCTTTTAAAAAAATTTTTTTATAACTTTTATTTTTTTTAAAGGTTTTATTTATTTGTCAGAGAGAGAGCGAGAGAGCAAGTGCACAAGCAGGCAGAGTGGCAGGCAGAGGCGGAGAGAGAAGCAGGCTCCCCCCCGAGCAGGGAGCCCCATGTGGGACTCCATTCCAGGAATCTGGGATCATGACCTGAGCAGAAGGCAGCGTCTTAACCAGCTGAGCCACCCAGGCGTCCCTCAAAAATTTTTTTATAGAAGTGTTGTCAACACACCATGTTACATTAGTTACAAGTGTATAACATAGTGATTTCACAACTCTTTCCACAAGCGTAGCTCCCATCTGTCACCACAGTGCCGTTGACTATATTCCCTATGCTGTGCCCTTCATCCCCGGGACTTACTCATTCCGTAGCTGGAAGCCTGTATCACCCACTCCCCTTCACTCATCCCCTAAACCCTGTCCCAACTGACTGTTCCCTGTTTTTGTGGGTTTACATCCATTTTTATTTCCTTTTTTTAAAAAAATTTTATTTATTTATTTAACAGAGAGAGACAGAGAGAGCACAAATAGGCAGAGAGGCAGGTAGAGAGAGAGGAAGGGAAAGCAGGATCCCGCTGAGCAGAGAGCCTGATGTGGGGCTCGATCCCAGGACCCTGAGATCATGCCCTGAGCCGAAGGCAGAGTTTTAACCCACTGAGCCACCCAGGTGCCCCTCCATTTTTATTTCCGTGTTTGATTATTCATTTGTAAGAACCATTCACTTTCATACCTAATTTTGTATTTGCAATTTTTGTATCCTTTTTCTTTTTCAGGCCCTCCCCAAGCCTGAATCTTCCCTGGTAATTGGAGCCAAGGGTCTGGACTTGTCCCGGGAATAGTTAGGGGTGTGAGAAGAGAATGGACTGAGGGTAGTGTCTGAGAGTGTGGATATATTTTTTTAAAGATTTTATTTGTTTAGGGGCGCCTGGGTGGCTCAGTGGGTTAAGCCGCTGCCTTTGGCTCAGGTCATGATCTCAGGGTCCTGGGATCGAGTCCCGCATCGGGCTCTCTGCTCAGCAGCGAGCCTGCTTCCCTCTCTTTCTCTCTGCTTGCCTCTCTGTCTACTTGTGATTTCTCTCTGTCAAATAAATAAATAAAATCTTTAAAAAAAAATTGAAAGATTTTATTTGTTTATTTGACAGAGAGAGAGATCACAAGTAGGCAGAGGCAGGCAGAGAGAGAGGGGAAGCAGGGTCCCGCTGAGCAGAGAGCCCGATGTGGGGCTCGATCCCAGGACCCCAAGATCATGACCTGAGCTGAAGACAGAGGCTTAACCCACTGAGCCACGCAGGTGCCCCGAGAGTGTGGATATTTAAAGAGGAAGAATACTCTAGACATGGAGAAGGAAGGACCTCTGGGCTCAGACAGTTCCAGAGATGCAGAGACCTGTCCTTGCCCTCTCTCTCCTCTCCCTAGACAGGGTTGCCCTCTATCTTCTCAGGGCAAGGGGGTCTTCATCTTTCCCATCCCTCACAGAAGATCAGAGCTTCTATTTGCCTGGATTGGATGGGGGCTGGGGAGAGAATGGGAGTCTATTGAATCAGGTTCTCAAGTTGTGTGGGTTATGTAATCAGTACTCAGAACCACCTGAAACTTAGAGTTTTTAAAACATAACCCCTATTTTGTTCCTCTCCATAGTCTTGTGGCTCTGCTAGCGTTTGTTAAGCTTGATTTTTTTTTTTTTTTTTAATCTAACTTAGAAAGTTAAGCTGGGAAGTAACAAACCAGGTGCCATTGGTCAACCACAGCTAGATCTGGAATTGCTTAGGCTCAGCTAATTCCATGAAGCCCTGAGAGCAACATGGCGGATTTTGGGAATGCTGGATCTGGAGAATGTAGGCTGGAATCAGCTGTGTTTCCCCACATATACTCTTGACCTGAGTAGTATAGATTTAGAGAGTTCTCTCTTCCCTCATTAAATAGGGACTATAAAGTAAGAGACTGACTGTCTCAGATTTAGACTGAGGACAAAAAGACTAGAAAAAAATCCACCAGCTAAAACCTTCCTTACCCCCTTTGCCCTTAAAATTGCTTATCACATTGCAACGCAAGCCCATGAATTTCAGACAGCCCTGGGCAAGAAGGAAACGTACATCTCACATGGGGGTGGGGGATGGGAATTTTGCCACTATACCTATATAATGGATTTCTATAAAGTATCTTGCCTGTGTGTGATTTAGCCACATCCCTTCAGAAGCTAAAATAGAATCATGAAAGAAGCAAAATAATGGTTGTATTTAAAGGACTTATGATAGATGAATTATTTGTGTTTGCGGCTAATTTTAAATTTACCTGCACCTTAAAATGCACTGTTTGATAATCTTATTGGAGCTCTGTATTATTTGAAGAAATAGGAATATGAATAATGTTTTTTCAAGGGAAATGGGCTATTTTTTTTTTTTTTGGTGTTAAAATCTTTGAACTAGAAAAGGAAATAAGGTTTTTATTCCCCCTCATGATTATTTAAGTGGAGTTGTAGGAGTTTGTTATTTATTTATTTTCAAGCTTCAAGTATTTTGGAGTGTTGAGTTTGCTGGCAGCACTGTATTCTTTCCTCCTCTACTTTTACTGCTTGGATAACTTTCTTGGGCTGTTTCCCTGGAGACGGTGATGGTAACGGTCATAACAGGTATACTTAGTCTCCATCACTCTTATAAGGATGCAGTTGGTGTGAGTGGGTAAAAACTTCTTGTAATGAAATCCCATTCCAATTACTACTGGGTAGAACTTAAAGCATCAGCAGAATATGTTAGGAACACTTCAGCATCTTCTTGTCTTTTTTTCCACCCGGCTCAGATACTATTACTTCTTAAGCCTTCGTCTGGAGGAATCCATCAATGTCCTTTTTCAAACTCTCTAAAAACACTCTCCAAAGTGGATAGGTAATTTTCTTTTATCTGAATTCTCGTGGAATTTTAGCTCAAGTTTTATTGTATTTTTAAGAGCCCTCGAGATGCCCATATAAATATGGGTGAGTTGAGTTTAAGCACACAGGCTACAATGAATGCATAATCTTAAAATATTCTGTTGGAAGAATAATCAGAGTAATTATCCCTTTGTTTGGGAGAGAGGCGACCCAACGTCTTCTTGACACTTGCAAAGGTCTGAAAATTCAATGCCCTTAGCTGGTTACATGGCCTTTTTGCAGAAGGTATTGGAAGTGTTTATGATACACATTCACAAATAGACATGATGCATTTTCTTATGGAGTGCCAGTTTTGGGAATTTGTGCAGGCTATGACAATTTAATCCCACGAATGCCTTCACTCTGTTAGGTCATAAAGGAGGGGGGCACCTGGGTGGCTCAGTGGGTTAAAGCCTCTGCCTTCGGCTCAGGTCATGATCCCAGGGTCCTGGAATCGAGCCCCACATCCTGGGATCGAGCCCCACATCCTGGGATCGAGCCCCACATCCGGCTCTCTGCTCCGCGGGGAGCCTGCTTCCTTCTCTCTCTCTGCCTGCCTCTCTGCCTACTTGTGATCTCTCTCTGTCAAATAAATAAATAAAATCTTAAAAAAAAAAGGTCATAAAGGCGGCCTTTTTCTCTTTGTTGACTTATAAGGTCCTTCCACAAAGCAGTGCTCAGGCAGCACACTCACATATTCAAGGAGAAGAGAGGCTAATGGATGTTTCCAAAAATGTTTGCCGAGACTCCGCAATTGGAGTTAGCTGTTTCATTATATTCTGTATCCATGTTCGGGAATGTTTGAGTCTGACACCCCCTTCCCCTGTCTCTTCCGTTTTTTTTTCTTCCAATTTCCAGATGCGTTTTTAAAAAGAAGGCGAGAGTGGTCTCGTTGCAATTATCTCTCATTGAAAGACTTTATTCTGCTTCTGTCTTCAACTTCTCTTAATAGCCTTCCTAGAAAGCAACGAATGAAAATTCTTAAATACAAATAACTAAAGAATTCACTTGTAATTACCATCTTCTTGATTATCAAATTTCCAAACTGAAAATAATTCTCTTAATAAGGAGAAATTTTAACCAAGATAAAGAAAACTGTCTTTTAGATTTCTTTTTTCATATTGTTTACTTAACTAAGATTAATTCTATTGTCTAGCAACTTCATGCTGTAGAATTCTGGCATATACATTATGGTTAACAGAAGTCATCTTGTTTGCTTGTATGGATCCCATCTGCTTATAGGCTGATTTCCCCACATAAAATCTGAAGAAACAGTTAGGGCCATTTAAACTCAATCCATGCATGAATCAAAATGCTGATAAATACCTGCCATAAAGAAGATAGGATGCTATCTTTTTAAAAAATTAAATAATTAAGTTTTTATTAGCATACAATGTATTATTTGGCCCAAGGGTACAGTTCTGTGATTCAACAGTCTTTCACAATTCACAGCACTCACCATACCACATACCCTCCCCAATGTCTATAACCCAGTCACCTATTTCCTCTCACCCCCTTTCCCTCCAGCAACCTCAGTTTGTTTCCTGAGATTAAGATTCTCTAGCGGTTTGTCTCCCTCCCCGGTCCCATCTCATTTGATTTTGCTATCACAGACACAGAGATATGTTACACATCAGCCTGCTTTTAAAGCAGTTTACAACTAAGATAATTATTAGAGACACATAATCACATGACTAGTAAGAGAATGTCAAGTCTGACCGTATGAACTGTTGGAGGATGGTGAGCTCACTGTGGGCGGTCGCATTCAAAAAGACTTCCTGAGTTGTGCTGGATCAATGAGGTCTATGTGAGTTCTGGTACCTATGAGGGAGGGAGAAGTACGTACAGGTCTGTAAGACATAAATATGGGGGAGAAGGGAGAGGGAACATGCTGCAGGGGAGCCATTGGCACAATTAAAAATGTGTCAGCAGGGGCACCTGGGTGGCTCAGTGGGTTAAGCCTCTGCCTTCAGCTCAGGTCATGATCTCAGGGTCCTGGGATCGAGCCCCGCATTGGGCTCTCTGCTCGGCGGGAAGCCTGCTTCCTCCTCTCTCTCTGCCTGCCTCTCTGCTTACTCGTGATCTCTCTCTGTCAAATAAATAAATCTTTAAAAAAAAAAAATGTGTCAGCAGCACATGGTTGAGGGCTGGGATTGGTGGAAGGAGGGCCAACAGATCAATGGAGCTGGAGGAGTGGGGAGTGAACCAAGGAGAGGCAGACCAGACAGGAGAGTTGCTGAAATGCTTGATCAACTCAATTGTTATTCAAACTAGGATTTTCAGCTGAGATTTCAGCCAGTCAGGATACCTAACTTCCCATCCAAGTGGGAATTGACCCTGTTGTCTCAGTAATTGATTCAAGTTTTAGTATCAAAGACTGGATGACGGAACAGATAGCTACTGGTCTTTATTTTGTTTGCCATGCTTTTGACCAGAGCAAATAAACACGTACTTTTTGTTCAAAGCGTATCTACATACCCATCAACATTCACGGTTCCTGGCAGGAACTCCTTTTATAGGGGGAGCACATGGCCTTATACATGAGTTCATAGATACACACGTGTACATAAACAGGTTCATTTATATACATGCATGTGTATTTTGGACAGAGAATTTACATAGGGGTTGCTGAAAACTCTTGTGTAGGGTATACAGCCCTTGTCTCGCTGTATCCAGGGGAGGGGTTTTCTTTGATATGTATCTATTCCTGTTTTTTTCAGGCATTTAATGATGGTGGGAATGAATGGACCATCCATATCATAGTCTGCTCATTTCTTACAAAAGTGCATGGTATTTGATCATGGCTCTAGGCTATACTCTATAATTAACCTATAATTAGGTTAGAGACGGGCTATGAATACCACCAAAGTTGTTTATTTTTTTCCAGGCAAACTCTGTTCTATGAGCAGGTAACCCTCCACACCACCAACCGGTCTAAGGCCAAACATAAGAGCGAATGTGAAAATGGCGTCACAGTAATGGTTTTAAAGGATTCTTAATTTATACGTAGAACAACTACATGTAATCTTGCCTTTCGGAATGTACCACTGAATCAAATTATTTAATGTCATTTGTCTGGTGAGTTACTGAACGTTTCATAACAAATCATCTGTTCAAGGAAATAATTGCATCTGAGACGTATTGATGACAGGTTTGGATTTTAGAAAACGGTAATTTTTAGTCTCAGCTCCTTTGTCTTGATGACCTTCACTAGACTGCACTAGTATTTTACTTATTCTTCTCTCTTCGTTGCCTTCAACATCCCAGAGAATAATTCATATCCTCACTCACCTTTGCTAATGATTTCCCCAAAGGTTTTCCTTCATCAATATCAGGGAAAACTAACCTATTGTCATCATCTTTTAAAAAGTAATTAGCCATGAATAATTGTTCCATCCTGACATCTCTCTAACTAAATTGATTTTCTTTTTCTTTTATTTGAGGGTGGATCTATTAATTGTGGCCATGTTAGAATGCCATCACCCTCCCATTTTCCCGTTCCCTAACTCCCTGCTTTTCTGTGAATGCTCTGGATTACACTAGGCTTGTGGACTTTAATGTCATGTGAACATTTCCCTAGTTTTATTATACATTCTATTCCAAAGCAGAAGAATGGATTTTTCTATCCAGCTTTATTAGATTCGATTTTGGAATATTTTACTTAATGGGTTATTCTCATGGCAGTCCCTATGCAACATTTATATGGGAAATGTTGTGCTTCTTGATTAAAAATATCCCCACGGGGGATATTTTTCCCCAGAATTTTTCTTAAAATTACCTTTTGGCTGTGTAAAAGTAAAAAATTACCTTTTCCCTGGGCAGGAGTTGGTCACCCTGTAACAATCTCGAGACACTCCAACACAATAATTGGAGGAGCGCCATGACAAAGGATAAAGGAAAAATAAGTAGAGCGTGCCTGTAGAGTTCCTGTTTCTAATGCCCGGATGGGATTTTGTCTATATGCTCTCCTAAGGAGCTGCCCTGAAAATTATTCAGAAGCTTTGGCTGCTACCGGCGCCAAGAGGTTAGTTATGCCTTCGCTTGCTAGTCTCCATTAGTCACTGATTTGCTTCTGGGCACAATTCGAGGGATTAATTTTTATCTACAAATCCCCGTGAGGTTGGGTCCTGGTTATCTTGGCAATAGTATTTCTGCTCACTCTAAAGGCAACTAAGATTCACAAGGGAGACTCCCTGATAGAATTATATACGATGGGAAGCCAGTGCTCCGTGCTTAAATAGGTAACCTTAATGTTGTGTGACTAGAATTTGGCAGTAAACATATCTTATGTTCTGCCAAGGTTTTACTATCAGATACACTCTCCTGTTAGCTATTTAATGAGACAAGGTCTTTTCCCCCCTTTTGCTATATTGGAGCACTGCTTAGATTTATGTCTGATTCAAAAGCAGCTGTTCCCAGTTGCTTCCTGGTACTTAAAGTCTGAACTATGTCTGGTGTTAGCAATTTGAAAAGCCTTTGTAGCTTGGATACTGATCTTATATGATGCTGGTGGCTTGGTGAATACTCACGTAAGCAAACAGAAATGAAAATAGTACCCAGTTCATTAGTAGAGTGTTGAAAGCTTGGAATACGCTCTGAATTTGAAACCGATTCAGCCATAAAACCGCTCTTTCTTGGCAAAGGTAATCTCTCTCTGCTTCAATCGCCTGAGTTAGAATATAGGGATTATGCAATTTTCTAAACCTTGGCTTCTGTGGAGGATGATAAAGATTACTCATTGGAAGTGAGGTTGCAAATAGAAAGTGTTCCAGAATATGAAAGGAAATAATACTAATTAAAACCATATATACAGGGGCGCCTGAGTGGCTCAGTGGGTTAAAGCCTCTGCCTTCAGCTCAGGTCATGATCCCAGAGTCCTGGGATCGAGCCCCACATCAGGCTCTCTGCTCTGCAGGGAGCCTGCTTCCTCCTCTCTCTCTGCCTGCCTCTCTGCCTAGTTGTGATTTCTCTCTGTCAAATAAATAAAAAGTATTAAAAAAAAAAAACCATATATACAGGAGAGGATCTATTCCTTCGGGGTCTAAAAATCCCCTCAATAATAAAAATGCAGCTGAACTTGACCTTTTCATGTTTCGGTCATCTGGTTAAATGTGGTGGTCTTTTCATTGTCCTGGCAACTTTTAAGAAATTGAAACAAAACGTGGCTATAACGAACAATGCTGGAGAATGACAATTTGACAGACCATATGCATTGTCTGGGAGTTTGAGGGCCACTGGCTCTGAACTTGTTGCCTTCAGAAAAAAATCTCAGGGAAGTAATGAAAGAAGAAAGAGAAATAACGATAAGCTGACCTATAGCTTTTGCATCTAAAATGTGATTATTGTCCACCTAACGGGGTCCTTGGAGAAGGCCACCACCACTGAGCCTCCTGTGCCAGCCTGAAACTTGGAGCACTCCAAGATGTCCATATGAGTTCATTTGTTAATGTGCTAAGTATTTATTGAGGGGTTACCTCGTGCCAGGATAGGTGCTGTGCTGGGTAAATAAGATAGATTTGGTTCCTGCTCTCACGAACTCTTCACGAAGAGACAAAAGAGGAGGGCAATAAAAAACAAAGAATGGCAAATTGCTCTAAGCCTGGGAAGGACACACATGAGGTGCTGAAGCAGATAGTAGTAGGGCCCTCTACCTCCCCTGGGTGGTCCGGGAAGTCTGCTCTGTGGAGAGGACATTCAGCCTGAGCCTCAGAAAACAAGGAGGCCCTCCCTGTGGAAGGTGCTAGAAGAGTACTTCAGATGGAGGGAACAGCAGGTGGAAAACCCTGAGGCCGGAGCAGAGAGAGATCCAGAGGCTGGAGTGTGGAGGGTGAGGAGACGCCCCAGCAGCCGGTTGTGTTAAGGGTTCTGGATTTCATCCATCAGCACTGGGAATACGGAAGAATTAGAAGTCAAGGACAAACAGGATCTCATTCAGCCTTCAAATCTTGCTGCTGAGTGGAGGATGGACTGAGGGTCCCGTGTCCTAAAGAGCTCTTGAATGTGTTCATTTTCTCCTCTTGACTGCCACGGTCCTGGCCACCCCCCTTCTTGTTTCACCGACTGCAATCACTTCTTGACTGTCTCGTCATATCTGGGCTTCCTCCATGTAGTGCAGCCGCCACACTGCGCTAGAATGATCTCTGCGCCACGCAAACTTGGTGCTCCTCACTCCTGTTTAGAAACCAGCAGTGGCTGCCCGCTGCCTGTGGGACGAAGTCCACATCATTTACTCTGCGAAACCTGCACTGGCTTGGCCCTTTGCTGCCTCCCAGTGTCAGCTGCCGGCTCTCCCGCCCCTCTAGACTCCAGTCACAAGAGGCTTCTGCCCATGTCTACAACACGCCCCTCCCTTCCTCAGTGCCTTTACACGTGCTTTGTTCCTGTCCCCCTAAACATCTAGCCCTCCACTTTCCCAACCCCTATTTCTCCCAGCACAACGGTTCTCAAACTTTCTAAAGTGGGAAAATGACCCCGATCTCTCTGGGGACATCACAAGGATCGTGGAGGTCAATGCCTGGAAACGAGGAATAAAAAGAAATGTTTCTTGAAGTCTGTATCTCCTTCCTCTCTTGCTATCAGGAAGTCTAGAGTTGGGATTTTGCAGTCAGGCAGTGAGTAGCATTCGACCATATAATCTTGGAAACTTCAGCTCAAAGTAGAGAAATGATTGCTTGCAAGGCCCGAGAGGCTGACCTGGGACTCAGAAAGCTAGTCAGACCTCTCACCATCGCCATCTCTCTGCATGACGGAACAGGCAGAATACAAAGTACTTTGTATTTTGTATTTTGTATTTCCCCAGGAGGGAGTGGAGAATCCAGAGAGGTACTCAGTGCAGTCTCCTACAGGACTCAGGAGTGTTTATTATTACTTTATCATCCTTACATTTTGTTTTATCTTCAGTGACCTCTTCCTTCCCTATGGCCCCTTTCTTTATTTCCTGGATTCCTGCCCTAAAGAGGTAACTAGTGTCTTGTGAAGCTCCACCCTTCCGGTCACAGAATTCAAAGAATTCAAAGAATTCAAATGACTGTAAACAGTGGATTTCACTTTAACCCAATCAGTGGAGGAGAAAAAAGAGAGACAGGGGCTTCTCTGGAAGGACATATAAGCCACTGGGACATCAGGTGACTGAGGTTGGGTCTAGGCATCTAGTCCGGGCCAGAATCTGGTGCCTGGACTCCAGTGGTTTGGAGCACTCTCATTTTGGAGTGTGTGTGTGGGGGGGGGGGGGGTACACGTTCAACGGTCTTCGCCTTTCTTGTCTCCATGACTGTGTACCTTTTTGTATTGACAGCACCTAGTTTTCCTCCAGAGTAAGCCTGATCATCACGTTTCAGAAGGCCTCCTGCACTATCTGGGTAACTGATGTCCCACGTGCTGCCCAGGGCAGCTCGGTCTTCCTTCCACTGGGAGACTGAGTATTATAGATCGAAACTCTGGAGAGTACAGTTTGCAGTCCTGTCACCCTCAGTAGACTATAGGTGGCTTGAGAGCAGGAACTCTCCATGCTCCCATTGCTTAGGACAGACTGGACATGCAACATCAGCTTGTTGAAGGCGCAAATGTATCAGAGCAGCTTTCTTCTGTGACCGGAAGGGTGGAGCTTCACAAGACACTAGTTACCTCTTTAGGGCAAGAATCTAGGAAATAAAGAAAGGGGCCATAGGGAAGGAAGAGGTCACTGAAGATAAAACAAGACACTGGGGCACCTGGGTGGCTCAGTTGGTTGGGCAACTGCCTTCGGCTCAGGTCATGATCTAGAGTCCCAGGATCGAGTCCCACATCAGGCTCCTAGCTCCATGGGGAGTCTGCTTCTCCCTCTGAACTTCTCCCATCTCATGCTATCTCTCAAATAAATAAATAAAATCTTAAAACACACACACACACAAGAAACTGCTTTACCATTTTGATTAGAGTCAGTATGTTTAGGACACTCTTTTTGCACACATTTCAATGAGGCACGCCCATGACACGGTAGTAGGCTTCAACACACTTAAATATCACAGTCAATCCTTAACAGTTATGGCCACACACTCTTTGTAGCTATTTTTGTAGCATTTTTGTAGCTATCAATGGAGAACCTACTTAGAGGACCTTCTTGACAATTCCTCTTCCCAAAACACCCTTTACTTATGCAACATAGACTGATTAACTGTGTATGTCAGGCAAGGACAAGCAAGAGAACACTAGCAAAAAGGAGCCCAGAGCAACTTACCTGGTGATGCAATGGAAGCATCACCTTGCAGGTAACTTCCTAGCAGAGCAGAGCTCTCTTCTCAGGCCCATGACTTGAGAAGGAAGCTTGTCTTACAAAATACACAAGCTGCCCTCTGACTGGAATGAGGCAGTTATTTGGCATGCTAATTTTTCATATTCCTTTTGAAGACTAGGATCTCGTTCCAGCAGGCTGCCCACTGACAACTTAGGAAATAGAACACAGATGCTGAAGGCAGAGGATAAGGATATAGTAGAACTTTTCTTCCTGCCAACCATGTTTTGAGTCAACTAGCCTTGGAGGCTGAGATGTCTCCAACCCATCAATGTCTGGTCCCAGGCAGCCATTCTTTCTTTGGCCAGACCTGTTGGCACTCCAACATATGCGTGCAACTCAGCACAGACTGTCTTCTGCATAAATTTGATATTTTGAAGATCAAATTTCATGTGCTCAGAAAATGAACTTGGAGGAATTCACACCTAAACTTGCCTGGTAGATCTAGCTTTCAAATTTTTCTGAACGATGAGTCCAAGTCCCACCTCCGAAGAATAATCAGATGTAAGAAAGGATATAAATTTCTTTTTGAGGCTGTGAACTTCTAGATCATTGGCAAAGGTCCATTAAATTAGTTTTCTGCTCTCAGAAGCCCAAGAACCACCAATCTGGGCTAGGGACTCTCCACTTGTATGGTACTTGTCTCCCTCTTCAGTGGATGAGATCTTTAGGTCAGGGTCTGTGTCATTTTTTAATATCCCCTAAAACACTTAAACACACTGAAGTAGACCACAGATACTTTAAAATAAGTGAAGGAATTTTTATTGAGATATAAAGCCTTAGACAGGAAATATGAACTACATTTTGGAGCAAAAATTTGACTTAGAGATGTTTTAATATACAGAAAGGAAAAAACTACTGAACTCATTTATATACCTAATGAATAATGGGCACAAAGGAAGTATATATTCCATTCCTTTGGGCCTTTGTCCCATTGTTAATTTTTTTCCTCTCATTTTTAACTCTATTGTTTATTACTAGGTAATGTTTTGTAATGGATATCTCTGCTACCTCTGAGCCTCAGCCTACATGCGATACCCTCTTAGGATCTTTTTAGAAAATAAAAATACTATGTTTTTATTATCAACTGCAATTTACATTTAAGGTTTTGAAAGATAATGAAATTGAGCAACTGCATCCAATTTACAACTGGTTGGAAGATTCTCTCTCTCTCTCTCCATCTATTTTTACATGCCTGTATACATACTGTGCAGGCACACACACGTAAAGGATCAAGGACATGGTCGATCTCCATTATTTCCATGTCATCTTAAGTCATTTCATAAGTTAATGAATAATGATATGAAATGATCTCCTAGCAGAATGCATTTATAAGTGGTACAGACATTTGGGAACTTGACGGAATCTAGTCTAATCTGGGAGAGACAAAGGGCACAAGCAGTACAGAAGAGAAAAAGAGCACATGGCCTTGTTCACATGTTGAAAGTGATAGAAAAATCTTGAGTGTGGAATGTAGATACAAACATGGAACTCCCCTCAAAACACCTGCAAAAGGTGGCTGTCAGCCTCTTTGGGGATCAGTTGTGAAATTATCCTAATGATCTTTGGTCCAGTTCTTAAAGAGTACCAATTATTGTTAATATTTTACTAAATCTCCTGTGGGGGTAAAACAGGGATTTATGAGTAATCAGATTTCATTACAGACCATTTTCAGTGGCTGTGAATGTTGAGTCTAGACAACTGTGGTGAAGAAGAGCACATGACGGGGCAGGCCTGGAGACGAGAAGGCTCGACGGTATTTGAATGTAATGACACACACACATGTAAAGAGTTGACATTGAAGAACAGAGGGATAATGCAAAGAGGATGTAGGTTAAGGATAGTATTGCATAAATTATTATACAAAAATAATGCACAGGCAGAGGATTTTTTCTTTTTGATACAATTTTCTAGGGTGTACATTACTGATGAAGTGAGGCTTTGCAAGATCTGGAACATCCATTACATACATTGTTGACAAGGCAAGAATGTTATTGGGGCGCCTGGGTGGCTCAGTCAGTAGAGTGTCTGCTTTTGGCTCAGGTCATGATCTCAGTGTCCTGGGCTCAAGTCCCACATTGGGCTCCCCGCTCAGCTGGGAGTCTGCTTGTCCCCTGCCTCTACCCCTCCCCGCTCCTGCCCCTGCCCTCCATCTCTTCCTGCTCTTGCTCTCTCACATAAATAAAATCTTAAAAGAAAAGAAAAGAAATGAATGCTATTACATTTCGCCAGATGGTCAGCGGCAGAACTTCGTGCTGTGAACATTATAGCCAAGCTCACTTCCCATGCCCTTTCCGGGCTCCTAGACTTGATTCCTGGTTACCAGCATCTCCTACACATCCCTGGCCAAGTGAGAATCTACCTCTGTTACGTAGTTGTTCATTGATTAAATTGTAAGAAGGAGTCCCAAAAGAGCAAATGGATATTCGTGATTCTTCTCAAAATATAAGATTTTCTGCCGTGATTCATTTATTTACCTTGTCATTGGTGATTTGAGTTTTTCTTTACATGGAATATTGAATATTTTGTAAAACTATCACCCCAGTAATAGAAATAGGTAGCCTCTGTGGAGAGGTAAGAGACAGAACAAAGGATGATCACATTCACTCTACCTTTCCTCCTGAGATCTTCAAGGAACCTGCCCTTCCACGGCTGGTTTGCCATCTTTCTGCATGCTTGGATTTGGTAGTCACTCACACTGTTCAGGAATATTCTGGTTCTCTGCCTTCTAGGCATGGGGCAGGATTGTACTTTCCCATTCTCCTTTTGAAGACAAACTTCACCTTGTGATTTGCTTTTGCGAATGAGAAGTGAACAGAAGGGATATCAGGGTCCCCTTTATCTCCTGAGGAAGCACGTGATTGTAGCAGAGATGCTGCCTTGGCTTGCTTGGGTCCCTGGCTGAACACATGGGGCAGAGCCCCCACTGTGACCTTGCATCACCGTTAGCATGAGTGGGGAACAATCTTCGTTGTGTTAAGCCACCAAGATGTGTGAACCTAGCCCATCCTGGCTGGTGTATTGGGAAAGGGCAAAGTCCTTCAGTCTATAGATGCATAAGTGAATCTATAGTCTTCCTTTAAATACCAGGAGTTCCAAATTAGTATTAGTTTTATTTGACCTTCCTAAGTGTCCCCAAAACAGACAAAAAATTGTTACATTTCTGAATTTTTACTTCTGGTAGATCATTACTGCTTCATTAAACATTATGTAAAATTGTGAAGTACTTATTTGTTAAAGTTTTAAAGTTATAATTATGGCAATCACTATGACCAAATCACTAATAAGGATTGAGATTGCATTGCAAGTGGTCTAATTGGTAAACTTTATGAGCAGGTGACAAAGGACGATTAAAAAGGAATCTAGGACTATTGCACCAGAAAGTGTGATTTATCTTGTTTTGACAAGTGCAGTTTAGCTTTAATTGTACGTGATAATAATCTGTAAAGGGAGTGGAAATGTACTGGGATTCATTTTGGAAAGGTGATCCAAAACACCTCAAGACTGCACACTGTTCTTAAGTCTGCTGAGAAATGAGGTGTGACATTGCCAAGTTTCCATGTGAAAATGATTATGTTTGTAGATTGAGAGAGAATGAACCTAAATTATTCTATTGTATATTCTGGTTGACTGACACACAGATTTGCCTAATCGAGGACGTGTACTGCCAATAACTGAGTGTCTTCTATTTTTCGATTTTCAGAAAACTACTTGATAATTCAAGTTTTTTTCCCAGCAAGAATCACTCCTATGCCCTGTGTTCATTTATATTCTTCTGTTATGGTTTGGTTGTAATCCAGGGTTTTCTGACTGATTAGCTATGCATGGCTTGTTTCAAACCCGTGCAAACTCCAGTATTCTCCTGGTCTTCTGGTTTCTTTTTCATGTGCAGTGTTTTGTGGTTTCCTAACTTCTCCCAGAAATGTGGTTGTTAGTGCATAAAAAACTTTAGTGGAGCCTTAAAAAAATGTAAATACAACCTCCCAACAAGTCTATTATTGTATGCTAGAAAAATTATCTCTCTCTCTTATCTGGCTCAGGGAAAAAAGAAAAATGCAAAATGAGAAACTGAAAACTGAATTATCCATTAACTATTTGATATCCATTAAACTATTTGATATCAAAACCCTCCTAAATGTCTTGACGCATCATTACTTAATCTTAGATTTTTTTTTGCTGCCTCTAATGCATACACACACCCCCCACACACACACCCCATATATGTTTCTGTGTGTAGTCAACACAGGTAGGCTTAATTATTATTACAGTAACATTAAAATTTGCATATAAATTATACATTAGAAAGGATACCCCAGAAACTGATTGTATATAGTTTTTTTATTGTTGTTGTTGTTTTTGTCGTACCTTTCCTTCTGTTACTTTAAATTCAGGCGATACAATCTCTCTTTAAACTTCTCCCAGGATTACTTTGCATTACGCCTTATTTGTTCCTTGAAAAGCTTCTGCAGATGAAAGGTTATTTACTGTAGCCCTTGCACTCTCTAAAACTTAATAGGAAAAATACTTATAAGCGTTGCAGTAGTATCTGTCAGAAAGGCAATAATTTGGTTTCAGAAACCTGTCTGATCCTTTTTCTTTTCCCTAGGCTCTGCCAACTGATACAAAATTGCATACCAGTGACTCCGATGGGCAAAAAGAAAACACCCATAGGAAGCCCTAACTCAGAGGTTCGGTCTTCTATTTTTCTGTATGGATTTTCTAAGAGTGGGGAGTCACATGCCATTAGTGGGTGGTAGCGTGGGGCAGCATTTCAGCAATTTGGAAGGTGGCTTTGTGGTTTGAATGGCTCTCAGGTCATTCCCACACAGCCATGTGGCAAGGAACGTGCACCTGCTTCTCCTCCCCTTGAAAATCACTGTCCTGATGATGGAGACAATGTTTCCATAACACCTGTGGAGAAAGAATGAGATAATCCCTAACTTCTCTTTGAGCTGAACTATTTTAGGTGTGTATGGTGAAGTTATTAAGAGTTCCAAATAGCTGATTCTTTTCGCCATCTTTGTTGTGAAGGGTATGCACTAAAATTCTGGATCACAAATAAGACTGTCAGGAAGGGACCTTTTACCCTGTTAATCTTAACTAAGTAGGCCCCGTCTTCCTGCTAGGTAGACCTGCCTTTGAGGAAATGAGGACATAAACAGCACCCCCAAGGATTCTGAGAAGGCTTTGGTAGTCCTTGATGGTTTCTGGGTACCCTTTGTACTCAGCCTCTCTGGCTTGAGAGTTATTCACTTGGGTCCCCTTGGCTTGTGAATTTACTAAGGCAGCAACTAAATCTGTGCATGAGACTTTTCCAGTTTTCCTTTTTTTCTTAATTTTTGAATTATTAGTGGCTCTATAGAGTATGTTGACTTTTTCAGCCTCAGCGCCTCCTGGCTTCCTGATCTGTACATCGCCTTCTCAAATGTTTTCTGGAAGTTTTGCCCTCCACCCCTTGATTCCAGGCCTTGTCCACACTCCTCCTCTTCTAATTTTCACTGAACCTCAAAGAATCAATACATCCCAAGAAGGTTCTGATTTCAGTGAATAACATCACCATCTACCATATTGTCTGAGACCAAAGTATAGGGGGTGTTCTTGCTTCTTTCTTACCCTTCCCTCTCCACCGTCTATCCTTTAGATAGCAACTCCTATCACTTCTGTGACCAAATACATTCCCTATTCTAAGGGTCTCTAGCCATCTCCCCAAGAACTGTTGTCATCCAAGCCACCGCCTGTCTTGGATGACCAAAGCAGACACTCAACTGATCTGTACATATGACCCATACAAAACATTCTCTGCTCATTAGCCAACACAATCTTTAATTTCATTTATTCACTGAAAAGATTTTATTTATTTGAAAGAGTGCATATGCACACACAAGAAGGGAGGAGAGGGGCAGAGGGAGAGGGAAAAGCAGGTTCCCTACTGAGCAGGGAGCCCATGGGGCTCCATCCCAGCACCCTGAGATGACCTGAGCCGGAGGCAAGACGCTTAACCCACTGAGCCACCCAGGCACCCCTAACATGATCTTTTAGAAGTATTAAGCAGACCGTATCACCCTCTGAGAAACCCCACAGTGGTCTCTAATGGCTGTGGTTATCTGGTCTCAGGTGTGTCCTCAACTTCATCGTCTACTTCTCTCTCCTTGTTCATTATATCCCTGCATCACAGGCCTTCTTTCTGTTCCTTGAACAACTGAAACATGTTCTCCTCTGGGACTTGGCATTTGTTGTTCCGCCCACAGGGAATCCACTTACCTGCAGACCTCTGCTTCTTAAAATTCAAGTCTCAGTTCAAATGCCACCTCCACAGAAAGGGTGTCCTCCTCAGTGACCATACATAAAACAACTCCCCACTCCAGTGACTCTGTATGCTCTTAAGCTACTTTATTTTCCCTGAAATTCTTACTATAATCATTTTCTTATTAAGCCCCCCCCCAACATCAAAGTGGATACTCACTTTCCTCTTAACCACTCACTGAACCATTGGCCCCATGAAGTCCAGCCTAAAAATATTGTCCGTCTAAAGGAAGAATTCTGAAATGCTGCTTCCTTTGTGAATGCCGTTTATCTTCTCCTAGGGCACCTCCCTTACCTACATTTATGTATTTGTTTCCCTGTGAGAGTTGAAGCTTTTCCAGGCCCCGTGCTCTATTCAAATTGTTATCCTTCAGAGCACTTCTGGTGGGGGAGACACTTAGTATATTTACTGAATTCAATTATACTCTTAAAGGAAATCGAGTAACAAATTTAAGTAGCATGCTGGAATATCAGAGAGAGAGAGAGAAACAATTAGCCACAGCCTCAAACCATAACCACACAGGCTGTTCATTTTCAGATTCATCTCAGGTAGGCTTTATTTCCAGATCTCCCCTATTCAAGACTTCCATCTGTAGAATCTGCTAACAGTCTATCACTTCGAAAGCAACGGAAGGAGAACTGGCAAACACATGAGCAAAGGAAAAGGCTCATGTCCTCAAAAGTTTAATCAGTACCTACTGTGTGGCACGATTTCCTGACAATACACAGGCAAGGTCATGGAGCGGAGGTGTTGGGGAGAAAGCTATCAGTCTTTAAGCAGAGGGGAACAGGAACAAGCAGAGGAAAGGAATGATAAAAAGGAGATTGATGTTCAAAAATCAACTTTCAAGCCAGACCAAGGAGAATATAGAAAAACTTTCTAAATCTCGACAGTGGTATTGGTTA
Source organism: Meles meles (assembly GCF_922984935.1). Classification (NCBI taxonomy): domain Eukaryota; kingdom Metazoa; phylum Chordata; class Mammalia; order Carnivora; family Mustelidae; genus Meles; species Meles meles. Next base: position 33,237,547 of record NC_060079.1, read on the forward strand.
CTGTGCTCTCCAGAGCAGGTAAAGAAAAGACACTCTCAACCCTCTGTAATGTGTAAATTGCTTTTAGTCACTCTCCTCAGGAAAGCAAGACATGTCAGCTTGCAAGTTGTTAGGCTGCCAATCCTATTGTCAGGCAACCAGGACATTTGAATTCAGAAGTGCTGAAATTCCATTTGGGGGTTTTCTGCCACAAATCCCCTAACATAGACAGAGACCTCTGGCTAGAAAATGAGTAAGCTTCACACACCAAATCTCTTTTCAAATATATTTTAAACAGCTCCGCTCAAGGAGTCCTGGCAACAAGTTACAAATGGAGGGGTACTCCACAAGGCTGGGGACAGGTGAGAGGGAGGGGAGGCCATTCTTGCTGGAAGAACAACAGCCACCCACTGTCATCGCAAACCCTTTGTTCTTTCCGTTTTATTCATTCAACAAATCTTCGGAGCAGGGCAGTGCATCACAAGGCTGTGGGATTTAGGCTTGGCAGCAGTAGGCTTGGTTTAAATCCTATTTTGCTGGTTAGTCTTATGTGTCAAACCTGGCGAGGCCAGGTTATTCAATCGCACTTGAATCTAGGTGTTGCTGTGAAGGTCCTTTGGATTTTGGAGATTTGACATCAGGCGGTCAGTGGCCTTTACATAAAGGAGATTATCCTTGCTAATCTGGGTGGGCCTTATCTAATCAGTGAAAAGGTTTAAGAGCAAAACTAAGGTTTCTGTGAGAGAAAAGAAATTCCACCTTGCAGAGTTGCAGTATCAACTCTTGCCTGAGAGTTTCCAGCCTACTGTTGGCCTGCCCTAAAGCTTTTAGACTTGCCCAGCGAGACCTGGACAACTGCATAAGCTGGTTCCTAGAAATTTCTTCCTACCACACTCCCTCTCTCACTATATATAGCATTGGTAGAATTTACATAGAATGTGTGTATACATAGGCTTATAGGTTTATATGTATATAATCTTCTTTCAGTTTTGTTTCTCTGGTAAAACCCTGGCTTATACACCTAGTGACTGAGCTGACCTTGGGAAAGGTCCTATGGTCTCTGTGCCTCAATTTCTTTATTTGTAGAATTAGGGTAGCAAGAGCACCCATCTCACAGGCTTCTGGTGAGGATTATGAGTTAATAAATGTAGGTCCTGAGACTTGGGATTGGCACATAGTAAGTCCTCTTTTTAATAAGCATCTGTTGTTTGCTTAAAATAGCTGCTGGGGAAAAATAAGAGTAAAAAAGATGAAATGCCTGACATTAAGAAGCATGCATTCCTCAGAGGTTTACAAGGCATAATCACAAGTAAATGTAATCAGAATGTAACCGTAGTACACATCCGTAATTAGAGAAAGGTTGGCTTATAATGCTAATACTACTCCTAATGAGGATAGATAATATTTATCTACTATATGCTAAATATGGCATAATTTCATTTGCTTGTTTTTTTCATTCTCCCTTTGTTCATTTATTATTTCACTTAACAAACATTCATTGAGCTCCTGTCATATATTAGGTATAGTTCTAGATGCTAAGGAACATAGTGGAAAATCGGACAGGAGTGGTCCCTGCCTCCTCGTGATATATATTCTAACAAGGACTACAAACAATATGCAAATGAAAAAAATATGTCATATAATTTCAAGTATGGGTAAGTTCTATGAAGAAGGACAAAGCATGGTAAGAATGGGCAGGGCAGGTCTGGTGACACTTGAGCTGAGACCTGAAGCAGCAGCTTTGCAAATTATCTTGGGGAAGGTGACTGACATCTGAAAGCAGCAAGTGTGGGGCGTCTGTGTGGCTCACTTGGTTAAGCATCAGACTCTTGATTTCAGCTCAGGTCATGATCTCAGGTTATGAAATCAAACCCCACATCTGGCTCTATGCTCAGCAGGAGTCTGCTTCAGATTCTCTTCCTCCCCCTCTCCCCACACCCTCTCCTCTAAAACAAATAAATAAATTTTTACAAAAGGAAAAACAAAACCAGCAAATACAAAGGCTCTTAGCTTGAGAATGATCTTGATGTTGGAGGAAAGTAAAGAAACCCACCATGGCTGTCTTCAAATGAACAACGGGAAGACCAGTAAAGAAATGAGGCGGGGAAGGGCAGTGGGACCCAGACCTTGCAGAGCCTGTGGGCCATGATGAGGAGTTTCCTTGTACTTGAAGTGTGGTGGGAAAATGTTGATGCATTTTTGAGTAGGAAATGCAGATGTTTATCATAGATACTGGGGGAAAGGCTGGGCCCTGCTGGTATGGGAGTGGAGAGAAGAGTGAACACAGCAAGTGCAGACGGCTACTGGAGTAGAACAGTGAGGGATGGCGCTGGCTGCCACACCAGTGACAGGCACGGAAGACACGAGACGAAGAGGACAGAATGGATCCGGAAGAGAGAGACGTGGGATAAAACTTGAAGTTGAGGTGCAGGTGGTGCTTTGACATCTCTGAGCTTCACAGGCTTCAACGGCCTAAGTATGAGCTCGCCAGCGGCTGCCAGATGTGCTCCCCACCCAGCAGCTGCACCTCCCCACCTGGGACTTCCTGCCTCAGTGGGACCAGCTGCACCCCACCCGTCCTAACGGGTTTCTCTTCCCTGCCAGCCTGTGAAATTATTCAAACAAGCCAATCACAGCCTCCCACTGGAACCAGGGGCCCCTGAGCCCACCAGTTTCGCTGCCCTCACCCCCCACAGCCCGGGCTTCCTGGCTTATTCCTGCTGGTCCTGAGGCGCCCCCTCGTGGAGCTGCCTGGCATGTGCGGCTCCTCCGGGCCCTGCAGAACCTGCAGCCAGGTGAGCAGCAGCTCCCCTCTAACCAGGGGTGGGTGCGACCTGTTTGGGCATCTCTTATTACTTGACGTAGGGGATTCCACCCTCACCCGTGGAGTGAATGGGGGTGAGTAAGACAAATGATGTCACGAGCATAACGGCCCAGGCACTACCCGGGCCCCCCGTAAGCTTTCACACACAGCATAGCCGTTTTCTGCCGCCTCTGGCTCTGTCACGGCGGAGAACCGAATTCGCAAGAGTTACAGAACAAAAACAGAAACAGAAGACATCCACGACACCCTCGGGCACAGCAGAGGGGTTAATTCAAACATGCCTTAAGTCCGGGGTCCTTGAGCCATACAACCATTGCCACTGGGGAGGGCCCTACCCCCACGGAGAAAGAGACCTAGAGGGTCCACCTGCTGCTGGCATCCCTGTCCGCTGCTTGGAGCGGGCTGCGCGGGCACAGGCTGGGGAGGGCTGTGCGGCCGGGCATCGCAGGCTCCGATGGGGAGGGGAGCCCCTTTAGGAAGGTGGCAAGCTGGGAATGCTTTTTATGGTTTTAAACTTTTTCTACTTCTTAAAGAAACATGTATATATACAACTGGAATTACATATAAATGTATACATGAGTTTATATATATATGAACTTGTACTTTTATGTATATATGTATACATATATATAAATATTATATACATATATTTATACATATTATATATGTATAAATATATTTATATATGTATAAATATATATACATATTATATATGTATAAATATATGTATATTATATACGTATACATTTAATACATATAATATTACATACATATATAAATATTATATATATACTTTTTATGGTTTTAAACTTTTTCTACTTCTTAAAGGAACATTATGTATATATACAACTGGAATTATGTCTAAATGTATACATGAGTTTATATATATATATACTGATACTTGTATATGAGTATATACTGTATATATACTTATGCTTAAATATAAATGTTGTGTGTGTGTGTGTATATATATATATCTATATATATATCTTCCATTCTGTGATTCCATGCACTTAGGCCCCATACCCAGTACCCAATATTATTGAAATTACTGAGTCCATCCCATCAGCCACCAGTAAATATTTATGATTCCACATTAGGTTAATATGTCCCACTTGGTGCCTATTTCAGCAGCCTTGGAGCTGCCATTCATCTTCAACTCTGAAGGACCATGTACACCTTTACCAGGCTACCTGTGGAGTGTTCCGGGAACTTTGGCATTGCACAGTGTCTGGAGGGAGGCTCTTAGTTGCATCCCCCTCTCTCAGGAGCACAGGTATGACATTGCACTAACGCAGTTCTTCTCTGGATACATTCGTTTGACACACTCGTTGAGGATATACAAATACAGAATACCTTACAAAAAAGGAGCGGGCAACTGTCCCACACACCATGTAAGGCCTTGTCACCTTGGCTAAATTTTTGTGAATTATTTAGTAAATCAAGAGATGTTTCTTTCCTGAGACTATCAAAACACAGCTGTTAACCTTTTTAGCACCCAAATGTGATTACAAGTCCAACATCTTTTAGGTATTTGGGGGCTCTGAAGGCAACAGGCCGCCCTTAAAATTTAAAATTTTACTTAACCCATTTGTGTCATTGCTTGCAAATCACCCAACTTGGATGAGTCCCCAACAAAGGACTGTAGGTCCATCCAAATTATCAAAAAGAATTCCTGTCCTTGCTCTCAGAGAGACTTTCACTATAGAAGCTTTAGCAACTCCTCTCGTGGAGTCTCTGGGTTGCTTGTGATGGCCATAAACTGGCCTTGGGCTTCTGATGCAAGAAACTGCCTTTACTTGGCCCATCATCAGAGTGGAAATGGCAGGCCTCTTTCTGGGCTTTCTTTGACATAGAGCCTCTAACAGACCCTGAGCCTATGACCCTCTATATCATTACGTCTAGGTTCATGAAAGTGATGCCCCACAAGCTTGGCACAACTACCGAGGCCGCCTTGATGCAGAATGGAGCCAAAGATGGGCCTTCTGGCATATTCTATCTATAGGAGGTGGTGGTCTCCCCCGGCCTCAGTCTCTTGTCATACAATATGGTGCTAGAGGAGGATACCAGTTTCCCAGATTCCTTGCCTGTCAGAGAAGCCCTTTGAGATTAATCAAATTAATAGAAATGACATTTTATGGGCTTGATGAATGAAATTACCACCACCATATGTGATGGAGCTCAGTATAGAATGTTGCTGTTTTCCATCCCTTAACCAGGATGTCCTTGAACAAGGATAGGATCTGAAGGTTGGCACAGATGCCCAAATTTCAGGCATCCATCTTCGCACAGGATGCCTTGAGCAACAAATGGCCTCATTTGCACCTTAGACAAACTGGGGTCCTTACCTAAGTGTTGCCCCATTTGGGATCAAAGCTCTGTTCATCTACCTCATAGATACCCAAGATAAAAGTCAAGGTAACAGACGTTTCTACATATAGTAGGGCCACAACACAAGGCTTTCGCCAGGACACTCCTATCCTCTTTGGAATAGTTTTAGACATTACTGATAGTGACCAAGTCATTAATTTCCATTTATGAGAATATACAAAACTAGGCTCTTAGAGAATGTGTTTAGTGGAACATTTACTTCCCTTAGAGACCAAGCAGCTGCTTTAATTGAGGGGCCTAATGGTTCCTCAGAGAACTCCTATTTAAGTTAGCAAGTGGCAAGTGAACCTCCCGCTGGGTGTCAGTACTGCCATAGGCATTGATTAGTCAAAATTCCCACTCCCTAGCACATGTAGCACGCATGCCATGCACATCCCTCAATTGCCTGTATTGACCATAGAGGAGGATACCACTCGAGTTCATGTTTTTGGCAACCACCCCATCATATGGTCCACTGCCACTTGGTCATGTGCCCATGATGCTTCTTGGGGAGGTATTTCTACTCCCTGAAAGTCTCAGTCATCAGCAAAATTTAAAATGATGTCAAGGCTTCAAAGATTGATTGTGGTATAAGGACTGAAATTCAGATGCAGTGGTTAAGTTCTGCCTTGATATCTTGAGCTTCGCAGGGTCCCAGTGGCCAAGGCAGGAGCTCCCCTGCTCTTTCTAGATACGCTCCCCACCCGGCCAGCTCCCGCATCACTGCACCAGCTGTGCTCTGCTAGGGCCTCAGCCTAAAGGATTTCCCTTCTCTGTCATCCGCAAAATCATTCAAACAAGCCAATAGTATCCCCCCGCTGGACCCAGAGGGCAGCTACCCTCTTACTCCTACAAAGCCTGTCTTCCAAGCTCTTGCTTGTTCACTTTGTTCCTGAGCACAGCCCTTGCATGGCCCTACCTGGTATGTGTTGTCCTTTTGCCCTGGGCTTTTGAGTACGTATGATTGAAAAGTTGCTGTCAATCTCTTCTGTCCAGGGTTGGGTGTCACGTGTTTGGTTGATTCCCTCCTTCACCCACAGGGTAGAAAAGAGGCAGTCGGGATCAGATCCAACAGCATTTGCTGATAGATTGGGGGGGGGGTGCCAGAAGAGGGGTGGATCAAGAATGTCATCCAGAGGGGCGCCTGGGTGGCTCAGTGGGTTGAAGCCTCTGCCTTCAGCTCAGGTCATATCTCAGGGTCCTGGGATTGAGCCCCACATCGGGTTCTCTGCTCAGCAGGGAGCCTGTTTCCCTTCCTCTCTCTCTGCTTGCCTCTCTGCCTGCTTGTGATCTCTGTCTGTCAAATAAATAAATAAAATCTTAAAAAAAAAAGAATGTCATCCAGATTTTTTACGTGAGAAACTAAGTAGATGCTGATGTTATTTCTTAAAAGGGGGAAAGATTGGGAAGGAAAAGATAGGGTTGGGGAGATAAAAGACTGTATCGTCAAACAAGATAGAATGGAATAAAATGGTTTTGAGAAATGATGAAGTTTTGAGAAATGATGAGAAATGAAGAGGGAGAAATCTCTTCCAGTTGGGAGAATCAAACAGGCTCATGTGAAGGCAGGCATTTGAATCGAGCCTTGTTGAAAAGACTCCCAGAGCTAGTGTTGGGATTATATATTCCAGCAGACGGAAATAGCAAACCCAGGCAGAAAGTTAGGGAAGCCCAGAAGGGCAAGTAATGTGTTTTAGCTGATTGGAAATAGCAGTCAAGGCTGTGAACATATGTTGGGCCTGCCTTCTCAAAGACCTTGAACCTTGACTAGGTCCCCGTTAAGAGCTTAAATCTTATCAAGAAGGCATTAGAATATGTGAGGTTTGCCAGCAGATGATCGCTCTACCCCTCCGTGATGTCCAGCTTGGAAGGGGGTGTGGTGGAAGTTGGGAGAAGGAGGAGCAGTTTTTTGCAATTGTCTGTGCTCAGAAATGATGAGGGTCTTATGATGGATTGAATTGGGAACAGATTTGAGAGACATTGCAGGAAGATGATAAGAACAAAAACCATTTGAACAGGGGTCTTGGTGGGTGATGGAGAAAGAGAGAAGTTCCTAGTGGTTCAAGGTCTACAAGATTGTGCAGTCATCAGTAAATATGAGGATCAAGGGAAGAGAAATAGGTCTGAGGCAATCGGGATGACTTTCATTTTAACATGCTAAGTTGGAGATGTGGCTGTATCACATCAAGGTATATCAAGGTAGGGGCGCCTGGGTGGCTCAGTGGGTTAAGCCTCTGCCTTCGGCTCGGGTCATGATCCCAGCGTCATGGGATCGAGCCCCATATCGGGCTCCCTGTGTGGCAGGAAGCCTGCTTCTCCCTCTCTCACTCCCCCTGCATGTATTCCCTCTCTCGCTGTGTTTCTCTCTGTCAAATAAATAAATAAAATCTTTTAAAAAAAAAAGGTATATCAAGGTACTGGGAAATAGGGGCTACCCCTTTGGAAAGAGATGGGGGTTCTGGCTATCAGTTTAGATAGGAGGCTGCAGCAGTGGCTGAGGTGAGCCTGGAAGAAGCTCTCCTGACGTCACTTTGTCCCTCTTCCCCTTCTCACTCCTCTGCAGCCACCTTGCTCCCCTCCGCCCTGGGAACTGGTCAGGCACTCTTTTACATCAGGGCCTTTCATTGTCTTTTTAAAAAATATTTGCAATATTTTATTTTTAGCATATTTTAGGTATTTGAAGTATTGTACCATATGAATTTTAAAAAATGGATTGTCTTTACCTTTTTAAAAATTTAAATTCAGTTAATCAACACATATTGTATTATTAGATAGAGTTCAGTGATTCATCAGTTGGGTATAATACCCAGTGGTCATTACATCATGTGCCTTCCCCAAAGTCCATCACCCACTTACCCATCCCCCATCCCCTCCCCTCTAGCAACCCTCAGTTTGTTTCCTATGATTGAGCCTCTTATGGTTTGTCTCCTTCTCTGATTATGTCTTGTTTTATTTTTTTCCTTCCCTTCCCCTATGCTCCTGTTTTATTTTTCTTAAATTCCACATATGAGTGAAATCAATTGATAATTGTCTTTATCTGATTGACTTGTTTCACTTAGCTTAATATCCTTTAGTTCCATTCATGTCATTGCAAATGGCAAGATTATACTTTTTGATGGCTGCATAATATAATATAATAATAATATAATAATATTATTATATATTATATATATAATATAATATAATAATATTCCATTGTATATATATACCACATGTGGTGTATGTGTGTGTGTGTATATATATACATATATAGGTATGCACATATATGTGTGTATATATATATATTTATATATATATAAAGAAGACATTATATATATATATATACACAGTATATATATATATATATATATATATTATATATATATACATTATATATATATATATATACACAGTATATATATATACATATATATATATATATATGTATATATATATATATATAATGTCTTCTTTATCCATTCATCTGTTGATGGACATCTGGGCTCTTTCCATACTTTGGCTCTCATGGACCTTGCAACTATAAACACTGGGGTGCAGATGCCTCTTCAGATCACTATGTTTGTATCTTTGGGGTAAATCCCTAGTAGTGTGATTACTGGGTCAAAGGGTAGCTCTATTTTTAACTTTTTGAGGAACCTCCATACTGTTTTCCAGAGTGGTTGCACCAGCTTACATTCCCAGCAGTGTAAGAGGGTTCTCCTTTCTCCGCATCCTCGTCAACATTTGTTATTTCCTGACTTGTTAATTTTAGCCATTCTCACTGGTGTGGGAAAATTGGACTTCCTCATGCAAAAGAATGAAACTGGACCACTTTCTTACATACACCATATACAAAAATAAACTCAAAGGGGATGAAAGACCTAAATGTGAGATAGGAATTCATCAAAATCCTAGAAAAGAAACACAGACAGCAACCTCTTTGACCTGAGCTGCAGCAACTTCTGGCTAGACACGTCTCCAAAGGCAAGGGAAACAAAGGCAAAAATGAGCTTTTGGGACTTCATCAAGATGAAAAGCTTTTGCACAGCAAAGGAAATAGTCGACAAAACCAAAAGACTAACCTGCAGAATGGGAGAAGATTTTTGCAAATGTTTTATCAGATAAACGGTTAGATCCAAAAATCTATGAAGAATTTACCAAATTCAACACCCAAAGAACAAATAATCCAATCAAGAAATGGGCAGAAGACAGTAACAGACATTTCTCCAAAGAAGACATGTAAGTGGCCAACAGACACATGAAAAAAATGCTCAACATCACTTGGCATCAGTGAAATATAGATCAAAACCAAACCAGGGCCTTTGTACTTGCCCTTCCCACAGATGGATGGGTGTGATCTCCCTCCCTCCGGAATCTGGATGGCTCTCTACCCTCTTCACCTTATTCAGACCTCTGCTTCAGCATTCCCTCAGCCAAGAGGTATTCACTGATCACTCCATATAGAATGGCGCTCCTCCTTCTTCCCTCTGACATCCTCTGTCCCTTTACCCTGCTTTACTCTTCTTCGTGGTACCTATGAATATCATATACTTACATTTTGTGTGTTGCTACTCCTTCTAGAAATAAGCTGTGTGAGTGAGGACTTAGTTTTAGTTAATGCTCTGTCCATGTATCTGACACACAGTGTACTTAGTGTTGTTATGAATTAGGTGGCAAAGGGAAAGATGGAAGAGAAATAGAGAGAGAGAGAGAGAGAGAGAGAGAGAGAAGGAAGAAAGGGGGAATGGGACCGGAGGCATGGGCAAGCAACAATTCTGTATATACTTCATGGTGGGTGTCTTGTTGTTCTGTTCATCCTGCTGGGTAGCCAAAGCCCTGTCCACTGTGAGCCCCAGGGGGTTTAGGCAGTCTGCTCCCAGTACTGCATGATGTGGGATTCAAGTGTGGCTACTCACAGCATCAAGTTGAAGTGATCCACTTCCATCCACCAACAGCACCGGAAGACAGTGTGCACAGTGGTTAGGAGTCCAGACTCTGGGTCTTGACTCCTCTGCCCAAATGCTCCCTCTATCACTAGCTTGACAAATGCCTTAGGGAAGCTACCTCTCTCCTGCCTGTCTCAGGATAAATAGGATTGTTTTATAGATCAAGTGAGTTAACATAAGGACAGCTCTGAGATCAGTGGCTGGCACAGACTAAGAGTTCTGGAAGTTATCATCTGGTGAGGAAAGGCGAGCTGAATAGGAAGCCAAGATGCTGTAGTTTTGGACCTGCTGAGGGCCATCTTGCCACCATGTGGAACCGGAGAATAGACCCGCACTGAAAGACGGAGAAATACAGACTCTTGATGAGGTCTCTGAGTTGTGTAAGGACATTGGGGTTCGCTTTTGAGGCCATTGATAATGAAAGAGTCAATCAGTACAACTTGTACTAATATTTTCCCCTGTTTGATGGATGGTACCCCTTGTTTCCTTGTTTTAGGCGGCTCTGTGACTTGTCTAGAACTTTTCTGCTACTGTCTAGAACTTTTCTGCTACTGTCTCACCATTCCAGAAAGCACTGATGGAGCTACCTGGCTTGAGTGTTCCCTCAGCTCCCGTGGCTCCCTGACTCTGCTGGGCTGGGCAGGGAGACCTCAGAGCTCCACTCTGTCCTCGTCTTCGGGGGCCGAGGCGAGGTCCACACTTCATGTCCTCTGTCCTAGGCCTCTCATCCTTTGCTGTGTTGCTGCTTTTCAAAAAGAACACATGCTTCCTTCCACCTTATGTCTGTGCCTCCTCAGCCCGCTCGCCAGCGCTGCTTCAGAATGGGAAGTTCTCCGCTCGCCAGCGCTGCTTCAGAATGGGAAGTTCTGAGATGGGGGGAAGGGTGAAACAGTTACAAGCTGGCCAGATCTGCGGTGGATCCTTGCCCCTTCGGGGGGTCCAGGGAAGATGCCACTGCAGTGGGAGGCAACTCTGGGGGCTCTTTGTCTTTGCTTTCAAGGTTGTTACATCCTCCCACACATGCCCCCTCTCAGTTCCAAGCACAAGGCTTTGACCCTGTAGGTGCTTGGTGCCTGCTTCTCAGACTGGCCTGCCCCTCTGCTCCTCTTCTTCTCAGGCAGGAGGCCAGGAGGGAGAGTGGAAGGAACACACAGGACCATTTTGGGCCTCAGTGAAGGAAGAAGTGGGACTCTTCCCTGCTCTAAGAGTGAGGGGGAGGTTGGGAAATAAGGAAAGGGCGTGGAACACCAGGATGGGAAATGGTGGGTGGGGATTTCAACCAGAGATCAGGAGGGATGGACCAACAGCAAGACTGCCATTCCTGTGGGCGATGTCCCCTCCATACTCCCTCTTGCTCTCCTCTTACTCTCCTTGTCCAGCCATGCTGGCTTTCCCTGGGTCCTCAGAGACACTAAGCTCTCTTTGACCTCTGGGCCTTCACAGATGCTTTTCTGTGTGCCCAGTAAACTCCTGTGTCTTGGTTCAGGGGTCATTTCTGCTGAGAGACTTCACTCGCCTCAGGCCTTGGTCAGCTGCCATTGCCTTCTGTGCCTGTCGCTCCCTGAACGTTCCTGTCACCACACTCGCCACACTTGATCTTTCTGATTTTGTGTAATTGTATTTCTGCTTTGTCAATGGCTAGAGGGTTCCCTAGAAGGACAAGGACGGTGTTTATTCTGTATTAACCTCTGCTGTAGCCCTAGGACCCAGCACGTTTCCTGGCCGTCCTCAGTGTAAATCTTAGAATATTCTTAGGACAAGAGATAATAATTGTAGATCTTTTCTTTGGCAATGGAATTATATTTGCTTCTTCTGTTGTCTTCTTTCCATCATGTCACATAAGACGAGGGGAGGGCTTCAAGTCCATGAATAGCATGTCTGAGCAAGAGCCGTCAGCACTGAGGCGCCCAGAGGTAATGCTGTGGATTCGGATCCTTGCCTTATGACATAGAAAATTGGGATAGTGACCTTTTAACTCCAATGGGATGCTTTTCTCTAATATAAAAGATTTTTTTTCCTCTAAAGGGCCACTATGTCCTCTAGAAAATTACTTCAACCCACTAACTTATTATTAGGTACAACTGTGGAGACGGAGCCAGCCCCTTCTCTACAGGGCCGGCGGGGATCTGGTGACCAAAAGGTGCCTGGTTTTCAAGTTATGCTTTCTCAGAAATTAGCTTCCCATGAGAGTCAGTGTTTTGGGTTACCTCTCCTGAACTCAGCAGTCTCCGTGGTAAGAGGAGTAGGGACAGAACTAGAAGGCAGCGTAAGTGGAGGGAAGTGAGGGACAGGGGCGTTCTGTGAATGGGAGAGTCCCCTGCTGTGACGAGTTGCACTGCATAGAAGTGATCTGTGTGTGTGCGTGCATATACACACGCATGTGTGCACACACAGGCACACACACACGTACACATGATAGCTGTCCTTCTGGTCTCCTGATGCGCGGGGGTTCACTTCATCATGGCCGCTCCTCTACCTGAGCCAGGAAACAAAGGAAGCTGAGAGGAAAGAGTCAGGGAGTCAGTGGGAGCGTTTCTGAGTTTGACAAGCCAAAGCAAAGTTAGAACAACAATGACTGGTGCTTGTGTAACAGTTTTCAAAGTTGACATTTGACGCTTATGGTGCTTTCGTTAATGAGATGTTTGAGTAAAGAAACAATAGCGCTCAAATTAAGTTCAACTAAAGACTCAAAATACCTTCTTAAATTTTGGTTTTTATCTTGTCTTCCAGCGACACACGAAGAGAAATCTGTTCTCAGTGGCAGTGGCTATGACAACAAACGCATTTCGTTTTCTTACTTTCATGCACATGATAGACAACACCAAGGAGCTTTGGATATCTTTTCTACATAGGCAGTTAAGCAACTAGAGACTGCCTCCCACCCCTAAAATGATTTGAACCCATACCGAGTTATCCTGGGATTTAAGGGCAAGTCCGTGGGTGGGGACCAGACACAGTTAATAAACCAGAGACTCAGGCTTTGTGACTAAGGAAGAATCATGTTGTCTTAACCTTGGGTAATCAATTCTCTCTCTTTGTAAAGTGTGACTCTAGTCTTTGTTGGGAGACGTTGTGGATTCAGGAGAATGAATTCCAAGAGAAGCAAGACAGAGTGAGACTCTAAATGCGCAAGGATTCTCTGCTATGTACTGCATGCAGAACATCGCCTGAGGCACTGGCTTAGTAGCAAAAACGTGCAAGAGGTGATTTCCGTTCTTCTTCCAGTTTTAAGTAGGTAGCACAGGTGTCCCTGTGACTCTAACTCCCGGCAGACTCTTGCCCTCACTGACCGTCTTAAAGTCCATCTCAGTCTGTGGACACCCAGCGGGGGGATTCTCAGCAGGAGACTCTCAGGAGAAAACAAGTTAGCAAAAACCTGTCTGATCAGTCTATGTCTTTTAGTATTCAAGGTGCAAGATGTCAACTATTTTCACAGCCCAAGAGCCAACGAGTTTTCAGTGACACTCTGCTTATCATATAGCAAATTGTGTAGGTGACTTTTCTCCCCCCTAACCAATTTCATTAGTTAAGATACTTGAGGATGCTAAGCTTGTGTCTAAGTGTGGATGTGTGTGTGTGTGTGTTCTGAATCAACCGTTTAAATGATGCTAAACAATGTGGATATTTTCCAGCACGTCTGCCATTGGTCTGCGTCGACCTTGTCTCTGCAGCTCGTCCAGCAATGATTTCTAAACGTGAATGGTTATTAGAACTGGGTGGGTAGCTTTTCAAACTTACAGCTTCACAAGCCCACCCCAGGTCTACTCAGTTCGAATCTCTAAGAGTTGAGCCCAATTTTATAAAGCTTCTCAGAAAATTAGGATAATTAGCTGCTTGAAAGTGTATATTACACTGTAATGCCGAATCTCTTGTGCAGTACTTTCAAAGACAGAAGTGCATGTGGGTGTGGGGGGAGCTGGTTAGAACGTTCCTTTTGACATCGGCTAGACGGCCTGGGTCTCAATAGTCATTTACCACGTTTTGGCTGCAGCAAGACTTCAGCAGAGAAGATGGAGTTAATTCCACCACCTAAGGAGTAGGATCGCCGTGGAGATCAGTTTTAACAACAAACATGGTATAATCACGTGGAATATGGCACTTCATAAAAGTTAGCTATTATTATTAGTCGTATGTGAGTGTTTATGTACGTGTTCCATAGTAATGTGTGTATGCATATGTTCATTGCATATGCTTGATGTTTTTCTTCTATGTCAGTCTCCTATAAACGTAGGTTCAAGAATGTCCTGTGGATAATTTTTCAGGGCAGTATATAGCTTTGACGTTTTCCATCCAGGCTATTCAGAATTTCCTGTAAGTCATCTCTAAAGAGTACATGAGAGTATCCAGTTTTATGTTGCTCTCTGCTGTGTTTCAGTTCCTTGGCATTTAGGACGGTGCGTGGCACAGGCGGACCGCTCACTAAAACAATCAGGCTTGTCTGTTTATTTTAATTTTTTTGCTTCCAATTTTTATTTAAATTCTAGCTAGTGAACACAGAGTGTAATATTGATTTCAGGAGTGGAATTGAGTGCTTCCTCGCTTACAAGAACACCCAGGGCTGGAACAACCAGCGTTGGAGAATCCCTAACACCCATCCCCCACTGATTGAAAACCGCCCCCACCACGCCAGTGGGGCAGTCTGTGCAGGTGCGTGCTGAGCAGGGAGGGAGGGTAAAGAGCATCTCTCAGAAGTTTGTTCACATCCTTCACGCATGGCTTCTAAAGGCCATGTTGGTACACACCCAGTGTACCCACTCAGCCCGTCTGGTTTGCCAGGTAGACCCAGCGACCGACAGCAATCTGCTGGGAAAGCGAAGCGGCGAAACGCTCCAGTAGGAGGGACGTCATGGAGAGATGAACACTTAGGAAGCATTTGTTCCAGTGCAAGGTCACTGCACATTAATACTCGTGCCGATAGCTTATTAACCACCCAGAAAATTCACTTCAAGTTTTCAAGCATCCTAATACTCAGAATCACTCCCTGAATAGAGATGAGGAGATGCACACTTGCTGCCCAGACTCTAGGACAGTGGTGCAAACAGTAAACCCCATCAACTCTGAAAGTGGAGGTTATCCCAGGTGGGACTTATGCCACCCTCCCCATCCCCCGCCTCTAGTACAGGGCACTTCTCTTTCCAGCTTAGGTTTGACATGTTTTAAAAAGGATTCAGGACTCTGAAAAACAGCACTTTACACTGGTGGGAGGGGTTGGAGGAAGAAGAATGTCACCGTGTGCCGCGGGAACTTTGCTGTGGGCACCCACTGAGCAGTGACCCTTGTGCGTTGGCCAGTTTTCCAGATATGCTCCTTTAGGCAATCCTTGGTCCCCTCTAGAGCCTCATGTGGCATCTGCTTGCACACGACAGCACTACATTCCATGAGTAAACGGAGTCACTCATCCTAGTGTGATTTTTAAAAATATAATTGAAGTTCCCTGACTGTCATGCCAGGCTCATTATCTAATGGGGTGAGGTCGGTGTAGAACTTAACCTAACTACAGTTCAGATGTGCGAGATAAAAATAGTCATGATCTTATAACCACATTTGCTTTACCTCGGAGCCCCTTTCCTAATGATGGCTGCAAAAACTTCAGTTTGCCTGTGACGTATAGCCCAGTATCATTGGGTGTAAAAAAGGGTTTATAGTGTTGATAAGCACTTGGTCCAAAGTTCAAACTTCCCATCTGTTTCTTTCAAAGCAGAAGGGCCTCTCTTGCCTCTATTCTGCAAGGATGCCATCTGCATACAAATAGATGCCTAAGTGTCCACAGGGAACACTGGAGGGACCTTTGTTTGATTTTGTGTCCATTCTGTCTGCATTCTCGGAGATGTTTCGTTGCATCTGATCATTGAGCAACTTGAGTGGGTGTCCATGGCTGGTGCTGCCGTGTGGTTTGGCCACTGTGCTCACAGCCACTGCTTAAGTCAGGGGTGATAAGTTTCCCCACCCTGTGGGCTCTTTCCTGACCCAGGCTTCTCCTAGTCCACAACTTGGCTCAGTATTCATGTACTGTGCCCCTGCCCTGCTCCGAACACAGGGACATTCTGGATCCCTGGACTGCAGAGAATCAGGACTACAAGCTCCATTCATCTGCCTAGCAGCTAGAGAGCTTCCTAGACAGCTACCTGCCAGCCGATTCCACTTCTCCCATCTCATAGTGATCTGGCATCATGAGAACCTTGGGTTTCTGTAAGGGGCTTGCACATTTCTAGAGAAGTGAGGAGAACTCTTGTAAAGGGTGTCTCTACTGCATCCCTCCACAGAAGTTCAAGTCTCAGATGAGAGATGGCAGATGTTTAAAATATTCCTGAATTTTTCTCTTTTTTCTTCTTCTCTTCTTTCTTTTCTTTCTTTCTCTTTCCACCTCTCTGTTTTCCCTAACTTAGCGCTTTCCTTGACTCTTGGTGGGCTGTCTCCTTCCTTTCAGCCTGATGAGTGGCTCTAGAGCCCATCATTCTCTTCCCTAGGAGGTCCTTACTTACCTCTTCCCTGGCTGCAGGAATGGTGAAAGGGTTGTAGGGAAAGAATTTGCATTGCTACATTGGTTCAGTAGGGCTGCTCCAACAAAGTCCCATGCGCCGGAGACTTCAACAACAGAAATCTCTCATCTAACAGTTCTAGAGGCCAGAACTCTGAAGTCAAGACGTTGGCAGGGTTGGTTCCTTTTGAAGGAACCAACCAAAGGAACCAGCCATTCTCTCTCTGTAAGAGAATCAGTTTCAGACTTCTCTCCCTGGCTTAAATGTCCTCTTATGAAGACACCAGTCATATTGGATTAGGGGCCACCCAATGATCTCCTTGTAACTTGAGCACCTCTATAAGGTCCCTATGTGCAAATAAGGTCACATTCTGAAGTACTAGGGTTTTGGATATCAACACATGAATTTGGTCGGGGGGTGGGGTGCTGAAGGCACAATTCAACCCAAAACACATTGGTAAGCATTTCAAAGTGTTTCTCTTATCCTGTCACATTACATCTGTGTGCTAGGATGGAGTGAGGAGGCTGTCAGTGATCTGTGGATGATTGTCTTTGTGGCTTTGAATGAAATTGGAAGTTGTCTTATCATTTTTTTATACTATTACCAAGGAGACAGTTTCAGGTAATAACTCTATCAGTGAAATTGGGGAATGAACGGATGTGGCGGACTTTGGAATGTATGAGGTTCCTGAGCTTTTGTAGGGTGAAAAAAGGGGCCAAGAGATGGAGTAGAGGTTACATTTTTTCTAGGAATCCCTTGGAGACCCTGCTCCATCTTCTCTATGAGATTCAATATTTTCTGGAGATGGCTGAGGCAGCATTTGCTGGTCCAATTAAATATGGAAGTTGGGGGAGAAGGGGGGGTCAGTGATGGTCCCTGTGATTTCAAGTTGAGTAATTAGAATGGGGTAAGAGTGGGGCTGATAAATTAACTCTGGGGTTTGAAGTGCCTGAGGGACATTCAAGAAGAGATGCCCTATAGAATGGTCCGTAGCTCTGTGCTCTATCCATGGAGTATTTAGTGCTCTACTGGCAATTATGACCCCCATTTTACAGATGAGAAACTGAAATTCACCGAGGTGTAATAGCTTGCTCAATGTCAATATCAGACCTGTGTGATTCCAAACCCAAGGATTCAAAATGGTCCAATCGCTTTTTCACAGATCTAAGACAACGGCAGCCAGGGACTATTGTTCTTTATTCAGGACACATATGTGTCCTGTGCTGACATGCTTCCTCCCGGATCTGGAAACTGTACAGAGCAAACCCTTAACATGAGCTCCTATAGTGTTAATGTTTAAAATAACATGGGAGCCTACAGGTCATGATCCCAGGGTCCTGGGATCGAGCCCCGCATCGGGCTCTCTGCTTAGCTGGGAGCCTGCTTCCTTCTCTCTCTCTGCCTGCCTCTCTGCCTACTTGTAATCTCTATCTGTCCAATAAATAAATCTTAAAAAAAAAAATAACATGGGAGCCTAGAAGTACTTACTTGATAGTCTTATGGTAAGACATATATTCCCTTTGTAGTATGATTTTAAATATATTTTGAATGATGGTCACATCTAGGATAGAATTCATCAGAAGTTTGGAGAAGAACTGTCTGCTTCAAGGGTTTATGATTTGTCAGTTTTGCTAAATTCCTTCTTCCTTTCCTTTTCCTTCCTTCCTTCCTTCCGTTTTATTTTTGTTTTTAACATGAGATCAATACTGTTTTCAAAAGAGCAATTTCTTGGATTATCTACACTTGTTTTTATGATAACCTTTAAAAATGTTATGTCGTGGGGCGCCTGGGTGGCTCAGTGGGTTAAAGCCTCTGCCTTCAGCTCAGGTCATGATCCCAGGGTCCTGGGATCGAGCCCCACATCGGGCTCTCTGCTTAGCTGGGAGCCTGCTTCCTTCTCTCTCTCTGCCTACCTCTCTGCCTACTTGTAATCTCTATCTGTCCAATAAATAAATCTTTAAAAGAAAAAAAAAAATGTTATGTCGTGGGGTGCCTGGGTTGCTCAGTTGCCTAAACATCTGACTTTGGCTCAGGTCATGATCTTAGTGTCCTAGGATTGAGCCCCATGTTAGGCTCCCCACTCAGCAGAGAGTCTGCTTGTCCCTCTGCCCTTCCCCCTCCTATGCTCTTTCTCTCTCGAATAAATAAATAAACTCTTTAAAAAAGTTATATATGTTCACTATAAAAATTTAAATTTTTAATTTTTTTAAGAAATTAAAATTCTTTATTATAAAAAATTTTAATGTATTCTGCTTGGGAGATAACCTACATATTATATGGTAAAAATGACATGCCAACTTTGGATAATTGAAGTTTTAGAAGGATAAAGAGAAATTTAGTGATTTCTGACTCAAACAGTTTCAAGCCAAGGCAAGAAATTTTGTGGGCCATTAATTCCTAATGGAAATTAGTGCCTTAACCATTTTCTTTTAAGATTTTATGTTTTTATTTGACAGACAGAGATCACAAGTAGGCAGAGAGGCAGGCAAGGAAGGGGGGGAGCAGGCTCCCCACTGAGCTGAGAGCCTGATGCAGGGCTCAATCCCAGGACCCTGGGATCATGACCTGAGCCGAAGGCAGAGGTCTTAACCCACTGAGCCACCCAGGCGCTCCAACTTAACTATTTTTTATGCATGTGTAAATGTACACAACTGGCAAGATACTGAAATTTAAACAACAGCACAGTCATTTCTGGTCTGCATGCAAAGGGGCATACTGAATGACTTGAAACATGGACTGTAAGGGAATGCTGAAAGTCACTGGGTGCTGGCTGATGGAACATAGCTCATGACCCTCTGAGGATAGGATACAAAATATGGTCAACAAGCTGACTCGTTTTTGGCTCTACCACTAGTCTAGGAGATTGGTACCAGGTTCTGAATACTTCTTTCCAACAAGAAACCTGAAAGAAAGAAGTCATCAGAATAGACTGCTATGTTTTCTGCTTGAGGAAGGAAGTAAGGCAGTCAAATGCGTTCTCTGCAGACACAGATGTACGTGGGTGAATGAAAAAAAAAGCAGAAAAATGAAAAGAGATGGAATGACATCTGCAGCTTTAAGTGAGCAAAACTACAAATGGAGGTTATTTACTTCTAATTTGAGTTAGAGTTGAGTATTTCCAAATAGTAGGCACTAAGATATAGTTTTAAAGAAACTGAAATCTCTTTTCAGAAAGACCACCCTAAAAGTTTCACCAATTACTAGCTCTGTGACCTTGGGCATATTCCTTGTTTTCCAAGCCTGAATATTCTCCACTTCTACAATAGAAATAATATATTTATACCTGCTTCAGAGCATTGTGAACATAAAACGCAATTATGTTTGTAAGGTGCTTAGCCTAACATCTGGTCCATAACGTAGAGTCAATTCACACAAGCAATTACTATTATCCTTATCATTGGGGCAAATCTAGGAAAATGCAGCTGACATCTCATTCCAAGTTACCTTGTTTCTTTTGCCCTGCCTTCTAGTAGAAAATCAGTGATTGCCTCTGGGTTCTGGCTCACCCAGGAGTCTGGCTTCATGAATCCTCTTCTCCATTCAGCCATTGTCCTCTGGTAGAAGCAGAGATCAGAACTCTGTGGTGTGGGCTGGAGCCCGGGTAGACCAGCTCTGGAGCTCAAATAGTGCATGAGTCTCTATGGGGCCCTCCTCCTTTGCCAGAGACCTTTCTGACTTGTCCTTCTCCTCTGACATCTCTCCCTCAGCATTTCCAGTGTCTTTCCCATTCCCTTTAATGCATTTTTTTTATCCCTTTTTTCTACTCAGCTGTTGAACCAGCCAGAGTGACAATGAACTCAGCCCAACTGGGTTACTTGGCTGTGTGACAGTCCCATTCTTCTGTTTAGCTCCACAGATCCTCAGATGGGAAGATAGAACAATGCTTAACTGAGCAGGACGTCAGTATCAGGCTCTCAGTCCTCCATACTTTCTCTGAGCCCGCCTTGCTCACCCTCCCGTTGTCAGGTGTCCTTTTGTGCCTGATCATCACATGTTCTCTGCGCTGATCACTGACGCCATTTTGTCTTGCCAAGAGAGCTCCTCATCCCTGCTTTAGAAGCTGAACTCATTAGCTGCTTTAACACTTTTGTTTCTTATTCTGCCTATTGTCATGACTGTACTAATATTGCTATATTTGATTCTGCCTTCAAAGTGGTAAATAGGCAAATATTCAGGATCTTCAAGAGCTCAGTGAATAAAATATTCCGTGCCCCCTCTTTCTGACCCTGCTTCTCCGTAATGGAACTAGGTCACCTGAGATCCACAGAGGCTTTAAACGGAAGTTTCCACAGTGATCGTCCCACGGAAGGGTTGCTTTTCTTACCACCCCGACTGATGTCTTCACGGATCACACCTGTAGTCTTTCATACAGGTGTACATGTTATCTGTATTGTTTGTGGTGTAAAGAGCTGCTGGTAGGTGGTGTTTCCTTCCTTGCTTCCTTCATGGACAGAACCACGTAACACAGAGTCCTGAAGGTTAGGTAGTTTTTGGATCCTCTTTAAGAAAAAGAATTTAAAAAGTTGTGAATATGAAATTAATATTTCTCCAAAATTAAAAAGAAATTTATAACAAGTTATAATGTTTGAAAGCTAGAAACCCCCACAATCATCATGTGGTTCAGGAGAATAATATATCCCTTTATGAATTTATCCTCTGGTGTACTTCCGTAATATTTTTCCCTACATTTTGGGTTACATGTTCTTTAATCTCCTCTTTATACAACAAAAGATTTGCAGTATTGTTCTATATAGAGAGAGGACAAAATTCATCCATTCTCTAGCACAATTAATGGAACTTGGTATCTTTTTATTGACAGCTTAGAAAAATTCCCGTCTTAGTCCATCTGGGTTGCTATAACAAACTACTGTAATCTGGGTAGCTTGTAAACCACAGAAATTTATGTCTCACAATTCTGGAGGCTGGGGAATCTGACAGTCAGCATTCCAGCATGGTGGGTTCTGGTGAAAAACTTCTTCCTGGTTTATAGATGGCCATCTTCTGTTCTCACACAACAAAGAGAGATCATCACTCTTGTGTCTCTTCTTGCAATGATATTGACCTTCACCTTCATGACCTTATCACCTTGCAAAGGCCCCATCTCCTAATACTATCACACTGGGGTTAGGATTTCAACATATAAAGTTGGGAGGGCACATACATTTAGTCTGTGAGCACTAAAAATCACAACTCAAATGCAAGTGAGTACACAGTACATAAATGTATCCTGCTGAATCCAAACTCAGTATGCCTTCAACTCAACTTTCCTTTAGTTGGATCCAAAATTACCCATGGCCACTCCAATGTCCCTCAGTAAGAGGGCAAGTATAATGAAGGTACAGTAAGAATAAAAGGAGAGATCTCAACTCATTGCATTAAGTGAGCTGCATTACAGACTTCACAGAGTTAAAAAACAACAACAACACATATTCTAGGACCTCATTCAAGGACTTGTGAAATTGGGGGGCTCTGAAGCTTAAATTTCATTAGCCATCCCCCCACCCCGGCTGTAAACCCACCCCTGCCTCCTCCCTGCCTGCTTGCCTTTCTCTTTCCTACTACTTCCCTACCCAGCTATTTCCTTTTTTCTTCCCTTTTCTTCTTCCCTCCCTTTCTTTCTCCCTTCCTTCCTCCCTCCCTTCTCTCTTTTCTTCCTTCCTTCCCTTCTTCCTTTCCTTTCCTTCCTTCCCTTCCCTTCCCTTCCCTTTCCTTCATTTCACTTCACTTCCCTTTCATTGTTTCTTCCCTTCTTCCTTCCTGCCTTCCTTGTTTTCTTCCCTCCTTCCATTGTAGAATGCTTGGTGTGGGGGAAATGGGATGATGTTGGTCAAAGCATATAAACTTCCAAGTAGAAGATGGATAAGTTCTCAACATGTGATGTACAGCATGTTAACTATAATTCACGATACTATATTATACAATTGAAAGTTATTAAGAGAGTAGATCTTAAGTGTTATTAACACACACACACAAATGATAATTATGTAAAGGGATGAGGTGTTAGTTAGCTTTACTGTGGTAACCATTTTGCAGTATATGCATGTACCAAATCATCATATTAGATAGCTTATATGTAAATAATATCTCCATAAAGCTCAGGGGAAAACCCCAGAATTATTAAGAGAGACTGCTTGGGTTTGCATCCCCGCGGATCATTTGCTACCTATTTGTATTTGAGTGAGTTGCTTAACCTCTGTGAACTTAATTACTCATCTTTGAAATGGGGATGATTATAATTCTGGTCTCATAGAGTTAAAGAAGATAAAATATGTAAATTATTGAACTGACACATACAGAGTGCTCAATAAATGTTAGCTTTTGTTCTATAAAGATACAAAACAGAAGAGAGGTCACACTTTTTGGGGATGTGAAACAAATGTACGTGAAAAATTATCTCATGAATCTTCATAGTAAATGCTCCTAATAGCAGGTGGTGAGTGTCCCGGCAGGACAGAGTTGTTTGGTATGCCAAATAAGTGACTGAGCCATGAGTTAAGTGCTGAGATTTGGATAAACAAAGAGGAAAATGAAGGAGACATATCTGTTGGAGACTGACACAAAGAAAAAGGCATGGATCCTGGAAAATATATGGCACCTTGTACTGTAAATAGTAATTTTCAAATTTCCTTTGAACACAATAAGCTGGACCATAGCCTAGGTTTAAGCCACCAAAATTTAGCTGGCTTCATAAAATTTCCCTTCTTTTACCAAATTAAATCGATAGATAAAATATTTCCAAATTATAAGTTTTTATTTCTTTTTTTTTCTTTAATTAGGAACTGACTTCCACTGCCTTGTTGACAAATGCTAGTGTGTTGTGGAAGCAAACAATACCTAGCAAATGAATATTCAGCAGAAAATTCTGTACTGTAAACAACTGTGGCAGACATCATTAGTAGGCTGGCACGATTGTCCTTTCAGTCTCCTTCTTTTTTATTGTTTTCCATGAAAGACGGTAGAATATTAGATGTTCATATCAGTCTCCTTGACAAAGTAGAACTTTGCGGTTCAGTAGTACAGTAGAACTGTACTGGGGATTTTCTGAGGAGTTTTTGCCTTTCTGACAAGGAGTGACAAGGCCAGCAAAACACGTTCTCCTCTTCCTATTGTCTTAGATGCAGACATATTCCCTGGAACCAGAACTGTAATTTTGAGACTAAAAAGGAAAGACCAGAGAACTATAAAGATACTGGCCCTGGCATCACAGATCTTCCAAAGCAATGCCATTAGCCACAAGAATAGAGCAAAAGCAAAAACAAAAACAAAAACAAAAAAGCTAAAAACCAAAACTCTCATTATTCGTGTTCAGTAGCGGTTGAGGTGTGAAGTTCTGAATCCGATAACTTTTTATGCCACTCTGGAGTTTTCACTTGTGTACTAAACAGTAAGTCAGGGACTTTCAGTCTTTCATCCAAATTATCTATGTGACCTTGGCTAAGTTACTTAACCTCTATTTTCTCATTTATAAGAAGACCATTACACCAACCTATCTTATAGGGATATCATGAGCTCTAGTAAATAAGCCTAAAGTGCTTCATAAATGCTTAATGATGATAGTGATCAGGCAAGCAGAACCTCTTTTGTAGGACACAGAAATGAGCTCCTCTGAAGAAGGTATCCACAAACACAGACAAGGAAAGAGTATGCACCTTCCGAAGGAAAGGTGATCATTTAAACCCTGAGTATCTAATCGGAGACTAAATGGAGAAGATGACAGTGTCATGATTGGGTTTATTCAGCATGCACTTGAAGGATCATCTGTTGAAGAAGAGACTCATTTTATTCCGTCTTCAAATTGTACAGCACAGGGGGGTCACGCCCAGGTCAATGTTAGCGTATACACCTCTGTGAAACAGCTCACCTTTTAGCCTCCTCCTTCAAATTTTGCTTATATTTTTTTTTCTCCGATAGAGAAAAAGAATTGAGATGTAAAAGCTAAAGATAGGACAAATGCATAAAAAACCTGTAATTTCAGAAAGCATTAAAATTATGTTCTAAATCAGCTTTAAAATGTAGGAATGCCTGCTGGGAGCCTGTTTTGTCTTTCAAGTGAATTCTTAGGCATAGGACTGTGGATTATCCACAGGGGTCCTGCCATGTAAATTCCCCAGAAAACTGGCAACACCCTGTTATCCTTCAATGATGAGACTTGGATTAATTGAGGTAAAAATTTCGAATTCTTTAATTTCCTTTTGCCATATTTCCCTTTTCTTATTGTTAGTAGTTTTCTTGTTCCTTTTGATATTCTAACATTTAAAAATCTATACCCAAGTAGAGAACCAAAGGTAAATGTTTAAATGAAACTTCAGAATTGTTCTGTCCATATTACATGCATTTCACTGTCTTTTTGGGTTAGATATTTCAGTTAAATAGACATGTGCCTAATGAAGCTGAGTATATGGTTTCGATCCTACTTAATGAACTAGCTAGATTTTCACAGAGAAAAATTCCACTCATTAGGCAAAAGCTGTGGTTTCCATTTGTTAATATGTTTTGTTGATTCCCAAGTGTGAGTGAGTGTGCTTCCATAGCTGAGATTACAACTCAAGGCAACAAACACATTCTACCCAAGGAAGGAAAGGATTAGCGTCTACAACATCATAGTTGATTAAAAAAGAGTGAGCGTGAAGTGAATAAAACTGTTTTTGCTTTAGTAAGTCTTATTAAGTTTGCTTTTGACCTTCTCTTTGCTTCTGACTTTTTTTTTCAGTATTTAAATTTATTTATTTTTTCAGCGTAACAGTATTCATTGTTTTTGCACAACACCCAGTGTTCCATGCAATATGTGCCCTCCCTATTACCCACCACCTGGTTCCCCCAACCTCCCATCCCCGCCCCTTCAAAATCCTCAGGTTGTTTTTCAGAGTCCATAGTCTCTTATGGTTTGCCTCCCCTCCCAATTTTTTTTTTTTTATAAACATATAATGTATTTTTATCCCCAGGGGTACAGGTCTGTGAATCGCCAGGTTTACACACTTCACAGCACTCACGATAGCACATACCCTCCCCAATGTCCATAACCCCCTCCCCCTCTCCCAGCCCCACCTCCCCCCAGCAACCCCCAGTTTGTTTTGTGAGATTAAGAGTCATTTATGGTTTGTCTCCCTCCCAATCCCATCTTGTTTCATTTATTCTTCTCCTATCCCCCAACCCCCCATGTTGCATCTCTATGTCCTTATATCAGGGAGATCATATGATAGTTGTCTTTCTCCGATTGACTTATTTCACTAAGCATGATACCCTCTAGTTCCATCCACATCGTCGCAAATGGCAAGATTTCATTTGTTTTGATGGCTTCATAGTATTCCATTGTGTATATATACCACCTATTCTTTATCCATTCATCTGTTGATGGACATCTAGGTTCTTTCCATAGTTTGGCTATTGTAGACATTGCTGCTATAAACATTCGGGTACACGTGCCCCTTCGGATCACTGCGTTTGTATCTTTTTTTTTTTTTTAATTTTTTAAAATTTTTTTTTTGGAGTGTTCTTTCATTTTATTTATTTTTTTCAGCGTAACAGTATTCATTGTTTTAGCACAACACCCAGTGCTCCATGCAAAACGTGCCCTCCCTATTACCCACCACCTGTTCCCCCAACCTCCCACCCCTGACCCTTCAAAACCCTCAGGTTGTTTTTCAGAGTCCATAGTCTCTACTGCGTTTGTGTCTTTAGGGTAAATACCCAGTAGTGCAATTGCTGGGTCATAGGGTAGTCCTATTTTCAACATTTTGAGGAACCTCCATGCTGTTTACCAGAGTGGTTGCACCAGCTTGCATTCCCACCAACAGTGGAGGAGGGTTCCCCTTTCTCCACATCCTCACCAGCATCTGTCATTTCCTGACTTGTTAATTTTAGCCATTCTGACTGGTGTGAGGTGATATCTCATTGTGGTTTTGATTTGTATTTCCCTGATGCCGAGTGACGTGGAGCACGTTTTCATGTGTCTGTTGGCCATCTGTATGTCTGAATCAAGAAATGTCTGCCCATTTCTTGATTGGATTGTTTGTTCTTTGGGTGTTGAGTTTGCTAAGTTCCTTATAGATTTTGGATACTAGCCCTTTATCTGATATGTCATTTGCAAATATCTTCTCCCATTCTGTCAGTTGTCTTTTGGTTTTGTTCACTGTTTCCTTTGCTGTGCAAAAGCTTTTGATCTTGATGAAATCCAAATAGTTCATTTTTGCCCTTGCTTCCCTTGCCTTTGCCGATATTCCTAGGAAGATGTTGCTGCGGCTGAGGTCAAAGAGGTTGCTGCCTGCATTCTCCTCAAGGATTTTGATGGATTCCTTTCTCACATTGAGGTCCTTCATCCATTTTGAGTCTATTTTTGTGTGTGGTGTAAGGAAGTGGTCCAATTTCATTTTTCTGCATGTGGCTGTCCAATTTTCCCAGCACCATTTATTGAAGAGGCTGTCTTTTTTCTATTGGACATTCTTTCCTGCTTTGTCGAAGATTAGTTGACCACAGAGTTGAGGGTCTATTTCTGGGCTCTCTATTCTGTTCCATTGATCTATGTGTCTGTTTTTGTGCCAGTACCATGCTGTCTTGATGATGACAGCTTTGTAATAGAGCTTGAAGCCCGGAATTGTGATGCCACCAACTTTGGCTTTCTTTTTCAATATTCCTTTGGCTATTCGAGGTCTTTTCTGGTTCCATATAAATTTTAGGGTTATTTGTTCCATTTCTTTGAAAAAAATGGATGGTATTTGATAGGGATTGCATTAAATGTGTAGATTGCTTTAGGTAGCATGGACATTTTCACAATATTTATTCTTCCAATCCAGGAGCATGGAACATTGTTCCATTTCTTTGTGTCTTCCTCAGTTTCTTTCATGAGTACTTTATAGTTTTCTGCGTATAGATTCTTAGCCCCTTTGGTTAGGTTTATTCCTAGGTATCTTATAGTTTTGGGTGCAATTGTAAACGGGATTGACTCCTTAATTTCTCTTTCTTCTGTCTTTTGTTGGTGTAGAGAAATGCAACTGATTTCTGTGCATTGATTTTTATATCCTGACACTTCACTGAATTCCTGTACAAGTTCTAGCAGTTTTGTCTCTAGACAAAGACTAAGAGTCAAAAGACTTAGTGGAGTCTTTTGGGTTTCCCACATATAGTATCATATCATCTGCGAAGAGTGATAGTTTGACTTCTTCTTTGCCAGTTTGGATGCCTTTAATTTCTTTTTGTTGTCTGATTGCTGAGGCTAGGACTTCTAGTACTATGTTGAATAGCAGTGGTGATAATGGACATCCCTGCCGTGTTCCTGACCTTAGCAGAAAAGCTTTCGGTTTTTCTCCATTGAGAATGATATTTGCGGTGGGTTTTTCATAGATGGCTTTGATAATATTGAGGTATGTGCCCTCTATCCCTACACTTCGAAGAGTTTTGATCAGGAAGGGATGCTGTACTTTGTCAAATGCTTTTTCAGCATCTATGGAGAGTATCATATGGTTCTTGTTCTTTCTTTAATTCATGTGTTCTATCACATTGATTGATTTGCGGATGTTGAACCAACCCTGTAGCCCTGGAATAAATCCCACTTGATCGTGGTGAATAATCCTTTTAATGTACTGTTGAATCCTATTGGCTAGTATTTTGGCGAGAATTTTTGCATCTGTGTTCATCAAGGATATTGGTCTGTAGTTCTCTTTTTTGGTGGGATCCTTGTCTGGTTTTGGGATCAAGGTGATGCTGGCCTCATAAAATGAGTTTGGAAGTTTTCCTTCCATTTCTATTTTTTGGAACAGTTTCAGGAGAATAGGAATTAGTTCTTCTTTAAATGTTTGGTAGAATTCCCCTGGGAAGCCGTCTGGCCCTGGGCTTTTGTTTGTTTGGAGATTTTTGATGACTGTTTCAATCTCCTTACTGGTTATGGGCCTCTTCAGGTTTTCTATTTCTTCCTGGTTCAGTTGTGGTAGTTTATATGTCTCTAGGAATGCATCCATTTCTTCCAGATTGTCAAATTTGTTGGCGTAGAGTTGCTCATAGTATGTTCTTGTAATTGTCTGTATTTCTTTATGTTAGTTGTGATCTCTCCTCTTTCATTCATGATTTTATTAATTTGGGTCCCTTCTCTTTTCTTTTTGATGAGTCTGGCCAGGGGTTTATCAATCTTATTGATTCTTTCAAAGAACCAGCTCCTAGTTTCATTGATTTTTTCTATTGTTTTTTTGGTTTCTATTTCATTGATTTCTGCTCTGATCTTTATGATTTCTCTTCTCCTGCTGGGTTTAGGGTTTCTTTCTTGTTCTTTCTCCAGCTCCTTTACGTGTAGGGTTAGGTTGTGTACTTGAGACCTTTCTTGTTTCTTGAGAAAGGCTTGTACTGCTATATATTTTCCTCTCAGGACTGCCTTTGCTGTGTCCCACAGATTTTGAACCGTTGTGTTTCCATTATCATTTGTTTCCATGAATTTTTTCAATTCTTCTTTAATTTCCTGGTTGACCCATTCATTCTTTAGAAGGATGCTGTTTAGTCTCCATGTATTTGGGTTCTTTCCAAATTTCCTCTTGTGATTGAGTTCTAGCTTCAGAGCATTGTGGTCTGAAAATATGCAGGGAATGATCCTAATCTTTTGATACCGGTTGAGACCTGATTTGTGACCCAGGATGGGATCTATTCTGGAGAAGATTCCATGTGCACTAGAGAAGAATGTGTATTCTGTTGCTTTGGGATGAAATGTTCTGAATATATCTGTGATGTCCATCTGGTCCAGTGTGTCATTTAAGGCCTTTATTTCCTTGTTGATCTTTTGGTTGGATATCTGTCCATTTCAGTGAGGGGAGTGTTAAAGTCCCCCACGATTATTGTATTATTACTGATGTGTTTCTTTGATTTTGTTATTAATTGGTTTATATATTTGTCTGCTCCCATGTTAGGGGCATAGATATTTAAAATTGTTAGATCTTCTTGTTGGACAGACCCTTTGAGTAGGATATAGTGTCCTTCCTCATCTCTTATTATAGTCTTTGGCTTAAAATCTAATTGATCTGATATAAGGATTGCCACCCCAGCTTTCTTCTGATGTCCATTAGCATAGTAAATTGTTTTCCACCCCCTCCCTTTAAATCTGGAGGTGTCTTCACGTCTAAAATGAGTTTCTTGTAGGCAACATACTGATGGGTTTTGTTTTTTTATCCATTCTGATACCCTGTGTCTTTTGATTGGGGCATTTAGCCCATTAACATTCAGGGTAACTATTGAGAGATATGAATTTAGTGTCATTATTAGCCTGTAAGGTGACTGTTACTGTATATTGTCTCTGTACCTTTCTGATCTACTACTTTTAGGCTCTCTCTTTGCTTAGAGGACCCCTTTCAATATTTCCTGTAGAGCTGGTTTGGTGTTTGCAAATTCTTTCAGTTTTTGTTTGTCCTGGAAGCTTTTTATCTCTCCTTCTATTTTCAAGGATAGCCTAGCTGGATAGAGTATTCTTGGCTGCATGTTTTTCTCGTTGAGTGCTCTGAATATATCATGCCAGCTCTTTCTGGCCTGCCAGGTCTCTGTGGATAAGTCTGCTGCCAATCTAATATTTTTACCATTGTATGTTATAGACTTCTTTTCCCGGGCTGCTTTCAGGATTTTCTCTTTGTCACTAAGACTTGTAAATTTTACTATCAGGTGACAGGGTGTGGACCTATTTTTGTTGACTTTGAGGGGAGTTCTCTGCATCTCCTGGATTTTGATGCTTGTTCCCTTTGCCATATTAGGAAAATTCTCTCCAATAATTCTCTCCAATAGACCTTCTGCTCCCCTCTCTCTTTCTTCTTCTTCTGGAATACCAGTTATTCTAATGTTGTTTCGTCTTATGTTGTCACTTATCTCTCGAATTCTCCCCTCGTGGTCCAGTAGCTGTTTGTCCCTCTTTTGCTCATCTTCTTTATTCTCTGTCATTTGGTCTTCTATATCACTAATTCTTTCTTCTGCCTCATTGATCCTAGCAGTGAGAGCCTCCATTTTTGATTGCACTCATTAATAGCTTTTTTGATATCAACTTGGTTAGATTTTAGTTCTTGAATTTCTCCAGAAAGGGCTTGTATATCTCCAGAGAGGGTTTCTCTAATATCTTCCATGCCTTTTTCGAGCCCGGCTAGAACCTTCAGAATCGTCATTCTGAACTCTTGATCTGACATATTACCAATGTCTGTGTTGATTAGGTCCCTAGCCTTCAGTACTGCCTCTTGTTCTTTTGTTTGTGGTGATTTTTTTCCGCCTTGTCCTTTGTCCAGATAAGAGGATATGAAGGATCAAATAAAATACTAAAAGGGTGGCAAAGACCCCAGAAAAATGCGCTGTAACCAAATCAGAAGAGACCCCAAATTTTGGGGGGGGGGGGGTGAAAGGGGATAAAAAGAGGTTCAGAAAAAAAAAGAAAAAAATTTAAAAAATAAAACAAATAATGAAAAAATATAAAAAAGAAAGAAAAAATATATATATTTAGATAAACTAGTCAAAAAACGTTAAAAAAGAAAAGGGTAAACGTTTTCAAAAATTTAGCAGAAAAAGAAAAAAGAAAGAAAAAAAATTGAAAAAAGAAAAAAAAATCGAATTAACTGCAAGACTAAAGAGTCATGGGGAGAAAGCCATGAGTTCCGTGCTTTGCTTTCTCCTCCTCTGGAATTCCGCTGCTGTCTTAGGAATTGAACCTGCTTTCCTTGATAGATGAACTTCTTCCTGGCTGGATATTTTGTTGATCTTCTTGGGGAGGGGCCTGTTGTAGTGACTCTCAAGTGTTTTTGCCCGAGGCAGGATTGCACCGCCCTTACCAGGGGCTGGACTAAGTAATCGGCTCAGGTTCACTTTTGGGAGCTTCTGTTCCCTGAACGCTTTCCGTAGAGTTCCGGAGGACGGGAATGAAAATGGCGGCCTCCCAGTCTCCAGCCTGGAGGAGCCGAGAGCCCGGGGCCCCACTCCTCAGTGCTCCCCAGAGGACAGCACCCAATCACTCCCGTATCCCCAGCCACCAGCCACGCTCCGAGCTCACCCAGCCCGCGACCAGTTCAAGGTTAACCCCGAGCTGAGAGTTCAGTCCTCGGCTCAGTCTCTGTAGCCGGCTTCTCTGTTCTAATTCCTGCGAGCTCTGCGACACTCTGACACCCCCGATCCTTCTGTGACCCTGCGGGACCTGGGGCCATGCTGACCCCGTGTGGGCTTCACCCCGGTTAAGCCTCTGGAGCAATGTCCCTCAGTGGAACAGACTTTTAAAAGTCCTGATTTTGTGCTCCGTTGCTCCGCCGCTTGCCGGGAGCTGGCCCCTCCCCCCGCAGTCTATCGTCCCGTCGTTTTAGATTCACTTCTCCGCCAGTCCTACCTTTCAGAAAGTGGTTGATTTTCTGTTTCTAGAATTGCTGTTCTTCTTCTCTTCCATCTCCCGTTGGATTTGTAGGTGTTTGCAATGTTTAGATAAGCTATGGAGCTGAACTCCTGCTACCTGATGTAGTCTCAGCCTGCTACTTCTCCGCCATCTTGACTCCTCCCCTGCTTCTGACTTTTTAGGCAGCATTGATCTGGACTAGTAATTTCTCTGGGCCTTAGTGTTTCCTGGGGAGGGACATGACTTGTGATGAATTCCTATATGCAAAGCAGACCCACTTTTCCCTTCTCTCTGAATACAGAAAAAGTCTCTTTGTTGACAATTTATAACTGTCTCTCATTCTTAGTGACCAGTAGTAGGCTTCTGGCCCTTTCAGGTAGATGATCTGAGAACAAATGAAGTGACTCTTCACAGTCTCAGAGGTACCTTTACTAGGTACGTACTTAATAGGTAAAGTATATCATTTAATTGCATTCCAATTTCAAATGGCAAACTTTCGCTTCCTTCTACTTTCTACTACTGATGTTAAAAATTGCTAAATTTTATATAAAATGCTTACTTATTTACTATTTATTTCTTTTTAATGCACAGCTGGTTCTTTAGGTATAAGTAACTTCAACTGTCCAGAGTATTTACTTTTCCTTCCCCAAAAAAACACACATACATGTGTGTACGCGCACACATGCACACACACACACACATACACACACACACACACACACACCCCTTTTCTTCCTACATTCATTCTTTAGGCTAGTTTACTATCTGTAATTGAGAGTCTGTGTTGAAAAATATTCAGTATATTGTTTGTTATACTTCCACTAAAATAAATTTTCTTGTTTATATGATTTCTTAAAAATATAAAAAGGAATACACATCCCCGTGTTTCATATTAATACTTCAGTGCT
Organism: Meles meles; assembly: GCF_922984935.1. Taxonomy (NCBI): domain Eukaryota; kingdom Metazoa; phylum Chordata; class Mammalia; order Carnivora; family Mustelidae; genus Meles; species Meles meles. The sequence goes on from NC_060079.1 coordinate 33,270,351, forward strand.
TCACAAAGTGGCAACTGGACTTCTGTAAACTCTTTAAACTTACCCCTTAATGAGTTTCTCATTCTAGTGGATCTGATTTTGGTAACACATTATGCATCTTGAATGACATATTTAATACTTATCCTTTAAAAAGTTATTGGCAAGATTGTAAGTATAAGTATTAAAGGTCTTTCCTCACCTATTAGAAAAAATAAAAGGATGGGGGAAGAACTGCATCAATTATCATGAAAAGAGGAGCAGATAATGTCCTTTTGCAAGAAACACTCTTAAAAGATAATGAACATGAAAAATTAATTAGATTTCAAGTTGGAAATATCTTTCTCTACTTGATGAATCTGATAGTGCTGCTATTGCTACCTTAATGCATAAAAGGAAAAAAATGTCAAAATTAATAAGATAGTCAAGAATAAAGGGAGTGGAATGGTTATCTTTGCGGGGGCTGAGTACTCACTAGAAATAATAGCTAATTGGTATAAAGCTAACTTCGGAAAAGAATCAGGCAACATTGTTTTAGACATCTTTGACTGGCATGGTTTATAAAAACACTCTAGTTTGCAGAGATTTAAATGCATTATAATGGAAATTGGATATCTTTGGACTGAGAAATTAGTATTTGTGTCTGGCTTGTAACTTATAAACACGTTGTTGAAAGATTTTTATTTCTTGAGAGGAAATGAGCCAGACATTTAGGATTCTCATGCCTTTCATATTCCAATTTGTTCTTTCATAAAATTAAAACTTTTTTTTTTTTTGAGTTCAAAAAAGATTTTTCTGGGGCAGATGTGTGAAGAGAACTAAATGAGAGTTTTTATTTTAACCTCCCACGTTTCTCTCCTCAGTGATTATTTGAAAACCACTTATCTCTGTGGTGATAAATAAAATCTGGAAACCTGTCATCTTGTAGCTTAATTAAAAAGTTTAAGAAAAATATTTGATGGCTTACTTGGAAGAGCCCTGGACCAAATGGCTTCTTGAGGTCCCTTCCAGTTTTCAGAAGACTTTTTTTCTATAAATACTTTGATTCCAGGATTAGATCCAAATGATTCAAAGAATTTTACTGGCCTTCAGTAGCCCTGTACATGGATGCAGAGATATACAAATACGTCAAAAATGCAATGGATGGTGCATGGGTGAGGTCTCCCAGACTGTGCCCTGGACAAAAGAGTTTCATTAATCCATGCAAAAAGGGTCTATGTCAAAATTGATCTTCAAAATGCTATGAACCAGGGCTTAGAGAATACAGGCTTGTCTAGGTGCAACTGATATACTTAAAACCAAGTGAGATATTTGGTTGTGTAGCAAGATTAATGATATTTGAGACTACTATCCTTCTGAATTCAGAGGCAACACTCTCTTGAATAATCTGAAACATCATAAGCCAGACTGTCTTTAACCAACAAACAAAACAAGTCTCAACCATGCATCCAATTCAGAAGCTCCACGAGACCACTTGGTGCCATTACTTCTAAGTCTCCCCGCTGGTGAGATCTGTCCTCCCACATCAGTCAGGATGGTGACAGCCACATTTGCTCTCAGATTATTGCCAGAATCATTGGAATCTGTGACATATGTGCTGGGACTTTTGCCTGGATTTGGTTTGGTTGTTTTTAGACTGGTTTGATTCTATTTTTAGATTATGGCTTATTATTCTTTACTATTAAATAAAATAATGCTAGCTTATGTTAATTATACTAAAAGAATAGGGTGACCTTTTTAAAGAGAATCACAATAATACCGCTTAAAGAACACAGTTTTTGTTCTCTTGTGTGACACAACCAACATGAGTGTTTCTGGCTGTCGAATAGCTCTGTTCTGTACACTTTCAGACATTTGGCCTGACACATCCGCCGTCTACAGTGCATGCTTTCTAAGTTGGCTGTGGTCACCAGACAGGAAGGAGAACGAAAGAATTCAAAGCTCATGCCCAGTGGAAGTTGAACATCACTTCCATTCATATTCTGTTAGAGAGAACTTAGTCACATAGCTCTGTGCAGGTACAAGAGAGGTTGGGAAACGTGGCTTAGCCACGGTGCAGGCAGGAAGTAAGAAAGGACTTTGGTGGGCAGCTAGGAATACCACACATCACTTATCAAAAGACACAATAGTGGGGTGCCTGGGTGGCTCAGTTTTTAAGCATCTGCCTCCAGCTCGGGTCGTGATCGCAGGGTCCTGGGATGCAGCCCTGCATGGGGTTCTCTGCTTGGCAGGAAGCCTGCTTCTCCCTCTCCCACTCCCCCTGCCTGTATTCCTTCTCTGGCTATCTCTTTCTCTGTGTCAAATAAATAAATAGAGTCTTTTTAAAAAAAAAGTCACAGTTGAATAAAATTCAAAGGAGGAAGGAAGAATCATTCAATTCTACTACCAGTGATTTGATGAATATCCTTCTGTACATCTTTTTTGGGGACAGATTCAGTATGGATGGACAACTATTTTAACTTTGAAATAATGCAATCATTCTCCATGTAAAATACTGCATTAATTTTATTTAATTGATTTAAATTTTAGAAGAAAAAAAGTGAAGTGGAACTTAAGAAATTACCAGTGTTTCTTATTCTAGAAGAAACAGTAAGTCCCCCTTATTTCTTTAAGACTTATTTATTTCAGAGAGAGAGAATGAGAGAGCAAGAGAGAGGAGCAGAGAGTGGGGGAGAAAGAGTCCCAAGCAGACTTTGCACTAGGTAGGTAGACTGATCTCAGGGTTCGGGGCTCGATCTCATGACCCTGAGAACACAACCTGAGCTAAAATCAACTTTGTCACTTAACCAACCATGCCACCCAGGTGCCCCTGGAAGAAATAGTAAGTTTTATATCATTCCATTAATGGCATAGAAATTTTATAAGATCAGATATATATATATATATATATATTTTTTTTTTAAATTTTCTATTTCGGCTTTAAATAGTATCTGATAGGCAACCTGATAGGGAGGGTGAGGAGATGAGAACTCCTCTACTTCTTTTCACTCTTCCTTCCTTCCCTACACCTCCTGGTATTTCTTTGAAATGATTTCTCTTTGTCAGTGCTGTAGCATTGCTTGGTGTTTTTCTGCAGACATAATTCCCTCTGTTAATCATTATGAGTTCTCTATTTAAATGGAAGCAATGCTCAGCACTACTTCCTTTAGCATGACTTTTCCATTACTGAGCTTGCTTTTTAATTTATCACTTGGTTGGTTGGATTTTATTGTCCTGTAGTTTTAAAATTTTTATTTACTTTATTTTTTAGCAAAGGGATTATAAATTCTCTGTTCTCAGAGCTCGTTTGTATTTGAGAATGCCGCCTTTATACTCGAACAGCTTGGCTGGGTGCACTATTCTTGGTCACTTGCGCTGCTCCTTGATATGTTACGGACATTGTTCTTTTGGCTTCTGGACTTAGATATTGCCTTGAAAAAGCATGAGGCCAGCCCGATTTCCCCCACTGTGGGTAAGTTTTTCTGCCTAAATGCCTGAATGATTTTTTTCCTCTTTATCTTTAAAGTTCCATCCCTTAATTTGGATGTGTCTTGATGTTGATGATAATAATAGACAATTACTATGTCTGGGCTCTGTCCTAAACACCTCATGAATATTAATAAAGCACATATATAATATATTACAGCAGAGATAAATAGCTGGCACAGAAACTGTGTGGTCCGCCAAACTTCCCATCTTTACCATGGGATCCTTTACAGAAAAATTTGAAGACCTCTTCTCTAAGTGATTAATGTGATTTTTTTTTTTTAGTTATGTTCATTTTCTTTTTTTCAGTTTTAAGTTTCTTTATTATGGTTATGTTTATTATGTGGTTGCTACTTTATCACTTATGTTTGGGCTCTTGTTTTACAGATGTTGTGTTTTTAATTGCCCCTGTTTGTAGTGCTTTTTCTTTTCTTTTGGACTTCCAATCTCAGTTCTTACTTTTGTCTTTGCATCCCATGATCTCTTTTTCTCTCTTTCCTTTTGACTGTAGTGTGTTTGCATCCTTGTTTCCCCTCTACCCATGTTAACCTGACGGGCTCTGCTGAAACCTTATATTTACTGATAATCTCCTTTCCGGGACCAGTTAGCTTTCCTTCGCTCAGCTCAAGTTTTATATCTGAGTGTTGCCTCCTACACCTCCTACACCTTCCCTGCAATCTGAGGCCCGGGGTGTGGGACCTGGGGAGAGCTCTCATAGAGACTAAATGAAGCCCTGAAGAGCCACTATAATTTTTTTTTAAGGGTTCTTTAAATGTTCTGTACCGAGGCCCACTCTGTCTAGAGCAGGGCTCTCCCCAGCCCGTGGGCTTTCACTTGTTTCTTCCTATTCAGCACGATTGTTCTGCAATAATACTCTTCCTAACTTTGCTGAGTTCTAGGGTGGGTAGCGGCTTCTGCTGATGCCTGCTTTCCCTAAGGAAGTTTCTCCTCACCTTGGAGGACATGGGCAGGAGTCTTCTGTTTGTTGCCGACTTAACTTTCTTTGGAACTATGTGGAGGTATGAGTGAAATTAAGAGTCCATTATCTAATTTCTTAAGTAAGGCACCATGCACAATGCTTTAATGATCAAGCCGTGCTCTGAAATCACACCATGAATTTTCATCATAACTGCAAGCAAATGGCTCTGACCCATAATTTTGAATTCTCTCTTTGGTTTGCAAACAATTTCCTCTGGATTGCATTGCTTTCTACTTCACAGAGATCTTGGATATAAACATGGATCTAAGAAAAATGAAGCCAAACAAAAGACCCTCTTTGAAATGTATATTTCGCGTAGCACTGAAGACAGCTGCTTACCCTATTTCAACCCCGCAGATCCTGGAGGAAATAGAAGAATGGCCGCTATCAAAAAATAACAAACACCGAAAAGTTTTGACAAGTTGGCTATAATTACCACAGCTGCTCACTTCATTTTTAAAAACCACCGTTAAGTAGCAATTATGAAATACGTGTTTTAGGAAGCACGGCCTCTATGTAGCTGCTCTTTCTCTTTCTCTGCTCCAGTCTAGGGAGAAGAGATTGCATATCATAAATCCCATTGTCATCTCTTCCCCTTGGAACTAATGGTTGTACGCTTAGTGTCCACAAAGGACCTGAGTTGAAATAACCCTGACTCATACCTTGCTCATTCTTAAGCTCCGTACCATTGGCTGTTTCCCAGCAGGAGCTGGGAAGATCAGGGGTGCTACTTTAAGCAAAACCAGTTTTCAGCACCTCTTTCTGATGAATATTCAGGTCCCCCAACGAGGTATGTAGAGATGGCAGACATGAGACATGGGGACCATTGTCATCTCAAGCGCACGACTCAACCATATCAGTGGGCATTTCTGCCAGCTCAGCCCAGAGCCAACCTTAGGGTCCAGGAAGCTGAGGCCAATTCCTGAGGATCAGTGCAGGAGCTGAAACAGGCATGTCATCCTTGATAAGTGTAAATGACTAACTGTAAAAATCAGAATGTATGAAATGTTAAAGCCCCTTTCCCTCTTAATTCTGAAAACATTGTGCAATATTGGACTTTCGGGTGTTCCTCCTTATGACAAACTTTGATTGCATCAGAGAAATACAGGAGTAGTGATAAATATTCAGTTACTCATTCATGCATTCTTTCTCTGCACAAATATGCTTTGAGTATCTACCAAGTGCCGAGCAGTGGGATGGCAACAGGAAAGGCACTGTCTCTGTTTTAGGAGGGTTTCAGTCTAGCGGGGAAGAGGGATGTGTATGTAACAGTGTTGGCAGGGTCCCAGCTGAGGCTTATAGGAAAGACTATGGGAGCCACTGATTGTGGCTAGAAAGTTGAGGGTAAGAGGTCACACAGTATCGGTTCTCCTGAACTGGGCCCAGAAGCAGGGGTCAGTATTAGTGTTTGACTTGTGATCTAAAGATAGCTTTAATATCTATTATCTTCCCTTCCTAATATTACTAATTAAAATTCAGTAAAAGTAATAGTAAGAGAGCAGTTGAAGATAACTATGTTGTGAGACTTGCTATAGCTGTATAGTCTTAGAACCCTTCAGAGAACCTGCCTCATCTACGTATGGCTGCCTTCCTCCCTGAGCAAGGTACAGAAGCACAGACCTCTTTCTCTCTCTCTCCTCAATTCCATGCGTTTTTCATGTCTGCTTTCTTGTTGTTGTCAGTGAAAAGAGAGACTTCATTGGACTAGCTCAGGGGCTTTCAACATTATATTGAGGACCATAGTAAGAAATAAATGTAGAATTTCAAAATCCAGTCCCCCCACACAATGTGTGTGTGTATATATGTATGTGCGTGTGTGTGTATGTATGTATATATACATATATATATATATATATAATGAGAGCAAAAATTTTCATGAAACAATAACCATCCTACGTGTCATGAATACATTTGAACAATTGTTTAAAAAGTTGTTAAAAGTTTGGTCATGACCAACAAATGGATTTTATAAAATTGGGTAATTTGAAATTTGAATAATACTAGTCTAGACTGTTTAGGAAAGTAAATCCAGCGAGACTGTAACTCACAGGGTATCTTTCTAAATCAGATAGAACTAATTTGGAAACTGTCATTCTACTTGCCAGGAATTGTGCTTCTCCTGAACAATGGCATCATGGGCACATTTTTCTTTGGGCTACCACCAAGCGCAGTGCCAAATTTAGGTTTCAGGGAGTGCATTTTGTGTGTTAATTTCACTTCTGACTTTATTTTATTTTTCTTCTTTTTTCCTGGCATTCTGTAGCTGCTTTTAAGAAATCCTGTTGTATTATTTGTATTTTGTAAGGTGCATTTACAGCTTTTGTATCAGGATGCAAATAAATAAATAAAATCAATATTGCTATTGCTGCTTTTAGTGCAGACAAGTGAGCACCGAAAGTCTCTATATTCTGTAGTGTGCTTTGAATTGCGTTGTCGGAATTATGCAGAATGTTCCTTGCCTTTAAAGTGTTTGTACCATCATTCCACTGTGACTACTTCAGGCTCATGCACTTGAACTCCCTTGGTTACAGTGTGAACAGAAACTCAGGGAAATGGCATCGAGAATTTGGAAATCTGCTCCTCTCTCCCCAGGCAATGCTATGCAGGTAACTCCATATTTCAACACAGTCCTATGGAATGCTGTGTTCCAATTACCTTCTATTGTAATTCACATGTTGCTGTGGTAGAGATTTTTGACAAGAACAAAAGTCTCTAGTGAAAATTTGATGCACTCATACATTTTTAAAAAACCCTAAGCATGCTAATTACTTCAACGATGACATGTCAAGTGTATCCCTGAAAAGGGGGTTTGGTGCTTTGGAACATGGGTGATGCTGTGACTACCCAATGGAAGGGCAGATATTTGCTTACATGCAATTACGTATGGTAATTATGTCCCGTGTGAAAACAGGCTTTACGCAGCCTAGTGGCATAATTACCAAAGCCAGAGAATGGATGTTAACATCAAGATACTGGCTCGGAATAATTCACAGGTGAAAACAGTCAGCAGCCATCTGAGAGTTTTCTGGGGGCTTCTGTGTGTCACCCATACTTGCTGCCAAACATGCCACAGATGTTTTTCAAATGAACAGGTGCCTAAAACCTAAGCATCATATAGGTTATGTTGGGATTTACATTGCACAATCCTCATCATATGTGTGGATATCCGTACTGGCTTCAAAATTTTAAGCAGCTTTTATAGGCTTTAAAGCATGAGTCCTAATGATTACACCATAAACAGTACATTCCAATCCCCATCACTGTGTTGTCTGATTGCTTAAGAATTTTTCAAAAAAACACATGCAGGTAATTTCCAGATTTTTAACTCCTGGACCAAATCACACAGATGTACATTATTCAAGATGGAAGGAAATCTGGAAAACGTACCTGTGCGTCTTCTCCTTACATGTCACTATTACTACCATATTATCAAGAGCTTTTCTTGCAAAAAGAAGGGAGGAAAGCCTAAGGCAGCAGTAACAGAGGGATGAAGATTTACGTCTCTATCCTCCTGTTCCTCTGTCAAAAACCTCCTAGCTCTCTGTTCAGTTTTGCTGATCCTGTTCATTTCCTCTGCTTCCTCCTATGTTAGGAAGAAGTTACTAGAGAAAACTTAACAAGTATTTATGGACGACCTCCTGTGTGCTAGCCACCGTGCTAGCCCTGGGGAAAGAGCGATGAACAAACCGGCACTCTCATGTCCTTCCCGGGGCTTAGAGTTCACGAGGGGATAGCCATTAAGTAGGGACTTACAAAAGGGATTCGTGCTTCAAAAATTTATTATCTATACTTTATTCTTACCAATCCCAAGACACCGACATGCTACAGTTTTCTGTTTTGTAAGTCAATATTTTCCAGGGGGTTTGATTTCTGATGAGTGGCATTTCAATTTCATGACTTGAAGAAATGTTTTAAACAGACGCTCGGATGGTCTCCTGAAGGATCTGCAGGGAGCCCCTTCTAATGTATGCCATGTATAAATTCATATTTTCTTCCCCAATTCCTTAGGAACCTTAGTCAGATTGTTTTTTTCGATATCTGAAAAGAAAATGAGTGTTGGTTAATTAGAATTCTACATAAAACCCCCACAGAGACCGTGATGACAGTGTTGCCTGTTTTCTGTTTCAGCCTGGTAGATGATGGTCAAAGTTGCTTCCACAGAGTTTTGCATACATCCTGGATGGCTGGATGACTTGGAGTTGTTTTTTTTTCCTGTGGAATCATACCACTGTAGAAATAGCAACAGATAATAATATACCCGAGAAGTGTCTTGCTGGACTATCGCATGGAAAGGGGAAAAAAAGGAGCATACATGTTTTTACAAAAGAATTTTCCTTTTAGCTGAGGATACACAATGAGCTGATTTAATTTTAATGAGTTTTAATCTGTCATTGTCCTTTCTTATGCCTCTATACTCCAAATCAGCCTTCATTGTCTATGTGTCAGACTGGAATGCTTTTCATATACTTTCAAAGCATTCGTTTTCAGAGGAATTCTTCTGTTTGGGAAACACACCCCTTTGTCCTCTTTCTACCTGTGTAGTTCCCTTTTCGGAGTGTCAAAGTAGCTATGGCTTCAACTGACTACAGTTTTTAATCAGAAAACTCAGGGTGTCAAGGTCATGTTTCCTTGGCAGGCTGAGTTGATGCTGCAAGTTTTAAGATTTATAGTATGTTTGGTTATTGAGAAAGGTTTTTTATATACAAAGATACCTTTAAAAAATGTGTAATAAATAAGGGTGCCTGGGAAGATCCGTCGGTTAAGCATCTGACTCTTGATTTTACCCCAGGTCATGATCTTGGGGTTGTGGGATCAAGCCCCTCGGCAGGCTCTACCCTGAGTGTGGAGTTGGCTTGAGCCTCTTTCTCTCCCACTTCCGTTGCCCCTCCCCCTGCTCATGCACACTCTCTCTCTCTCTCAAAAAAAAAATAAATAAATAAATAGTAATTAGTAGAATTGTAAACTCTCAGTATTTCAACCTAATTTTTTTTAGTGTCCTGAGTGGTGAATCATGTGAGGAGGCAGTGATGCCATGATATCCTTTTTGCCCTTATTATGTTTATTTTTACCACAGATCTCATAAAATGTGTTTTTTCCTCTAGTGTGCATACGTGTGTGCACCTACCTATGGTATCTAGGCACACTTCTCAAACACACACAGATATTTACATAAAGTTCCCTCTCTGTTATTGTGTTTATTTAGGAGAATTAGTAATATTGTAACAACAAGGCAGTTCAATCATGTGAAATCTCAGATACTCTTAAAATTGAGGAGCTCAGGAAAATATCATTTTGTCTGTCTCCTTTGTTCATCAAAAAAGTGATGAACGGTTCTGACAAGACTAAATAAGGGGCAGCACATTAATATTGGGCCTGAAGAATGTTTAATTTGGAGGCAGGTGACAATAGAGATTTTTTTTAAAGATTTTATTTATTTATTTGACACAGAGAGAGATCAGAAGCAGGTAGAGAGGCAGGCAGAGATAGAGGGGGAAGCAGGCTCCCTGCCGAGCAGGGATCCCGATGTGGAGCTCGATCCCAGGACCCTGAGATCATGACCTGAGCTGAAGGCAGAGGCTTAACCCACTGAGCAACCCAGGCACCCCAACAATAGAGATTTATTAGAGAAATCAGAATAGTCCAAGCTTTTTATTTATGGATATTTAAGACAGTGTACATGATTTAAAAGGCAATTGTAAAGGCATGAAAAGGAATGGACAAGGGCAGAAGGCAAACTCTCACACATTGATTGATGTTAGGTTTCTTTTGATTTTGCCATAGGTATACCTCAAATGAAGGATACATCTGAAAAAGAAGGAGGCGCAGTGAATAAGGAACTAGGGACTAGGAGTATGGGAAATACGAGCTGTTGATTGATTTTAATCTTACCTTTGCTCTCCTATAATCTTGTGAATCTAAGCTCTGGCCATTCTTTGTAAGTTAAGAACAGCTGGGCCCAAAGACAGTTTTCTTCAGGTTATTTCACGCACGGTTGCCTTACTCAGGTCCCTCTGACTGTGGTTTCCTTCTTGACAGAGCATGGAAGGGCCGTGAAGATCACATGGTGAAGTCTATTTGAATTCCCATGCTCCTTCTGGACCCACCATATGTCTCTTCCTGGTCTTGAGAAGGAAGGCTTAGTTTGTCTCTAAAGCAAATAGACACAAAACAGTTTTCTAAGGCATACTTTAGAAACACCTGGGTGTTCGACAGAGGATTTTAGATTTCTCAGCTGAAGTTAAATGTTGCCAGGTCAAGTGTCTACTATACCAAATTAGATGTTTGAGTCCTCCTTCCTTGGACTGCAGGTAGTGATGAAAACTCTAAAACTCTGCAGTTTGGGTCAGATTTGGCATTGCTCTGGAAGAATATCTTGCCCCATGAGGATTTATGTAGAGAGGCTTGGCTGGCCTGTCAATCAAAGTAGACTCTTAGAAAGAGTGTGTGAGTGTGTGTGTGTGTGAGAGAGAGAGGAAGGGATTTTGTTGGTTGTGGGACCACTGGACAGAGAAATTCTGGTTTTTAAAAAAAGCTACGGTTTTTAGAATCATCAGCAGAGACTACCTAAAATGAATTAAAATATTTGGGGTAGAAGAGGGTGCAATAAATGAAGGAATAAATAAGGGACTAAAAGAATAAAGGAGTGAAAAAGCCGGAAGTAGTCCAGCTTTACTTTATAGGTCCAGCCACCTCTAACCAAAGGGATATTTCTCATAAGTGTGTAGAGCAACTCAAGTGCCTTTGAAACAAAAGGTTAAGTAGGAACTAAGGAATGACTTCAAAGCAGTTTTGCTACCAGAGTTTGACTAACCCAAAATGTGGTGACTCTGTTGGAGGAGGTCATCATGGTCCTGAGGGGGCCAGAAAATTTTTGAGGGTTACCATGTACTAGAGTACATTCGGCTCCAACCTCAATTGGAGCCATCACGTTTTTGTTCATTTTGGGGGGGACCAGTAAAGAGTGAGCTCAGCTGAAGCCTCTGCCTCCACAGCTGCACCAGGAGACAATCTTGGCCTGCCTCCTGTACCCGGCTCATGGGAAGCACCTACCCAAATAGGACTGCATCCCTGAAACCCCTGCTGGAGCTTGCAAACATCAGGGATGGTCGGGATGGGTGGAGTCCCTGGGAAAGAGAGGAGAGCGAAGAGGGAGGATGCTGTGATTGACAGTGAGGTGGAGGAAATGCCTCGAGTCAGCTGACCCTTATTACAAAGAAGAGCAAAAGCACAGCGACTACCCAGCCAGCAGGGCAGCCCCCAATTCAGGAAGCACTCACAATGAAAGATAGACTCCCGCTGAACTTACTCCCATAGTGGCCAAATTCCAGCAAAGGGCCATTTCTTGGGGCTAGAAGTGGAGAAAATGAGCCATGTTGTTACCTTCCCCTGCCCGCTCTGCCAAGGTGTTCAGTGCCTGACAGATTGGATTATTCTAACCTGCAGGCAAGGTGTGGCCCAATTAGAAGGATCCCTTTAGGCATGTGGGATCCTGGAAATGTAGAGGAGGTGCAATAACTCTTTATGGAGTTGGGAATGAGTCAGGCCATCTATAACCCTGTCTTTGAAGGTCTCTTTAAGACACATTTACTGCTGGGATGAAAGCTAAGGGATTCCTATCTGCCCCTTGCATGTAGTATGGAAAGAGTTAGTGCCCAGGATGCTAGATTTCCCTTGGAATTCAGTGACTTGATTAATGTAGTAAAAGAATGTCCCAATTATGTTGGCCCTTTGAGGGAGGTTCTGAATATGCCTTGTTTTGTGTGTGTACTGCATCCGGTCTAACCCAAGTTTCTCCCCCACCCCATCAGTGTGCCAACTGGCTGCTGCCATTAGGGGATTAGAGAAGCTGAGTACCATGTATGGACACCCTCACTGAATAGGCAATGATCAGGGGTCACATTTCAAAGGTCAGGATATTCGAGACTGGGTGAAAGAACATGATATTGAATGGAGGTTCCTTCTCCCCTGTAACCCACAAGTAGCAGGTAGAAAGGAAAAATGGAATATTAAAGCAGCAGATTAATTACTAGTCAACAAAACCACCTTGGGTGGATGGACTAAAGAACTTTATTATATCTGAGTGATCAACCAGTGCAACCTGTTGCCCCATATGCCAAATTGGGGTTGCCTGCCAGGACAACCAATACCATAAAAGTATGGAAGTCACAGGAAACAGCCATTGCCCTGACTTTCACCAGGGATCAATGTGCTCTGCTGCTGAGAACCGCAAGTTCTCAGCACCTGGGAAAGGCAGTATCTACTGGAATTTGCAATTTGATGTCTCACCACCATGATGGCTGACTTATTTCTCATCCCTGGGTCAGGTAGAAATACACAATCACCCTGGGATCTTGTTGTCTATAAACCAGACCACTTGAAACACATTACAACTGGAATGAAAGATCACTAAAGGAGGGAGAAGGCGGGGGTCCTGTTCTGGCATCCATCTCCTCATGCTAGCAGTGCTTCTCCCCCCAGCTAGTCTGTATGGTGTAAGGAACTGGGTCAAATTCCTAAAGCTGCATTAAGTACCCACTCATCTCTCTGTTGGAAACAGAAAAATCACTCTAAACAGAACCAACCCAGTTGAACCAAGAATTATGGACAGCGGTTAGTTTGGCATGACTGGTTGTGCTGCCTCAGTATTTATTTGGTAGCCCCAAATGGGACCCAGTATGCATGTGGCACAGACCATTGGCCATGGCTGTTGGGCCAACGCACCCTAGGTTTTCCCTGGACATAGAGGAGAATCCACCCCATGGTAACAAACATTGCCAACTTGCTCCTCAAGGCAGGTTGGGCATGTTGTTTTCTATTGTACAAACATTTGGCTGCTGTCTTTGTCCCCTCCACTGGCCTAGAGGATGTTGTAGTGCACATAGAAGCTCTTACTAAATCTACCCAGCAAGCCTTAAATGATAGCTGGCAAAGGCTGTCTTTATTGAATACTGAAATGTCTCTGAGGAGAAAGGCTGCTCTCCAAAATAGGATGACCTTGGACTTTATTACTGCTACCCATGGAGGCACCTGTGCCATTATCCAAACAGAATGTTGTGTGTTCATACCTGATAGTGCAAGTGTATTAAATCACACGAGAATACAAGTGAACATCCTGAGTGATCTGACCCCTAGTCTAGGGTACTTAATCAATCAGAGGTTTAGACCATGGGGCTCTTAGTGGGAAAAATGGTTACTTATTTTGGGAATCATGATTTTAACTTCTGTTTTCTCTTGCATGTGCCTATGTTATTGTTGTGGTATCTGCTTCTGGGTCACCTAGATAGCTGCAAAAGAAGCTGTCTCTGTGCTAATGAAACCCCTTGCTGACTGCTCAGGGCCTACTGGAGAAGAGGGGGGCAGGGAAGATTGTAAGAGCTGGTCACAAGGTCACGGAAATGCTGGGACTGCTGTTGACCCAAGAGCAGGACCCAGGCAATCGAGGCTCCTCCCTCTTCCCCTGTCCTTGGAATGTAGTTCCTCCCACCGTGAACACAGTGGGAGCCATGACCTCTACATAAACTTCTCAGATTCTGGCAGGTGGTAGGCACCAAGACCTACTCATCTTGTGACACCCAGACAAGCCTCGTAGGCAAGTTCCTTTGTTTATGAAAGCTGCTACCTATCCATGTGGAGTGGCCTGTCGCTTCCTTCAGCTCCCCCTGACCCCTGCAAAGAGGGACCACCTGGGAAGCTCCTGAGGTCTCACCCAACAGACTCATTAAGGTGAAATTTATTTTCTACTTGATATTGTCCCTGTTAAGGATACTGGCTTTCTCCTCTTTGTAGAAAAATAGGAATAAAACAATACAACATCGTTAAACTGTCCTTCCTATTAATGAGCAGGCTCCTCATCAGGACAGACTGCAGTTCCCCAAAGAGAAGGCAGAACAGAAAATGATTGCTGAGTTTCCTGTATGTAGATTAGAGAACAGTCACTTGAGGGAGATTCATCCTCACGGCCACTGCTGCGTTTGCTCTGTTCTCTCTTGTTTTGCACCTGCTCCTCCCTGAACAGGGTCCTCGGGCTGCTAGAGGGATTCCTCTGGGATCAGAAGCAAAGTGAGAATTTGGTGCTTGAAAAGGATCAAATTCTTAACGAACCTTATCAAACTTATTAACAAGAAACATGAGCTGTGCTTCTTGGGGACTCGGTGAAGAACTCTGAGTTGGCTCAAGGATGCATTTTCAAAGAGAAGTGATTCACAGAAACCAGAAGAGATTTTATTTCCAGAAAGTGTAACATAGGGTGGAGGTATGACCATAGAAATGGAAACTTCAAGGCACACCATGTGGCCAAATTAGCAGGAGATGAGAGAATATTCCTGCTGCTCCCCCTTCATCGGCTTAGAAGTCATTTTGTCCCATGCAGGGACTCTCCAAATGTTTTCACCTACAAATATGTCTCCAATATATAGTTATTTCTATCATTAGTCATGATTATTCCTCCAAATCAAATTAATCCTAGCACTAAATGAATGTTTTAGTTGACCAGGTTGTGTGTGAAACCTCACTGCTTTTAGGTTTATTGAACTCCTTATTGTCAGTGTGGGACAGACTGAATGGTCCACTAAGTAATCCTCTGGCAAGAGGACTAGAACCCTATAGCCCCCAATCTTTTTAATTCAGTATAAGGACCTTGGTTTTTCCTCAACATGAATTAAAATTTCCATGAATTCTAAAGGTGATTAATTCAACCCTTTCTTCATTTCTCTTTTAACTTTAAAAATACGTGTGTGAAAAAAAAGTGTGTGTGTGTGTGTGTGTGTGTATTAGGAAACTTCAGCAAAGAAGAATGAATAGGACAATGATTATCAACAACTTTGGCCCGTATTTATCAATTGTTAAAACATTTTAATTTTTTCTCTATATATAAATATTTTTTTCTATATAAACACATTTTTTTATGAACTACTTGGAAATAAATTAGATATTATAACATTTCACTCATAAATATTGAGCATTGATCTCTTATAAATTAAAATGTTTAACTATTAACCACCCATGAGAGATTGTGGACTCTGAGAGACAAATTGAGGGTTTGGGGGAGGGGTGGGGGGGTGGAGTGAGCCTGTTGGTGGGTATTGTGGATGGCACGTATTGCATGGAGAAGTGGGTGTGGTGCATAACCAATGAATTTTGGAACACTGAAAAAAATTAAAAAAAACTATTAACCACCATATCATTATCACACAAAGACTTTAATAAGAATCACATGCAGTGGTTTAATATCTAGTCCATTTTCAAATTTCCCTAGTTGCCCTAAAAATGCCATTCGTAGGTTTAAAAAAAATTTTTTTCCAGGATCTAATCAAATTTCAGGTTGTGCCTTTAGTCTTTCTTAAATTAGAAAATTTTCTTTCATCTTTTTACTTTATTTTCTATGTCAAAGAACTTTTGGAGGATCCTAGCTAGTTATCTTGTAGAATGTTGTTTATCTTGGCTTTGTCTGATTGTTTACTTATGATTAGAATCAAGGTAGACTTTTGTTTGGTAGAAATATTACAAAGATGACTGTAGTAAATTAACTTATTGTCCAAAAAAATTTCACTACTCTTCTCGCGTCCTTGCCAGCATTTTCTAGAAGAGCATATTTCCTACCCAAGGAGTGGGCTTATTCTCTTGCTTTTCTTTTTCTTTTTTAAAAAGATTTTATTTATTTATTTGACAGAGAGAGAGAGATCACAAGTAGGTGGAGGCAGGCAGAGAGGGAGGGGGAAGCAGGCTTCCCGCTGAGCTGAGAGGCTCATGCAGGGTTCAGTCCCAGGACCCTGTGAGATCATGACCTGAGCTGAAGGCAGAGGCTTAATCGACTGAGCCACCCAGGTGCCCCTATTCTATTCAATGTTTTTCTGAGATTAACATGAAAAAAACCATTGTCTAGGTTTCAGAAAATTGAGTGCTGTATAGACCTGACCTGAAACCACAGAGCCTGGAGCCAAGTCTTGCCTGGATCAGCAGAACCTCAGCTCATCTGCCCATGTATAAGCAAATAGTTTACTTGTTGTCTGCCACTGAGATTTTATGGTTAAATGTTACACGAAAGAGCAAAACGAGACATGAATCATGTCGAATTTTCCTTTTAAGATAGTTAAGAAACCACATAACATGAGGTCTACCCCTTAATTTTTTAAGATACAGTATAGTATTACAGTTATCTAGAATCTTTACATCTTCAGTATAACAAAAACTCCATATCCACAGAAGAGCAACTCCTCATTTCTTTTCTTTCCTCAGCACTTGGCAACCACCATTCCACTTTCTGCTTCTATGAGTCTGATTACTTTATACACCTCATTTAAATGAAATCATACATAATTTTAGGAGGAAAGCTTTCGGTTTTTCACTATTGAGTATGATGTTAGCTGTAAGGTTTTCATACATGATCTTTACCATGCTGAGGTAACTTCCTTCTGTTCTTAGTTTGTTGAGTGTTTTTGTCATGAAAAGGTGTTGAATTTTGTCAAATGCTTTTCACATATCTTTTGAGACGATCCTGTGATCTTTATCCTTCATTCTATTAATATTGTATATTAAATTGATTTTCTTATGTTGAATCATCCTTGCATCCTAGGAATAAAGCCAGTTGGTCATGGTGTATGATCTTTTCTATGTGCTGTTGAATTTGATTTGCTAGTATTTTGTTGAGGATTTTTGTATCTATGTTCACACAGATGTTGGTGTGGTTCTCTTTTTTGGCAATGAGGTTATCTAGCTTTGGTATCAGGGTAGTGCTGGCCTCATAAAATGAGTTTGGAAGTACTTTCTGCTCTTCAATCTTTACGAAGAGTTTGAGAAGGATTGGTAATAGTTTTTTAAATGATTGGTACATTTCACCAGCAAATCTGTCTGGTCCTGGGCTCTTCCTTGTTGGGAGACTTTTGAGTACTGATTTCATTTCCTTACTAGTTATAGGTCTGTTTAGATTTTCTGTTTCTTCACGATTCAGGCTTGATAGCTTATATGTTTCTAGGAATTTATTCATTTCTTCTAAATTTTCCAGTTTCCTTATAGTAGTATAATAGTTCATAGTCACCTTTTATAATTATTTTTATTTCAGTGACATCAGTTGTGATGTCTCCTCTTTCATTTCTGATTTTATTTATTTGAGTCTTCTCTATTTTTTTTTCCCCTGGTTAGTCTACTTAAAGGCTTGCCAGTTTGGTTAACCTATTCAAAAAACCAACGCTTAGTCTTATCAATTTTTTTCGATTTCCACTCTGACCTTTATTATTTCCTTCCTTCTCATGATTTTGGGCTTAGTTTGTTCTTCTTTTTCTAGTTCCTTTAGGTAACCAGCATGGTCTTTATCTGAAATCTTTCTTGTTTTTTTTTAATTTAATTTTTTTATTTTTATTTTTTTATAAACATATAATGTATTTTTATCCCCAGGGGTACAGGTCTGTGAATCACCAGGTTAACACACTTCACAGCACTTGCCATAGCACATACCAATCCCCATGTCCATAACTCCACTCCCCTCTCCTTCTCCCCCTCACCCCAGCAACCCTCAGTTTGTTTTGTGAGATTGAGTCACTTATGTTTTGTCTCCCTCCCGATCCCATCTTGTTTCATTTATTCTTTTCCTACCCCTCAACCCCCCCATGTTGCATCTCCACTTCCTCATA
Organism: Meles meles; assembly: GCF_922984935.1. Classification (NCBI taxonomy): domain Eukaryota; kingdom Metazoa; phylum Chordata; class Mammalia; order Carnivora; family Mustelidae; genus Meles; species Meles meles. The sequence continues at coordinate 33,288,396 of NC_060079.1, forward strand.
TCAAGGAGATCATATGATAGTTATCTTTCTCCGATTGACTTATTTCACTAAGCATGATACCCTCTAGTTCCATCCATGTCGTCACAAGTAGCAAGATTTCATTTCTCTTGATGGCTGCATAGTATTCCATTGTACATATATAACACTTCTTCATTATCCATTCATCTGTTGATGGACGTCTAGGTTCTTTCCATAGTTTGGCTGTTGTAGGCATTGCTGCTATAAACATTCGGGTGCATGTGCCCCTTCAGATCACTACGTTTGTATCCTTAGGGTAAATACCCAGTAGTGCAATTACTGGGTCATAGGGTAGTTCTATTTTCACCTTTTTGAGGAACCTCCATGCTGTTTTCCAGAGTGGTTGCTCCAGCTTGCATTCCCACTAACAGTGGAGGAGGGTTCTCCTTTCTCCACATCCTTGCCAGCATCTGTCATTTCCTGACTTGTTAATTTTAGCCATTCTGACTGGTGTGAGGTGATATCTCATTGTGGTTTTGATTTGTATTTCCCTCATGCTGAGTGACGTGGAGCACTTTTTCCTGTGTCTGTTGGCCATCTGGATGTCTTCTTTGCAGAAATGTCTGTTCATGTCCTCTGCCCATTTCTTGATTGGATTGTTTGTTCTTTGGGTGTTGAGTTTGCTAAGTTCCTTATAGATTTTGGATACTAGCCCTTTATCTGATATGTCGTTTGCAAATATCTTCTCCCATTCTGTCAGTTGTCTTTTGGTTTTGTTAACTGTTTCCTTTGCTGTGCAAAAGCTTTTGATCTTGATGAAGTCCCAGTAGTTCATTTTTGCCTTTGCTTCCCTTGCCTTTGGCGATGTTTCTAGGAAGAAGTTTCTGAGGCTGAGTTTGAAGAGGTTGCTGTCTGTGTTCTCCTCAAGGGTTTTGATGGATTCCTGTCTCATATTGAGGTCCTTCATCCATTTTGAGTCTATTTTCGTCTGTGGTGTAAGGAAATGGTCCAATTTCATTTTTCTGCATGTGGATGTCCAATTTTGCCAACACCATTTATTGAAGAGGCTGTCTTTTTTCCATTGGACATTCTTTCCTGCTTTGTCGAAGATTAGTTGACTATAGAGTTGAGGGTCTATTTCTGGGATCTCTATTCTGTTCTATTGATCCATGTGTCTGTTTTTGTGCCAGTACCATGCTGTCTTGATGATGACAGCTTTGTAATAGAGCTTGAAGTCCGGAATTGTGATGCCACCAACTTTGGCTTTCTTTTTCAATATTCCTTTGGCTATTCGAGGTCTTTTCTGGTTCCATATAAATTTTAGGATTATTTGTTCCATTTCTTTGAAAAAAAAATGGGTGGGATTTTAGGGATTGCATTAAATGTATAGATTGATTTAGGTAGCATAGACATTTTCACAATATTTGTTCTTCCAATCCATGAGCATGTAACATTTTTCCATTTCTTTGTGTCTTCCTCAATTTCTTTCATGAGTACTTTATAGTTTTCTGCGTATAGATTCTCAGCCTCTTTGGTTAGGTTTATTCCTCGGTATCTTATGGTTTTGGGTGCAATTGTAAATGGGATTGAGTCCTTAATTTCTCTTTCTTCTGTCTTGTTGTTGGTGTAGAGAAATGCAACTGATTTCTGTGCATTGATTTTATATCCTGACACTTTTCTAAATTCCTGTACAAGTTCTAGCAGTTTTGAAGTGGAGTCTTTTGGGTTTTCCACATATAGTATCATATCATCTGCAAAGAGTGATAGTTTGACTTCTTTGCCAATTTGGATGCCTTTAATTTCTTTTTGTTGTCTGATTGCTGAGGCTAGGACTTCTAGTACTATGTTGAATAGCAGTGGTGATAATGGACATCCCTGCCGTGTTCCTGGACCTTAGCGGAAAAGCTTTCAGTTTTTCTCTATTGAGAATGATATTTGTGGTGGGTTTTTCATAGATAGCTTTGATAATATTGAGGTATGTGCCCTCTATCCCTATACTTTGAAGAGTTTTGACCAGGAAGGGATGCTGTACTTTGTCAAATGCTTTTTCAGCATCTATTGGAGTATCATATGGTTCTTGTTCTTTCTTTTATTAATGTGTTGTATCACATTGATTGATTTGCGGATGTTGAACCAACCTTGCAGCTCTGGAAGAATTCCCACTTGGTCATAGGAATAATCCTTTTAATGTACTGTTGAATCCTATTGGCTAGTGTTTTGGTGAGAATTTTTGCACCTGTGTTCATCAAGGATATTGGTCTGTAATTCTCTTTTTGGATGGGATCCTTGTCTGGTTTTGGGATCAAGGTGATGCTGGCCACATTAAATGTTTGGAAGTTTTCCTTCCATTTCTATTTTGTGGAACAGTTTCAGGAGAATAAGAATTAGTTCTTCTTTAAATGTTTGGTAGAATTCCCCTGGGAAGCTGTCTGGCCCTGGGCTTTTGTTTGTTTGGAGATTTTTGATGACTGTTTCAATCTCCTTACTGGTTATGGGTCTGTTCGGGTTTTCTATTTCTTCCTGGTTCAGTTGTGTTAGTTTATATGTCTCTAGGAATGCATCCATTTCTTCCAGATTGTCAAATTTGTTGGCGTAGAGTTACTCATAGTATGTTCTTATAATTGTCTGTATTTCTTTGGTGTTAGTTGTGATCTCTCCTCTTTCATTCATGATTTTATTTATTTGGGTCCTTTCTCCTTTCTTTTCGATAAGTCTGGCCAGGGGTTTATCAGTGTTATTAATTCTTTCAAAGAATCAGGTCCTAGTTTCGTTGGTTTGTTCTATTGGTTTTTTGGTTTCTATTTCATTGATTTCTGCTCTGATCTTTATGATTTCTCTTCTCCTGCTGGGTTTAGGCTTTTTTTCTTGTTCTTTCTCCAGCTCCTTTAGGTGTAGGGTTAGGTTGTGTACTTGAGACCTTCTTGTTTCTTGAGAAAGGCTTGTACTGCTATATATTTTCCTCTCAGGACTGCCTTTGCTGTGTCCCACAGATTTTTAACCGTTGTGTTTTCATTATCATTTGTTTCCATGAATTTTTTCAATTCTTCTTTAATTTCCTGGTTGACCCATTCATTCTTTAGAAGGATGCTGTTTAGTCTCCATGTATTTGGGTTCTTTCCAGCTTTCCTCTTGTGATTGTGTTCTAGCTTCAGAGCATTGTGGTTTGAAAATGTATAGGGAATGATCCCAATCTTTTGATACCAGTTGAGACCTGATTCATGACCCAGGATGTGATCTATTCTGGAGAATGTTCCATGTGCACTAGAGAAGAATGTATTCTGTTGCTTTGGGATGACATGTTCTGAATACATCTGTGATGTCCATCTGGTCCAGTGTGTCATTTAAAGCCTTTATTTCCTTGTTGATCTTTTGCTTGGATGATCTGTCCATTTCAGTGAGGGGAGTGTTAAAGTCCCCTACTATTATTGTATTATTGTTGATGTATTTCTTTGATTTTGTTATTAATTGGTTTTTATAGTTGGCTGCTCCCATGTTAGGGGCATAGATATTTAAAATTGTTAGATCTTCTTGTTGGACAGACCCTTTGAGTATGATATAGTGTCCTTCCTCATCTCTTATTATAGTCTTTGGCTTAAAATCTAATTGATCTGATACAAGGATTGCCACCGCAGCTTTCTTCTGATGTCCATTAGCATGGTAAATTGTTTTCCACCCCCTCACTTTAAATCTGGAGGTGTCTTTGCATCTAAAATGAGTTTCTTGTAGGCAACATATTGATGGGTTTTGTTTTTATCCATTCTGATACCCTGTGTCTTTTGATTGGGGCATTTAGCCCATTAACATTCAGGGTAACTATTGAGAGATATGAATTTAGTGCCATTGTATTGCCTGTAAGTTGACTGTTACTGTATATTGTCTCTGTTCCTTTCTGATCTTTCTGATCTACTACTTTTAGGCTCTCTCTTGTCTTAGAGGACCCCTTTCAATATTTCCTGGAGAGCTGGTTTGGTGTTTGCAAATTCTTTCAGTTTTTGTTTGTCCTGGAAGCTTTTTATCTCTCCTTCTATTTTCAAGGATAGCCTAGCTGGATAGAGTATTCTTGGCTGCATGTTTTTCTCATTTAGTGCTCTGAATATATCATTCCAGCTCTTTCTGGCCTGCTAGATCTCTGTGGATAAGTCTGCTGCCAATCTAATATTTTTACCATTGTATGTTACAGACTTCTTTTCTCGGGCTGCTTTCAGGATTTTCTCTTTGTCACTAAGACTTGTAAATTTTACTATCAGGTGATGGGGTGTGGACCTATTCTTGTTGATTTTGAGGGGGGTTCTCTGCACCTCCTGGATTTTGATGCTTGTTCCCTTTACCATATTAGGAAAATTCTCTCCAATAATTCTCTCCAATAGACCTTCTGCTCCCCTCTCTCTTTCTTCTTCTTCTGGAATCCCAATTATTCTAATGTTGTTTCGTCTTATGGTGTCACTTATCTCTCGAATTCTCCCCTCGTGGTCCTGTAGCTATTTGTCCCTCTTTTGCTCAGCTTCTTTATTCTCTGTCGTTTGGTCTTCTATATCACTAATTCTTTCTTCTACCTCATTTATCCTAGCAGTGAGAGCCTCCATTTTTATTGCACCTCATTAATAGCTTTTTTTATTTCAACTTGGTTAGATTTTAGTTCTTTAATTTCTCCAGAAAGGGCTTTTATATCTCCAGAGAAGGTTTCTCTAATATCTTCCATGCCTTTTTTGAGCCCGGCTAGAACCTTGAGAATCGACATTATGAATTCTACATCTGACATATTACCAATGTCTGTATTGATTATGTCCCTAGCCTTCAGTACTGCCTCTTGTTCTTTTTTTGTGTGGTGAGTTTTTCTGCCTTGTCATTTTGTCCAGATAAGAGTATATGAAGGAGTAAATAAAATACAAAAAGGGTGGCAAAGACCCCAAGAAAATGTGCTTTAACCAAATCAGAAGAGACCGCAAATTGTCGGGGGGAGAAAGGGGATAAAAAGAAGTTCAGAAAAAAAATTTAAAAAAGAGAACAAATAAAGAAAAAATATAAAAAAGAAAAAATACATATATATTAGATTGTGACTAGAACAGGGTCACCAACTTAATTTTAGGAGTATTTTGGTCTCTTAGAAGAAACTACCTCCCCAAATTTTAAAGAATGAAAAACGTATCTAAGGGTAAACACAATGAAGGGATAGAATATGCCTATAAAGATGAAAGAAAAATTATTGTTTTTCAAATTTCTAAAAAAAAAGTTGATAAAGTAAGTTAGTTGGGAGAATAACGAAAAAGAAAGTGGAGAGAATTTGCTCGGGCTGGAGAGTAGAACAAGCCTGGAGCTAGATTTACAGTATATTTTGATCTATTAGAAGTTGTACCCCAAATTTTTTAGAAGAAAAAACCATATGTGTATATAAAAAATAAAGTTAAATACAATGAAAGATAAAATGTGGCTATAATACTGAAGGTTCAAATAATGATTATTATTTTTTTATCAAAGGTATTGTTAAGGTATTGTTTTAAACTAGTTTAAAACGTTAAAAAAGAAAAGGGTAAAAATTAAAAAAAATTTAGCAGAAGAAAAAAATATAAAATTAAAAAAATTTAAGTTAACTGCAAGACTAAAGAATCATGGGGAGAAAGCCATGAGTTCCGTTCTTTGCTTTCTCCTCCTCTGGAATTCCACGACTCTGCTTGGTAAGTGAACTTGGTCTTGGCTGGATTTTTTTGTTGTTGATCTTCTGGGGGAGGGGCCTGTTGTATTAATTCTCAAGTGTCTTTGCCCGAGGCAGAATTGCACTGCCCTTACTAGGGGCGGGGCTAAGTAATCCGCTCAGGTTTGCTTTTGGGAGCTTTTGTTCCCTGAACACTTTCTGTAGAGTTCCGGAGGACGGGAATGAAAATGGCGACCTCCCAATCTCCGGCCTGGAGGAGCCAAAAGCTCTGGGCCCCACTCCTCAGTGCACCCTCAGAGAAAAGCACTGAATCACTCCCATCTCCCTGGCCTCTGGCTATGCTCCAAGCTCACCCAGCCTGTGAGCAGTTCAAGGTAACCCCGAGCTAGAGCTCAGTCATTGGCTCTGTCTCTGTAGCCGGCTTTCCCGCTCTAATACCTGCGAGCTCTGCCACACTCAGACACCCCTGATCCTTCTGTGACCCTGCAGGACCTGGGGCCACGCTGACCCCACGTGGTCTTCACCCCGGTTTAGCCTCAGGAACTCTGTCCCTCAGTGGAGCAGACTTTTAAAAGTCCTGATTTTGTGCTCTGTTGCTCCGCTGCTTGCTGGGAGCCGGCCCCTCCTCCTGCGGTCTATCTGACCGTCACTTTGGATTCACTTCTCTGCCATCCTACCTTTGAGAAAGTGGTCAATTTTCTGTTTCTAGAGTTGCTGTTCTTCTTCTCTTTGATCTCCCATTGGATTTGTAGGTGTTGCAATGGATTGATAAGCTATCTGCTGATCTCCTGCTACCTGATGTAGTCTCAGCCTGCTATTTCTCCGCCATCTTGACTCCTCCCTCTTGTTTTTTTATTTGATGTAGGCATTGATCACTATAAACTCTCCCGTTAGTACCACTTTAGCTGCATCCCATGAGTTTCAGTTTTTAATGCTCTGTTTTTATTTTCATTTCTGTCAAGATAGTTTCTAATTTTTCTTTTGATTTTGTCTTTGACTCATTGCTTGCTCAAGAGTATATTGATTTCCAGATATTTATGAGTTTTTCAGTTTTTCTCATGTATTTGATTTTTTAGTTTCATTCCATTGTGTTTGGAGAAGATGGTTGATATGATTTCGGTCTTTTACACATTTAAGAGTTGTTTTATGACCTAACTTGTGACCTGTCCTAGAGAATGTTCTATACACACTTGAGAAGAATGAGTATTCTGTTGCTATTTTGTAGGATGTTCTATATATATCTGTTAGGTCCATTTAGACTATTGTATTTTTCAAGTCCTTTGTTTCATTATTGATCTTATGTCTGAATGTTCTATTTATTATTGAAAGTGGAGTATTGAAATCTCCTACTATTATTGTGTTGCTGTGTATTTGTCCCATCAGTTCCTTTAATGCCTTCTACATATATTTGGGTGTTCCTAAGTTTGTTGCACATATATTTATAATTGTTACATCTTCCTGGTGAATTAGCCCTTTTATCATTCTTTAGTGTCCTTTTTTGTCTCTTGTGACAGCTTTTGACTTAAATCTATTTTGTTGATATTCTCATTTTGTTCATGCATCATTTTCCTGAGCCCACTGAGAATCTTTATTATGGATATTTTACATTCTTTGTCAGGTAATTCATTTGCCTCCCTTTCTTTATGGTCATTTTGTGGAGATTTATTTTGTTCCTTTGATTGGGCTATGCTTTCTTTTTTTTGTCATACGCCTTGTAACTTTATGTTGTGATCCATCCATTTGGAAAAACAGTCACCTCTCCTAGTATTAATGGACTGGCTTTGTACAGTGATAAACTGTCACTAATCTCCCTGGTTAGAAATTCTGGGGTTCTCTCAGACCTTTTGACAGATGTGTCTTCTCTGGACTTATGCATGTAAATTCACAATTGGAGAGGTTTTTTTGTCACTATCCTTTTTCTGGAGTTTGCCATCTTTTGCCTCCTTCTGGTGTTTGTCTGCAGTACTACAGTTTCCTGGATTGGTTATAAAGTGCCCAGTCTTTCTCTGTTTTCAGTGTCCCCTAGGCTTCTAGAGAAGGCCAGGCCCTGTCAGTGTTCTGAGTCCATTGTCTTGAAACTAGTCCCTTGGGCAGCTCCTGGAAAAACTAGACAGTAGACAAAAGCTCCACTCTTCTCTTTCCTCAGCAAGGGCAGTTTTGTTAGTCTCTGCCTGCTATACTGTGTCCTCTGGAGTAACAACAAGCTCCGCAGCCCTCCTTTGCTTTCTGTGGCCCCAGGAATGCGAATGTACTGAGTCTTTTTTAGCATTCTGAGACAGGTGAGAAAGAAACAAGACCCTCAGGCAGTCCCTTCCAAAGTCAGAATGTTGCATGCTCCAACTCCTTCCCTCCCTTGGGAGAAGCCAGGAATTGGGGATTTTCGCCAGCTTGTTCCATGTTGAACAGGGGAGAGACTGTGTGTGTTAGTTCACATCATCGCCTTTGTTCCTTTGTTCTCAGTAGCACGCAACCCGAAACTTCTCCTGTCAGAACTTGGATTCAGGCAAGAAAGAATGGAGTCCCTCAGGAAGACGCCCCCCTCCTCTTCACCAAGCCTCTGTACCCTGGACATGTGTTTCAGTCTTTTCTTTCTCTCCCCTGAGAGATGCTGGAAGTGGAAGTTTTCACTGATTGCTTCAGCTCAGATGTGGGAAGGGACTAAGGTGAAGGAATGCAGTGGATTTTCCTGCTGGCTTTGATGTGCTGGTTTCATCCTTGCCTAGGGTGTAGGAGGCTCTTAACTGGTTTCTACGTTTCTCACAAAAGGAGTTGGTTCTTGTATTATTGTTGAACATGGGCCTCTGTGGGGAAGGAAGGTCTGAGGCTTCTCTTCCACTATCTTGCTGATGTCACTCTGCTCACTTTTTACATGATTTGACACCAGGTTTCTCACTATTGGTGCTGCCAAGTTTAATCATTTGATACAGGTAATGATCAAGAAATTCTTCATTACAAAGAGATACTTTCTACTTTGTAAATGATAAGTCATCTGTAGGGTGATATTTTGAGATTGTATGAATATTGTATTCCTCAATAATCTTTCATTCAGTGGTGCTAGCATTTGTTGGTTATCCTTACCTGAATCAATTATTACATAAATGCTCTGCCATGGGCTGAATGTTTGCATCTCCCTAAATGCCCAAATAGGAGTATGTTAAATCCCTAATCCCCAGGTTAATGGTATTTGGACATTGCACTTTTGGGAGATAATTAGGTCATGAGGGTGGAACCCCAATAATGGGATTAATGCCCTTATAAAAAGAGGAAGAGGCAGGAGATCTCTCTTTCTCTGCTTGCACACACCAAGGAAAGGACAGGCCCCATAAGGACATAACCAGGAGGAGGGGCCTGACCAAGGACTTAAGCATACTGGCATCCTGATTTCAGACTTCCAGAACCATGAGAAATAAATTCTGGTTGCTTAAGCCACCCAGTCTATTGTATTTGTCACAGTGGCCTGAACAAGATGGACTCTGGCCATCCTTATGATGATGTTTGTAGTTCTTAAAAATGATAATAGGCTGATGCCATTTACCTCTCTGATTCCCCCAAGAAAGAAAAATTAGATTTATGTATATATTTGTACACTCTGGGGAAGAGAAATTACCTTGATCAGGAAGATGAAATAACCTCAAATATCATAAATCTTTCTGTGTTTTCCTGGGGTTAGGAGCCCTATTTGATTCTTGATTTCAACATAGAGAAAGCTGTGGTTGTGTCTTCAGAATGACTCTAGGATGTTTTCATGCTGTCTCTGAGCTGAGCTCACATTATGGCATATTTAAAAAAAGGAGGGGCTGTTACTTAAAGACAACTTAAGAAATTCCCAAATAGAGTGTTAGTTTAATTATGGTATATTCATTGATGGGAATACCATGCAGTCGTCAAAAGGAATGTTATAGATAAATATTTGATAACATAGAAATATATCTATATTATATTAAACAATAGGTTACTTAATAATATACATTATAAAAAAAAGAAATACATGTCTGGATGCAGTGAAGTTACATCTCACAAGATTAAGTCATTTGTTAATCAGGAGGTTTCTTATAGTTAAATTTCTGCTTAGAAGTACTTTAATTCACCCCTAAAAAAATAGATATGGTTTTATGTATACACAAACCACTCAGAGATTCTTATACATTTTGAAATTTGGGAACGATGGGGTTAGACTAAAGGAAAGAACTAAAAGAAAGGCTAATATAAGGATATTTGTGAACTTGAATGACTCTGTCTTTAACATAATTATCAGATCCCTAGGAATCGAGGGGAGCTGGGTGGATTGAGAAAAAAGAAGTGTTTCTGCTTGTCTTTAAGCACACCATTTCCCTCGTTTTATTATTATGCCTTTAAACGTTAATTGGATTACATAGAACAGTTGGTTGTTGTGAGAATTGAATGAAGTAGTAGATATCCATCTTGGGGAAGGCAACAGAAAGCTAGGTCCTAAAGTCTGTGCACAAGTTAAATGTGTGAATGATTCGATTCACAGTATGCTGGGGTGTGTGTTAAATTCCAAGAAGAAATGTACCAAAAGTCTTAACAATGATTAATTATTTTTAGACAGTAGTATATTTTGAGTCATTTTTTGTATCCTTTGCATCTTTTTATAATATTTTCTAAAATTTCTACACTGAACGTTTATTACTATGATGACTTGTTTTGTTTTTCTTATGTATGTGTGTGCATATTTAATAAACTTTATTTTTTGGAGCAGTTTTAAGTACACAGCAAAATTGAGTGGAAGGTACAGAGTTCCCATGTATCCTCTGATCGCACTCACGCACTGTTTCCGCCATTATCTCTACTCTTCACATTACAACTGTTGAAATTACGCCGTCATATCATTATCACTCAACGTCGATTGTTTACATTAGGGCTTAGGGTTAAATCTTGGTCCTGTAAGTTATATATATATTTTTTTTTTAAAAAACAAAGGACTAAAAAAAAAACAAAAAAACAAAAAAATCAAAGGACTATGATTTTTTTTTTTTCCCCCTAAGTCAAAGCTTCAGTCCTGGGTGCATCTTGGCAGTCAGTGGGACTTGCAACAAAAGTTACTTTTCTCCTGCTCAGTCCCAGGAAGGATTCACAGATCACATGTTTGCTGGCTGTGGACAGGCTGCCTTGGGTAAAGAGGAGGACAACCTTCACTCTAGTCACCCTGGGGGGCCTCAGCAATGACACTCCTCACTTGGGGTAGCACTTGAGGTCATGCTATAGGGAAAGGGAAAAGGAATCAACTGGTCAAGATTAAATGCTATTGGGGCACCTAGGTGGCTCAGTGGGTTAGGCCTCTGACTTCAGCTCAGGTCATGATCCCACATTCCTAGGATCGAGCCCCGAATCGGGCTCTCTGCTCATAGGGGAGCCTGCTACCTCCTCTCTCTCTGCCTACTTGTGATCTCTGTCAAGTAAATAAATAAAATCTTAAAAAAAAAGATTAAATACTGTTTATCCTAAATTGCTTTCTATGATATAAACAATCCTGAAGATGATGGTGTTTTCTCCTATTCAAACTAAGTGCAAATTAACACCTTCACTGTAACTGAATCAGAATCTTCTGAGTTCAGATAGCAGTTCCCCAAGGAGTGTCAAAATGCAATATAATCTATCAGAATTTCCAAAATTAGCTTTCAGTGGTGGTTATTAAAATAAAGACCTCTGTTTGTGATCCAACTTTTACATTGCCTCTTAGCATTAAAGATCCTTTTTTTGTACCACTGGCCTTATAATTATACTGATTTACAAGAGATACTTAAATCATATATGTGGCTATAAAATCATATGAAGCAATTCCTTAGGAAAAATAAGAGCATTGGGAATCCTTTCTGTAGATGGTAAATAAGCCATACTTAAAACTCAGTTTGAACATGGATTAGACTACAGGTAATTGTCATAAACAATAACATAAATGACATTTTATTGGACACCAGTTGTGCCCCAGGCATTACACTAGATGCTTCACATTTCCCTTAATCCTGTATGGTGGGC